>NC_083277.1:34298555-34601082 GCF_963506605.1 Zootoca vivipara | reverse complement strand
CATGTGATAAGCATAAGTCCCCCTTTCTCAGTCCCATGCCTGTCACTCCCCTGAAATGCCCCCCCTTTACGGCTTATGCTGGTATAGGATATGCCTTGGGGGATCTGTTCTATAGGATAAGCCCTAATGATTTTTAGCCTCCTGATGTTCTGGACCATTAATCTGTAAATCATATGCAGAGGACAATTATGCCTATAGTTTACCCAGAATGGAGCGCAAGACTCCACACTTCCTTCGATCTGGATTTTTCTTTTATGCTACTTGCATTTTCAACCACTGCCTTCTCATTTCGCCCTCCACCCTGAATTCTGAACGATGGCTGAGATTTGCAGCCCTGTGGTGCTAAAATCCATTATCAAATATGCTTCACTAGCTCAGCTTCAGCACTCGGAGGTGGAAGGTACTGGGAGGGGGCAGGAAAACAAAAAACAAATGTGCAGCTCCCTAGTTGGATGGAAACTGGTGAGGCATACAGTAAATGAATAATAAATTCAAAAGCCATTTGACAAGCTAGGAGGAAGTATGTGAGTGTTGGGTAAAAGGCATGCATTCATTTCTGCTTTGCTAGTGGCCTCCTGCACTGCAGTTTGAATACCAGGGAAAAATAAATAGATGTAATTGTGCACATAAAGTCTGCATTTACCAGCTTTCCAACACTGCGTTTTTGTATCAGCTCCTGTGATTCGGCTAGTTAGCAAGGGCAGCCAACACTTTTAACATACAGTACTGTATAACCAACAGAAGCAAAATATCAAAATTCAGATTTGTGACTAGAGGATAATGATGATCACTAGCACTGGCTCCTCCCTGTCTTGCCATGTCCTTTGGGAGACATCTGAGGTTTGTGAGGAAGGCAGCTTAAAAGAAATCCCTCAAACCTCTTACAATGTAATGCAAATGCTCATGGGTGCTTTAGCTGAGATGCCTGCATTGCAGGTGGTTGGACCAGATGAGCTTTGGGGTCCCTTCCATTTGGACACATTTGCATTTCTTGAAGGCGGGGCCAAACAGATTGCTCAATACCAATAGTGCTTGTTTAGCGCAACTTGGCTTTCCAGTTTGGATTTTGAGTGCTCAGATGCAGATCTCTCACATCAGTTCTTAGCTGTGCACCTGAGCTATGTCTCCTGCATTGCATAGATGACACTCGGGGTCCCTTATAACTCTGCTAAGGTCTGGTATATGGGAAAGCAGGTTTCTCTGTCCATGCAGTTTGCAGGTGAGGAACCAGGCAGTCACAAAAAGATACATGCTTGGTTTGAATCACAGGCTATTCCAGGGCCTGAATAACCAGGAGTAATCTAGGTATTGGTGCCTGTTGTAGCCAATAGATTTCTATTTAAAAAAAAGAAAAGAAAAGTCACTTTTGTCCTTAACCAGCCATTTCTCCACTTCACAATTACCATCATCAGAGGGGAAGAGAAATGTCTGGTTCATGGTCTGTGCCCCATCCCACATGTTCCCACCCCTCTTTTCCTGTAGATCCCCACATATTGGGGGCTGATGTTTTCAGCAGGATGCCTCCTCTTCTTGAGTCAGCTCCCCAGACTATTTAATTCCTGGTATTCCAGGGGTTCTAATAGTGAAGTGAGACTATGTGAGTATTTCAGGCTTCCCGCTGCAGACATTCAGCCCCCGACTTGCAGGTGTGGATACAGGTAGGGGACAACAGGCTTATCCATGCTCTCTCCCTCATGTGATGATGCTTGTGAGAGTTTCAAGATAGTACTTGCTTGCTTTGTGTGCAGCAAAACCTAAATCTAGTTTTATCTGCAGTGTTGTTCCCTGCCAGAAAGATCTTCGGTAATTTTGTATAAGCATCGCTATGACATTTCCTGCTGTTTCATGATTATTCTATTGTAATATATTTTGACCTCTTGCCCTTTGTTTAATATTCTAGTATGCTTAAGTTCACCCCTAAACAGACCAAATTCAGCTGGGACAACAAAGTTTGTTAGAGCGTTGGCTTGGTATAAACCTTATTATTCCAGCTTTGAAGAGAAAGTTGTGTATCTCCCTCTCATAGCAAACACAGAAGTCTAAGAAGCAAGCATCACAATGGAATGGCATATCTCAGCGAATAAATTCTAATTTTCTTAGTTTAGGATGCAGCCACGGCCATTGACAGGTGGGTAGAAAGGGTTGGGTTTTAGGGGGGCTGAGACCAGCAGGGTCCCTGGAGTCTTAACTTCCTTAAAAAAGAAGAAGCAAGTTTCTATTCTAGTTCAAAAGATACAAACTGAAATGTGAACTTCCACTCACCCACCAAAATTTATGTGAAATGATCTAGACTGTTTGGTAGTCCTCACCTTACAGGAGGTTTTTATAGCCAATGAGCGAAGTCAATAGACCTTTTGGGACATCAGCAGACAGCGCTAGGAATTTCTAGAATGCTGTGTGTGTGTTCATCATGTGAGCTGAGTGACTTTATAAGTTTATAAGTAGCAGCAAATGTTCCTGCCTGCCCACTGTTCTTTCTGTGTGCACATCCGGCACAATATCCAGAAAATCAGAGATGCACAGGATCTTGGTAGACATACACATCAAACCATTTCAGTGATGGTGGTGGTGACACGTAGCTTTTAAAAAATGCAAATAATAATTAAAAGAGCCAGTATGGTGTAGTGCAGGCATCCCTAAACTTTGGTCCTCCAGATGTTTTGGACTACAATTCCCATCATCCCTGACCACTGGTCCTGTTAGCTAGGGATCATGGGAGTTGTAGGCCAAAACATCTGGAGGGCCGCAGTTTGGGGGTGCCTGGTGTAGTGGTTAGAGTGTCAGACTAGGATGTTGGAGATCAGGGTTCAAATCCCCACTTGGCAGGGAAACTTCCTTGGTTGACCTTGGGCCTGTCACCGCCTCTCAGCCTAGCCAATTCACAGCGTTGTGGCAGGGATTAAATGAGGAAAAGAGCCATGTGCTCCACCTTCAGCTCCGTGAAGAAAAAGGCAGTACATAAATGCAGCAAGCAAGCAAATAAATAAAATAAAACAACAGCATATTTTACATTATATCTATCAAATAAATGATATAATATAAGAGTGTAGATGCAGTTTATGATGCCATTAAAATGGGTTGGCTGTTATTTTCTAAACGTAAAGAGCTATACAATTTTAATTTTCCAGTGCTGATGAACAGTGCAGTTTATTTGCTTAATTCATAGCCTGTTTCGAATCTGGTCCTTCCCAGCATACTCTTAAAACAGTAAGGCTGCAATCCTAATCCCATTTACCTGGGAGTAAACCCACTGAATTCAACAGTACTTACTTTTAAGTACAGTGGTACCTCGGGTTACAAATGCTTCAGGTTACGAACGCTTCAGGTTACAGACTCCGCTAACCCAGAAATAGTACCTCTTGTTAAGAACTTTGCTTCAGGATGAGAACAGAAATCGTGCTCTGGCAGAGCGGCGGTAGCAAGAGGCCCCATTAGCTAAAGTGGTGCTTCAGGTTAAGCACAGTTTCAGGTTAAGAACGGAGCTCCGGAACAAATTAAGTTCATAACCAGAGGTACCACTGAAAGCATGGGTAGGATTGTGCTGCATATCACCAGGAAGAGAACTGAATAGCACAACAAACTGCAGGGTGAGCACGATTAGAAAAAGAGTAACATGGAATCTCTAGGAAGATTTCCCAAAAGCCAAACAACTTGGAGGTACAAGAGGAATCTGCTTATAGGAAATGTTTATCTACTTAACTGAAAAGCACAATATCTCACTATTAACAGGGCTGGATGGAAGGAACATGGCACTATGAAAAGCAGGTGGTGAGCTGTCACTAGTCCTAGAAGAAGAAGAGTAGAAGAAGAGTTTGGATTTGATATCCTGCTTTATCACTACCCGAAGGAGTCTCAAAGCGGCTAACATTCTCCTTTCCCTTCCTCCCCCACAACAAACACTCTGTGAGGTGAGTGGGGCTGAGAGACTTCAGAGGAGTGTGACTAGCCCAAGGTCACCCAGCAGCTGCATGTGGAGGAGCGGAGACGCGAACCCTGTTCCCCAGATTAGGAGTCTACCGCTCTTAACCACTACACCACACTGGCTCTCACACTGGCACTTGAGTTCTCCTGCCAGAGATGACAGAGTCATGAGGGGTATCCAGGCCAATGTGGTCAAGCTACCGTGTTTCTCCGAAAATAAGCCATACCCCGAAAATAAGCCATACCCCGAAAATAAGCCATAGTGATAGGCAGTTTAACCTTGTAGGTTAAACTGTACCATACTTAATAAATAAAAAATAAGACATCCCCTGAAAATAAGCCACCGTGTTTTTGTTTTTAGGAAAAATAAATATAAGACGGTGTCTTATTTTTGGAGAAACACGGTATATTGCTGTGTCCAGTATAGGAACTGTGTTTGTACCTCTCCAGAAATGCAAACAGGGCTGCTTATTGTAATTAGGGTGGAATAGGTTCACTGGAGAAATCCATTACTCAAAGAGGATAATAATGACCAAATTACCAGAATTAGATATGACATTGTTTCCACAAGTTTAATTAAGCATGCACACACATGATTCTTTATACTGAGAGACCATTGGTCCACCTTGTTCCAAATTTTCTGATGGGCAATGGCTCTCCAGGATTTCAAACAGGGGTCTGGACCTACCTCAAGATGTTAGGGATTGAACTTGGGACTGCTCTCAGGCCCTTTGCAACCAGCCTCCCCAGTTTCAATTAAGCCCAGTTTCCATTATGGCCAATTCCTTCTTTGGATTCCCCCAGCACTGTAGGGTTGTATTTAACATAGTGTTGAATAAGCAAATCCATCGGCACAGGTTATCTCCTTGTGCAATGGAACTTCACCCCCATCTCCTCCTTTGTGGACCCCCTTAAACTGTTCTGAGGTTTCCCCAAACCCTTTACTGCAGATTAGGATACGGAGGCCTGAGTGGGGGGTAGGAAGCAGAGTGAGGAAATCCCATTGTTCTAGCTGTAATCATTATGCTGACAGAACTGTTTAGCTGAACGCCAACTATGATCTTGAAATTGCAAATGACAACAGAATTGCCAAATCTAAGTGCGGCTTTTATACTAACTTGCTGCGGGACAACATTTGCTGCCTACTGCCCATTTGGTGCCCTCAATGTTGCAAGTCATCTGTACATCCTGCAAAAAAGATTAATTTAATGGTAAATCATTGACATAACTCTTCTTTATATAGTCACCAGGGAACTCATTTTCCCAGGCTCGGCCTCTGAGTTAGATGAAAGAACACATGAGGCAATTGTCTTTGAGAAAGAAACATGAAAGAAACTTTTTCTGTCTTTCTTCCTTGAAGCTTCTTTTTCTGATTATGTTAGCATAAATGTCTTATTTAAGTTTTGGCTGACAAGACGGAACAGGATAAATGCGTTCAAGATGGCTCCTATTGTGCTGGTGCCCCTCTTGCTACTTAATTTGTCACCAGCTAAGAAGGATCCAGATTCACAGGAAGACTTCACGTGCAAGAACTTAGCCTATTCAATTCACAAGGATGGCAGGTCTTTATAACTGTACAGAAAGGTTCTGGGGCTCCTGTGTAAGATACATTCATTTAGCTCACATCTCAATGCAGACTGAATCACTGTTCAAAAATTCGCTTCTCCAAATTTTGTGTTGTAGTACTTCAATTTAAAAAATGCATGCAAATATGTCCATGTTGGGTAAAAATGCACACAAATGCATTTATTCATAGTATTATTTCTTGCACCACATCAATAAAAGGTAAAGGTAAAGGACGCCTGGTTGGTTAAGTCCAGACTCAAAGGCGACTATGGGGTTGCGGTGCTCATCTTGCTTTCCGGCTGAGTGAGCCGGCGTTTGTCCACAGACAGCTTTCCGGGTCATGTGGCCAGCATGACTAAACCACTTCTGGCACAATGGAACACCACAACAGAAACCAGAGCAAATGGAAATGCTGTTTACCTTCCTGTCGCAGCAGTACCTATTTATCTACTTGCACTGGTATGCTTTCAAACTGCTCGGTTGGCAGGAGCTGGGGCAGAGCAACAGGAGCTCACCCCATCGCGGGGATTCGAACCGCCAACCTTCTGATCAGCAAGCCCAAGAGGCTCAGTGGTTTAGACCAGTGTTTCCCAACCTTGTGCCTCCAGATGTTTTGGGACTACAACTCCCATCATCCCTAGCTAGCAAGACCAGTGGTCAGGAATGATGGGAATTGTAGTTCGAAAACAGCTGGAGGCACAAGGTTGGGAAACACTGGTTTAGACCACAGCGCCACCCGCATCCCTTATCACACCAATATTCATATAGAGCTCAAGGCTGCCAACAACCTTAAAAAAAACCAACAAAAACATGGGAAAAAACACATTATGTTAGGGGGGAAATGCTTGCAAAAAACCATATATTTGGAAAATGTGCATACAAAAATCTGTATAGTAAAAGAATGCACACAAAAATGTTTATGCATTTTCATGCAGGCATTTATTCATTTTTTTAAAAAAGAATATCACAAGCAGATGCAGAAATTGGGTTAACTAAGCAAAAATATCATCCATGTTTCCATCCCTGCCTGTGACATTGCTTTTTTTTATCACCCTTATAGAAGGGTGGATGAGCAAGATGATAATTCACTTGTGGAAACAGACATGAAGCTATTCAAATCATGATGGCTTCAGCAGAGCGGGGGTGGGGGTGGGGTTAGTGAATATGTTGTTGATTCTATTTATCAGTCATGCATTTTCCCATGGGCAAATCATTCCCTTCAGATTAGCACAGCAACAGCAGAGTGGAAAACCCATGACATAAAATCCAAACTGCAAAAATAAAATAAAGACAGTGAAGAAATGAATCCTCGAAACACTTCTGCACAAATGCTACGGACTAGCTGCAAATGCATAATTTATTGCATTATTGCTGACCTTTCATAATTCATTAGTGACTTGGCTTTGCTCTGCTTCATTCATAAGGTCAGCAGGAGCCTGTAGAATGTAATCTGAATTTTTTTTAAAAAAAAAAATTCTGCCTCGTTGAAATGGCCTTCATGCAACATCAGACTTGAGGGAAAGAGATGATTTTCATAGCAAAAGAAGTTTGGCCGAGCTTTTCATTCCCTTTCTTCATATGCCTATAGAATATTTTTGCAGCTGTCTTGCAACCTGCAAAGTTTGGTAGGAACACAAATAGAATATTGGGAAGTATTCAACTAAACTGTCCCGCCAGCCCAAAAATTATCCCAAGTCTGCTTACCTTGTTAGATGGGTGGCATTGTGGCTGGATCGCAGGACCCATGGTGATCTGTCTGGGGGCTGTAGATTGCCACCCTCTTTGTCAGGGCTTGGCCATGCCGATGGCACTGGGTGGAGTCCTGCCCAGATGGGCGGGCCCCGCTGACCAATCAGTGTTAGTGGGGGCGTGTCCACGGCACTGGCGGAGGACGGGGTGGGGGGGTACGGCTTGCCCCGGGTGTCATCCCTGAGGGGGGTGACATTGCCACACTGGCCCCCTTGGATGCTCGCTGCGGGCAGCGGCATCCCCATGCTCACCACCCCACTCCCATGGACAGCTCGTCCCACCCCTGTGGGCGGATGCACAGCTAGCTCCGCCTCTCGTTCGCGGGTAATTTAAACCACAGAGGGAGACTGTACTCTCGTCCTTCGCTGGATTTCTGTGGCTGTTGTGCAAAAAAGATGATGATGATGATTATTATTATTATTATTATTATTAACCATCTGCAATGGAGGGTTGGGGGAAACACCTAGAGCAGATTTAGGGAGCACGGGAGGGGAGGGGAGGGGGAAAAGTTCCATTGTGCAAGCATAAATCCTTGTGCTGATATCACTATTTACTTAGTGCTACATTGAATACAACCCATTGCTTAAATTATTACTAGTTATACATTTGTCCTAACCTTCTCTCAAGGAACTGAGTGTTGCATGCAAGTTTACAGCTCCCCACGCCTTTGCTTTTTCCTCACTAGTGTGAGGGGATTGAAGTGGGCAGGCAGTGAAGGGCCCAAAGTCACATGGAGACCAGCACAACTCGGGCACTGAATGTAAATCTCAATCCTACATGCTAACCCAGGCTTTGCTAACCTGGGGTCTTCCAGGTGGCTTGGGCTACAACTGCCATCAGCCCCAGGCAGTGCAGCACAAAGTGTGGAGCACCATGCTGTGGAATTCAATGTAGCGCTAAGTGAGGTACATGCATGCTGAATAAGGTCCTCTCATTCAACAGCACTTTGACTCCTCTCCCTCAGCTGTACAGCCTCTAAACCTCTTCTGGGACTTTCCCCAACCCTTCAGAGCAGATTTAGGGGGGGGCAGGAGGAAGATGCAGGGAGGGAAGTCCCGTTGCATGAATGCACCTCATTGCTTAGTTGTACTTCATTGAATCCCATACTATCTGTACACATTTCAGGGAACCCTGGACCAATCAGGGCTCTCATTGTTTAAGAATTAGCCAATCAAGGTTAATACCAGGACTTTTTTTTCAGCCGGAACATGCCAGAACTCAATTCCAGCAACTCTTCGGTGGGCACCATTGCCATTATAGGAGAATGAGGGACGCGTTCACGGTGAATTCTGGCACCTCTTTTTCTAGCAAAATAGCACTGGCTAACACCATTTTTTAAAAGGGAAGGAAAACCTGGCATATCCGCCCTTCTGATGGCGAATACAGTTGGTGTGTAAAGCAGACTGGGATGAGAACAAATGGTAAGTACATAAAAGACTGGCTCCCTGCATAAAAGAGCTTGAGAAGAGAAAATAATTTTTGTTTCAGGAGAAAGTGAGGGAGAGATTCGTCTATTAGCATCTGATGATGGTCAAATTGCTCTGTCTTCTTATGCAAATAATTTCTGCTTAAAAGCCAGCTCATCTTTTTAAAATAATAATAATAATAATAATAATAATAATAATAATAATAATAATACTTTTCTGCCTGTTTTTCTTTTCTAGAACAAAAAGAAATCCAAACAAACCAGGACACCCCACCCCTTCAGGAGACACCAGCCCCAAAGTCCCCAAACTGGCAGGACCCCCCCAGGCGCCGCTCAAGGTTAAACTCTTTAAATAGCCAGACTTCTACAGTTTGCTGCTGCGAGGCACATATGTGTGAAGTGTAACGCCCCACACACAGTCTGTGCAGTTTGGCTCCGCTCAGAGTGTTCTGTCAGCATTTCAAAGTTCTTGGAATCCACCTCAGCAGTTCCTGGGCTGCCACATGGGGTGCCTCACAAACAACTTCCAACCGCAACTGTCACTTCGGTCTAAATAAAGAACATTCATCATCATAATCCACCATGAAAACTGGTCAGCATCCCACCTTCCCTGCCCAAATCTAAAATAGTATAATGTCTTAGCTTTCAGGGATCAAGATGGGAGGGAAGGTGGACAAGCAGGAGCCGGCGTTTAGGGAATGTTTTTTTGTGTGTGTGTGCCAAGTATATTATTCATTATTAGCCAGGCAGATAAGTGGCTGGCAGGAGTGGAGAAATTCAGAGAAATGCTTTGCCTTTGCTGTAACGGAATACAGTAATAGCAACATGGTTTGGGCCATGAGGTGTTTCTTTTCCCTTGCCTAGGCAACCAGAGGTGTTCGCATGTTACATTCTGTGTACGCAGTGGCTGAGCTGTATAAATCATCAAGCCTACACCTTTTCACACAAATACTTGTGTAGTACAGGCAGCTTGTAGTTGCATTCAGCCTTTTGGCGGGTGTACCAAGTGATAACTTACATTTTTCTCTGGCTAGCTATAAAAGGACGCTTTTACCAGCAGTGTTATGAAACCCTTTTTTTGTTTGAAATGTATTTTGTTTTCTACATCTGTACAGGACAGGTGGGAAATACATGATAACTATGTCAACAGAGCAGCTTCCCTATACCTGCTCAGCCTTAGGATAGTGATAGGGATGGGAAGATATGCCCATTTTGATTTCTCCCAGCTTCTCATATTTCCAGTCATAAATTCAGTTCTCCACATTCCCACAGCCATTTGTGGTTTGTTTTAAATCTCCATGGAAATCTGCCAGCATTTTGGTGTCACTTTCTCCTGAGAAACACATTTCCCCCCCCCCCAAGAAATTTCCTGAAATATGATGCATTCTCCTTTGTTGCTTTCAGTAACAGGTGCATTTTGATGTACACCTTCCCTTAATTAGATACAATTTTCTACACCTTAGTTGGCTGGAGAACTGCATCAGAAGATTTGGGGAAGTGCAAATTTCAAAGGACAGCTATGTTTCAGTTCACGTGTTGGTTCAATCATGTGATTTAAGTAGTTTCTCATTAAAATGCGCAAAAATTTGGATTTCTCCCCCATCCCTAATGGATAACAATATTGCCACGCACTCTGTATGAATAGAACTCACTAACTAAGGCTGGAGTGGGGACTTGCCCTTCCCCATCCTCCTCTCCCTTGACTGGAGAGCCTTCGCTTTATGCATGACCGTGATGTGAAGAGTGCTAAATTGCTAACTTAAGTTATCCTCATTGTATAAGTGTTGGGTTCATTAAGTCTAAACACTTGTGAATGACAGCGAGGTAACTTTTAATAGCTCCACCGTTGCAAACTGGTTCACCTGGTATATAGAATCATAGAATTGTAGAGTTGAAAGGGACCACAAGGGTCATCTAGTACAACTCCCTGCAATGCAGTAATCTTTTGCCCAACCCACAACCCTAAAATCAAGAGTCTCATATATGCTTTTGATTACAGTTTTTCTGCAAACTCCTATCTCCCTAGCAAAAGATCCTGGAATAATGTGTCTCTAAATTGAAACTATTATCAGTACTGTCAGGGGGTTGTTGCGGCTACTCTCGAGTAAAGACGCTCCAGTCCGCGCTGTCTTTAAGAGTTTTATTGTGCATACTATTTACAGTGCAGAGATAGCAGAAAACATGATCGCCTAGTCACTTTCAGAACCTGGCAATGGCTTCTGTCTGCTTCGGGGCCAGCATAAAAGCCTGGGCACCCCGAAACACTGCCCCTTAGCCCTACGTGTGGGAGCGCGCCTCAATTTGGGCGCTGGAAGGAGAGATCTCACCTCTTGCTGGCTGGGGCAGTGCCTGGGCTACGGCGTCTCTCTGAGCCCCTCATCCGCTGTCCCTCGACCAGAGCCAAGGCTCTGACACGTCTTTGAGCCCTTCCTGCCCGCTTTGTTCCCCAGAGCGTAGCCAGGGCTCGGACGCCTCACTGAGCCCTCCCTCCATTCCACTCCATTCCTCATTCTCTCCTCCTGACTTGCTGCTCGTGCTATCGCTGGGCGAAGTGCTGGTCAGGATGACGGGGGGAGTCCCCCTGACAAGTACATTTACACATTTATCCATATTTAGGTCCCATAAGTTCTCCTCACACCATTAACGGGAGTTGGTATGCCAAAATAAAATAAAATAGCGCCTTCCAATTTTCATTTGTCATGTTCTTCCAGTGAGATGGTGTTTGTGTAACACTCTTTTTTCTTTGCATAACCCACCCTTATGTAGACTAATGCTAACTGCAGTGGTGGTGCAGAAAGTGAATAGGGATTTGGAAATGTAACCCTCCATGAGCATCGCCATACTAGAAAGTCAAAAAGAGACATTTTGCTTCCGGCCATTCATGTGATTTTGATGGTTGTACACAGCATTTGTTAGGTGTAATGAGAGCACAAATTAGCCTGTGGGCGTTATCAGATCCTTCAAAGGTTTTAAGTCAAATTCTTCAGAGATTTGAAGGCATATAGGGCTTAAAAGCAAACTGTACATCAGGAGCAGGACACAAATTGACTCTGCTCTAATCAGCTTATCCTTCCCTCCCACTTTGCTGTGCTTCACTCAGAGTTAGCCATATGTTCAGTGGTGCCATTAATTTAGCAATAACATTATTTACCAAGGCAAGTGCTGGTACTTGCATTTACCTGCGTAATCATGCATACAGTTCTGAACAGCGTACAGTAGCTTTGTTCCAGGAATCACTGAAGCAAATAATAGAGATCCAATGACTCTTAGCCTCCAGCTTTGGGGAGTGTTATGGTAAGCCATTTTCCTGCTCTAGGTTAGCTGTGAGCACACAGCACTGGCAGAATAGTTACCACCACCATTGGCCATTCACTGACTACCATTGGTGAAGAAATGTACTTATTTATGTTTCATAAGTTTATATACCACTCTTCAGCAAAAATGATCAGGCAGTTACCAACAAAAGATATAGAGTCATTAGTCACTGAAAAAGAATGGGTCAGCAGGGAATACAGGGGCGGGGCGGGGAAGAATCCCCAAATTCATATTAAAATCTCATTAGATGTTAGGTAAAGGTAAAGGTAAAGGGACCCCTGACCATTAGGTCCAGTCGTGACCAACTCTGGGATTGCACGCTCATCTCGCATTATTGGCCGAGGGAGCCGGCGTACAGCTTCCAGGTCATGTCAGCATGACAAAGCCACTTCTGGCAAACCAGAGCAGCACACGGAAATGTCGTTTACCTTCCCGCTGGAGCGGTACCTGTTTATCTACTTGCATTTTGACGTGCTTTCGAACTGCTAGGGTGGCAGGAGCAGGGATCAAGCAACGGGAGCTCTCCCCGTCGCGGGGAATCAAACCGCCAACCTTCTGATCGGCAAGCCCTAGGCTCTGTGGTTTAACATTAGATGTTAAAAACTGAAAAAAATTAAAAAGGGGTTTTGCCCAATAAGACATCAATATGGATTCCAAGCAAGCCTCTCGAGGAGGAATGTTCCATAGATGGGGTGCCACCCCAGAGAAGGCCATGTTGTTTCCACCCATGTGGCAGCCACCATTAGGTGAGGCTGCAGCCTAGCGCATGGCCCTGGTAGTGGCTAGCAGTAACATGAAGATGCTTCACATTATTGAGCTAAGCAATGTTATGGCTGTTTACATGGAGTGACACATTGGCATGAGGGTCCTTAATTATTTAGTGGACAGAATGCCACTGCCATTTAAATGGCCAGATTTTACCATCTAGATTCTGATGCTGAAGACCCTTTATGTTAACATAAATGTAGGTTCTCGGCACAAAGACACGGACGCAGTAGAAAACCGGAAGCTTTATCCTATTCTGCTTCAGAAGTAGCAAGGAGTCAAAGAGAATTTTGATCAGTTTTTCGAGCATATCCACCTTCCTTTCTTCCTGGGATCATGCAAGCAAGGGGCTCCAACCTCTTTTGAACCTGTGGATGCATTGGAATTCTGGGAAAGTTTTGTGGGCACAGTCACAAAACGGCAGGTGTGGATCTACTATGAAACTAATGAATCTTCAGCTTCAGGGCTGCTAATCCCAGAGGGGGCCCCAGAAGCGACTTAATTCATGCATGTATATATCATGCCCCTAATTTTCACCCACCCACCCATAACTTGAAAACTACAAAGAATAGGAACTATTTATTCACACCAGTTGCTTTAACATGTGAGGTAATCCAGTACAGCAATTGTAATCAAAACCTGAGATGCAGTAGTTAATTAAAAAATAAAATAAAATGTGGTGATCTGCCGTGGAACAACCCCACTGAAGAAGATAACAGTGGTTACCCGGAGCTCATTGCTGGTTGTGTAGGGGCCCCATAACAGTTCAAGCTTCAGGGCCCCCAAAATATGAGTCTGCCACTGGGGTATGGCCACTCACAATATGTACTACTGCAGTAGCATTTACTACTTCAATTTAAATAAAAAAACCCCACAGAAGGCAAACTGGCCTCTGGGCCAAGAAACGGTACAAAACAGAGGTTTGATCTGAGCCCAAAATACAAACCCTCTCCTTTGAATCAACTCCTTTCTGTTCCAATATAGTAAGAGGCCATCTAAGAGTGATTTGTAAACCACTCACATTTCAGGTATGCGTACCATGTGCACTAGATAAAGGTCTTCAGAAGCACCCAGTACTGTTTTCCCCTTGTTTATGTGATCACAGACCAAGGCAAAATAAATATCTCTGTGATATATTTTCAGGCAGTGTTGGAACTTCTGCTTCTTTCATTCAAGACTTTGTTGTATCCACTCTTAGTGGTAATCCACAAAGATTCACATACTTTGTTTGCGTTTATGAAAGCAGATGCCTCATTTCTTGTTGAAATATTTAATGTGATTTTAAAAAAAAACCTGTCCAAGAGCTGAGCAGGAGGCTTAAGCTGCAAAACCGCAAGCTTCTCTTAAATAAAAATGTGCATTTTTAAATATCCATCATCATTTCCCACAGTAGTGAACTACTGAGTAATTAAATGTTTAGAAGTTAATTGTATGGGATAGTTATGCGTTGTGCTACGAAACAGGAAATTAATGATTCAAAACATATGTTCCTGCATCTTATCTGCTGTGTGAACTGCAGGCACTTCCTTAAGAAAGCTTTCACATTTGGAAAAATTAATTTGAAATGTGCAGCTTTTACTGCTTTATCGGTTGCTCACAGGAAAGTATGAAGAAAACATGCATTTGCTCAATACAGGAACAGAGATTAAGCAAGCTCCCCCAGGCTCAGATTGGATTGGTTTAGAATAAACTGTGCCATTTCCTTATAACTAAATTAAATGCCTTTCTTATTTCAAGTTCGGTTGACCTATTCCACCCCACACATGTGAGCATCCAAGCTCGCCCCAACATCCCCACACAAGCCTCCTTCCCATCTTTCATTCATGATACACCAATTTCTGTTTTCTTTCACGTGGTTATTTTGGATAGTTGAAGGATATATATGTTTGGGTATTTTAAAATTTTATTTACTCTTTGCAATTTTTTTTTGGGGGGGGGGGAATCAATAAAGATTACTTTTAAAATTGCACAATACCAATAGAGCATTTGTGGGGAGCTTTTGGCCCTACAAATGTTGCTGAACATTATTAACACCTGCAATAAAGAATAAGTCCTATTCAGTGCTCTCTTTTTTTCTCATTTTCCTAATCATATTGAAATACTGCCCCTCAATGAGACCAAACTTAGATTCACAAAATGTTTAGGGGTATGCGTACCCCCAGAAAAAGAAACACTGGTCCCATTTATATGGGGCTTCTTGTCCACATAGAAACTCCAGGAAGCTTTTGATCCCAGCCCTTGTGCTTAAATTATTGTTTAAAAGAAGCCCAGAATACCGTACCCAGACTCTTAATGGGATTCAGTCCTCCTTGTGTAAACCACTGACTTCTGAGTAATCCTGAAGGAAATAAATGAAGCTCTTCTTTGTGGGAATGCTCAGCATTTAGAATTGTGCAAATTAGTATTCCCTATAAATGCTGAGGAGAAACAGTCTGCTAGGTACACTGTAAAACTTCACAAAGCAGTCTCTTGTCCTAGGGTAATTATTTTAAAAGATTAACTGCAGCTGAAGTTCCTGAAACATTGACTGATTGATTATTTGCGAGTTGAGGAGGTAATGAACTTGACAAATTTGTATGCGCTCGGCAAGCAAGCTGGAAACAACGCTGGGACTAGTTTATTGACCTGGATTCTTTAGGCTCTGTTTGGCTATGCAGAGTGTCCACGTGAAGGCAGCTGCGAGAGAAAAAGCAATTTGAAAAAAATAAAATCACACAAAAGAAAGGAAAAGTGTGGTCTGTGCAAAACTGAACACCCCTGCTTCAGTTAATGGGCATTTTACAGCACAAGCTTTTAAAATTTTTGTAGGGGGAGGGAAGGTGAGGAAGCAGGGAAGCAGAGGTGAATAACATTATGGACTGAATGGAGAATACTAGAACTCAAGGCCGTCCAATGAAAAAGCTGAATGTTGGAAGATACAGGGCAGAGGCAATACTTATTCACACAGTGTATAGTTATACTACGGAATCCACTTGCACAAGATTTAGCGATGGCCACATTTTTAAATGGCTTTAAAAGAGAATTTGACAAATTCATGAAGAATGAGACTTTCATTGGCTACTGGCCATTATGACTATGTTCTGCCTGCGCTGTTGAAGGCAGCATATTTCTGAATGCCAGTTGCTGAAGATCACAAGTGGGAAGGATGCTGTTTTGCTTAGGTCCTGTCTGTAGGCTTCTCATAGGAGTCTGGTGGGTCACAATGAGAACAGGATACTGAACTAGATGGGCCTTTGGCCTGATCCTGCAGGGCTCATCTTACGTTCTTATAATAAAGAGGTAGGCTGGGTGTGGGATTGTAGCCGCATTTAATCAAATATAATTATACAATCCAAGGCCGTCATTGCT
Organism: Zootoca vivipara; assembly: GCF_963506605.1. Taxonomy (NCBI): domain Eukaryota; kingdom Metazoa; phylum Chordata; class Lepidosauria; order Squamata; family Lacertidae; genus Zootoca; species Zootoca vivipara. Next base: position 34,584,992 of record NC_083277.1, on the reverse strand, counting down.
CCAGATGTCCTCAGATTCCAAAATGAAGGTTGATTACAGGAATCAGTGTTATCATTAGCTTTATTTATTTCTTAAAATACTATTGAGACTCAAATAAGCCTTGCAAATAACTCAAAAACAACAACAGAGTCGCCAGGCCTGCAATAGAGAAGGAATGAATGCTACAGGTATTATGAAACAATCTTTCCCATAGCTCTAGTTACAGGTAGGTAGCCGTGTTGGTCTGAGTCGAAGCAAAATAGAAAAAAATTCATTCAGTAGCACCTTAAAGACCAACTAAGTTTTTATTTTGGTATGAGCTTTCGTGTGCATGCACACTTCTTCAGATACGAAGTGCTACTGAAGGAATTTTTTGTCTATTTCCCATAGCTGTCAAGTTTACCCTTTTCTCGCGAGGAATCCTATTCAGCATAAAGGAATTTCCCTTAAAAAGGGGGAGAACTTGACAGCTATGATCAGTTCCCAAGAAACAAGTGTGTTACACAAGCATATCTGAACCGGATTTTATTTCCTTTTTAAAAAGCTTGCAAGGAAAAATCTGGTGCCCCTAAAAATAGTCCAGCTTCTCCCAGCCACGCCATATATAAGAGGCTCACTACAGCCCCCACCTCCCGCCTCAGCACAGCTTCTGTGCATTTACCTGCAGTGCCAGAAGGCATCTCACAAGCACACTGAAGAAAGCTCACCCACTGAATTTCTGCTTGACATGTTGGTTTAAGGATGGGAGAGAGTCCTGTTCAGTTAAAAAGACTGACAAACTAATTGGGAATGAGAAGATCCGGGTTTTAGGAGGCTTGCTCAAGGCTCTGCAGCACTGGATTAAATTTTGAGCATGGATTTTTTTTCACCTCCTGTCCATTGCACTCTGACACACCCAATGGGGCAATCAAGGCAGGATTTGGGGGCAGAGGTCTGGGGCCCCAATTAATAGAATGAGCAGGGGGCCCTGCACCAACTGTTAAAGGTAAAAAGGTATAGGACCCCTGGATGGTTATGTCCAGTCAAAGGCGACTATGGGGTTATGATGATTCTGGCCAAGGGAGCTGGCATTTGTCCACAGACAGCTTTCCGGGTCATGTGGTCAGCATGACTAAACTGCTACTGGCACAACGGAACACTGTGATGGAAGCCAGAGCGCACGGAAACGCCATTTACCTTCCCGCCACAGTGGTACCTATTTATCTACTTGCACTGGCATGCTTTTGAACTGCTAGGTCGGTAGGAACTGAGACAGAGCAATGGGAGCTCACTCCATTGCAGGGATTCTAACTGCCAACCTTCTGATCGGCAAGCCCAAGAGGCTCAGTGGTTTAGACCACAGCATCACACCAGCCCTTACTGCGGGGTGAGCCAGTGCTGCTGTTTTTGGGGAACCTCCTGCTCCTTTTGCTGGTGTAAATATGGATTATGATCTAAATAGCCCTCTTCCCCAGACCATTGTGCATGGTGTAATGGTTAGAGGTTTGAACTAGGAACTGGGAGATTAAAGTTCAAATCCCCACTCAGCCATGAAGCTCACAGAATGACTTTGGGCTTATCACTGTCTCTTTGCTTAAGTTACCTCACAGAGTTATTGTAAGGATAAAATGGTGAGTGGGGACAACCATAATCTCCTTGAAGGAAACGTAATAATAAGCATAAGGTCCAGGAGGCATATAGAACCATTAGGTTCTGGACATAGCACTGGACATACCAAACTGAATTTCATTCTTTTCCACTTAGGGGTATTGGACTATCACCAAAACCCAGAAAGAACGAGAGAGAAAAAGTCATTTAAATGACAAATGGTTATGTCTTCACTCCACCCCATTCAGATAATCAACTTGGTGTGTGTGCAGATGTCAATATAAGCCCCTTAATGAGCCGCACAGTGAGAGCTACACCCACAGAAATGAATCCTAGGAGCTTTTTCCAGCATACAGGCCTGCTGCATCCGTGACTCTTAAACAACAGGCAAAAGTAGGGCAGAGGCTTGAGCAAATACAGAGCTGAAAATGATCTGCTTTGGTCTGCTGCCTTGAAAATGGTTTTCTTGATGAAACTCACGAGTCCACTCGAAACGGAGACGCAGATGGATGAGCAAGGCCTATGATAAACCTGCTGCATGAGTTTATAGTTAATTGCCCATCATCTTTTTTTGTCTTCTCATAAAACATTTCACGCCCACCTTGCACAGTAAAGGTAACATAAGTGTCATAAACCATTTGTCTCCTGTGCTTGCTTTCTGCATTGTTCGATTGGTCTTAGTCTTGAGGTGCTGGTGAGACAAGACAAATTGCACAGCTCCTCTGGAGACTGGGATTTCTGCATCTCCTTTCAAACAATTCCCAGCTCTAACCTAATGAGGAAGAGCATCTTTCAGGGCCATTTACATAGTAATATCTTCATTGTGCCTAAAAACTCCCCTTTAGCATCCTGGTAAGGTCTCTACTGACTAATAGGCACAAAGATTCCAGCAAAGTCAGAAATGTTCCCCGCCCCTTTTCTCCCCCAAACGCATTTGTCTCCTACATTTTTTTTAAAACGGAGAAAAAGCTTGGTGCAATTCTTAAAAGCTTTTCAGTGTTGGGTCATCTGAATATGAAGCAGCAGGGGCTGAAGTCAGTTTCTCTTTGAACTGCAATAAGAAGCATTCAAACAGTTTTGTCACTGAGGAGAGCTCAGGGGCATTCTTGGGGCAGCTATTCCCATCTGGCTCTATTTAATAGGGAACACTGCCACTGTTGCTGCTTCTTCGCACAGCTTCACCCCCACTTGAAGTGGCAGGAAAACTCCTCCTCCTGTGACTATTGTGTAGCATCAAGCCCAGGTAGAGAACCTCAGGGCCCAGGAGCCAAACATGTCCTCCCAGGCCTCTCTATATAGCCAATCTACTGCAAAGGGACCCCCAAGGCCATCTAGTTCAACTCCCATGGGGCTTGAACCCACGACCCTGAGGTTATGAGTCTTGTGCTTTACTGACTGAGCGATCTCCGCAGGCCACACTCCTCCCCACCCACACCCTTTCTCCTCAGGGGACACTTCTCACCAGCCCTACTGTCCTGGAGTGTTTTTGCCTGGCTGGAATTTATCTTTTGAATCTGATGGCTCTTGCTTACCTGGGTGGAGGATAGGCAGGAGAGGGTGAGTGTGTAATAACTAACCCGCACTCTGTTAAGCAGGCAGTAGAAGTCACAGATAACCACTGTAGGCTCAAAGTTACCAAGCTGGTGGATAGACATTTGGTTTCTGCTGGAACAGACAGAAGAAGACAACAGACCTTACTTTCATTGGAGTTATGTGATCCCCAGGCCAAGCGGATAAGTAACTATACAACCTGAAGGCAACCCTGTATAGGGGAACTTTTTTAATGTTTAATGTTTTATTATGTTTTTATATATGATTAGAAGATGCCCAGTATGGCTGGAGCAACCCAGTCAGATGGGTGGGGTATAAATAATAAGATGATGATGATGATGAAATAGGATGTCCCTATTTTCATTGGAGAAATGTTGGAGGGTAGGCTAGACAAGGCCACTTGTGCTTCTTAGGCTTACACCCAACCCCTAAGAGAACTGGTGCATTTGGGCATCATCATCTTAGGGCCATGCACAGGATTCAGCTGATTGGGGGGAGGTGGATCTGGGCTTCAAATTACCTTGGATATTAGGGTGTGGAGAGCCAGAGACAGGAAGGAGAGGCAGGCATCGAGCGGGAAGAAGGTAGGAATGGGAAGAAGGAGGGGAAAGGTCAGGGGGGAAACAAACAAACAAAAAGCCCATCCATCACTTAACAAAAGAGCTGGAAACAGTGGACTATTTTTTTTTATTTCAAGATGGGCATAACAAATATCCCCTCTGAAATTGCATGTGTCTAATATTCAGAGATCACCAGTTGAGAAGGTAGCACAGCCAATGAGTCTTTAAGGCCAAACTACACATTATATTAAACATATGCTTAACATTGTCACTTTCATTTTGCTCTTTGGGCCTTTTTCCAATAAGGAAAGTGACGGGGAAAGCACTGGAAAGGGTCTAATCATTCCGAAACAAATCGAGATGAATGCTCAATCCATAGCCGATGTCCTATAATCTCCCCACAAGCAAGTAAAAAATGAACACTCAATAAACAGGTTGTCTGGAAGTGACCGATGGCATTTTTAAAGGCAATTTTGTTTGGACATGGAGACATCTAGCAACCCAGGAGTTAACTGCCCCCACCTATTGTCACTGGAGCAGCCAAACAAACCACCTGGGCTGGTATAAATCCCAGCACCACTTTGAAGCAATTGTGAAGAAAGATGGATCTGAAGACTGCAATTTGGAAACTGCTAGCTCCTGGCTGAGCAGCCTATTGTAAAGGGAGAATGCTTCCAGAGTTACAGCACTTTGCTTCTTTTGTGTTCCCTCGCCTGCCTTAAAATATTTTCTTCCTCGACCAGCTGTTGTCACCATTTATAAAATTAGCATTGATTTTCCTCTTCCATTTCCTCATTTCAAAGAACTCTTAAAAACCTCTTTACTCCACACCTTCCTTCTACATCCACCCACCCTGAGCACCACTGTGCCGTTTATCAGCCGGTCATTTAAAAAAGGGCCAAGAGGACCGAGCTAAAATGTTTAGCAGTGTCAGGGTTTCCCTAGCAAAAGAACTCAGCGGAAGCAATCAGACACACTTGCTGAAAATGAACAAAGTGAGCCTAATGGGCAGATAAAAGAGTTAGAAGGTATTTCCCAAGTGTGCCTTACAGAACATGGTCTTGATTTCCAGCATTTAAATCTCTGACAAAAAGCTGCTTGCTACACGTTTTAGTGCATCAGTTCATTTGCCACTGGCAGGGGATCCTTTTAAAAGAGCAATAATAAAAGGAGAAGGAGGGGGGGGATGGCTCCTATGCTAACACTCCCCACTCTCCATCTCCAAATCAGGCCTCCTATGCCTTTGGCAATTTGAAGACAAGCAAAAGTTCAACAGGTGGAATGGAGGTGCACCAGTGCAAGATAAATGAACATATAAAACCCTTCATTCATCAGATATGTGCCTATTGTGGTGTTCTTAACAGCACAGGAGCCCTGCGAGAAAAAGCTGCATCAAACTGCAATAATAATCATATAATAATTATACTGTACAGTATTACCCATATCCCACTCATCTGTCCGGGTTGCCCCAGCCACTCTGAGTGGCTTCCAACAAATGAAGACATCAAACACAGTAAAACAGCAAACATTAAAACAATTCCCTATACTGTGCTGCCTTCAGATATCTTCTAAAAGAGGGCAGTGAGGGGCGACTGCCATTGACTTGTGACGGAAGCCGGAAACTTCAGGTGTCTTCTAAAAGTCAGATAGTTATTTATTTCCTTGACATCTGATGGGAGGACATTCCACAGGGAGGGCACCACTGCCTGGTTTCCTGTAACTTCACTTCTGCAATGAGGGAACTGCCAGAAGGCCCTTGGAGCTGGATCGCCATGTCTGGGCTGAATGATGGGGCTGAAAATGCTCCTTCAGGTATGCAGGGCCTGTTGGAAATTTCCATTCCACCTTTAGTTACAGACATGGAATTGTTACATGTCACATGTCTGTTTACACTCCAGCACTGTTTGCTGGTGTAAGCGGAACTTCCACTGGGTTGTTTTGCTTTTGCTTTTCACTCTCTCTCAGAAGAGACGGCAAGGAGAGAGAAGGCATATTTCTTTGTTCTGATTTATGATTAATAAATCCATAGTTCCTAGTATGTCTCCACAAGCTTCAAACCTCTTTTGTTGTGCAGTTTTGCTCTGCTGAGTAAAGTGTGCCCATGTCCGCAGACTTGGGTCACTGATTTGTCGCACCAGAGGTCTAGGGATCTTCCAGCATGGTGGCTGGAAGGAGAGAGATCCAGCTGGGGGCTAGCCAGTTGGCCGTTCGACCCCTGGATGCTGACAGGGCCAACACTTTGAATTGTGCTCAGCAATGTACCAGGAGCCAATGTAGATCTTTTAGGACCAGTGTTATATGGTCCAAGAGACCACTCCCAGTCACCAGTCTGGCAGTCGCATTCTGGATTAGTTGTAGTTTTTGAGTCACCTTCAAAGGTACCCCCACGTAGAGCACATTGCAGTAGTACAAGCAGGAGAAAACCAAAGCATGTCCCACTCTGGCGCAACAGGTAGGGTCTCAGTTGGCAGACCAGATGGAGCTGGTAGACAGCTGCTCTGGACACAAAATTGACTTATAACTCCATGGACAGCTGCAAGTCCAAAATGATTCCCAGGCTGTGCATCTGTTCCTTAGGGGCACAGTAACCCAATCACGGCCAGGGAACTCCACACACCTGCCTGCTCTCTGTCGCCTAGAAACTTCTGTCTTGTCAGGATTCAATCTCAGTCTGTTGACCTGTGTCTAATAATTCTCATGATCAGGGGCCTAGCAAGGGGGGTGATGGCGGCGTGGTGCCCCAGGTTCCAGCCTGAGAGGTGACAGTCGGTGTGCCCCTCCCCGCCACCTCGCCTCCGCCCACGCGTGCCGTACGGACATACGCGGTCCGGTGTACGCTGTCCTTGCAGCCCGGGCTGCCACTCTCTCGCGGCACCCCTTTACAGGCCGCTGTGCACGAGGGGCGTCAGCCCTTGGGGCCACCGTGCGCCAGTGGCACCCCACACAGACTGCGCACGCGCAGCACCCTGCACATGCACACTCCATACGTACAGACTGTGCATGTGCCGCGCACCTGTGTGGGATGCTCCACGTGCGCAGTCCGTATCGGGTGCTGCACAGATGCCGCCTGAGGTACCAGCTGGGCTAGGAACACCCCTGCTCATGATGAAACAAAAGCCACCTATGATATTTGCATATTATCACCAAAGGAATGATCAGACATTACACTGAACTCACATGGAAGAGAAGGACCATGCTTTCATGCATTTTCTGGACCTATCACAGATGTCCTGTGCCTGTTTCAGCATAACATTATATACACAGTGCATCACTCACAATGGCACATGCAGCAATGTTTTGTTCAGTTAGGAAGCTGACATGAACTTCTGTGCATGACATTGCAACATGGAAATTTATGAAATGGAATCCACTACAGTGGTACCTCTACTTACGAATGTTTCTACTTACGAATGGAGCTCCGCCCGCCATCTTGGATGCAGTTTAGATAGGATTTTTTCTACTTACGAATTTTTAGATAGGGTTCCTTCGACTTACGAATTTGTTCTCCCAATGCATTCCTATGGCTTACAATTTTTTTCTACTTACAAATGTGCGTTCGGAACGCATTAAATTCGCAAGTAGAGGTACCACTGTATATTGATGCAAATCAGGAGATGGGATTTTTTCCCACTACAATTATAGCGTGGATTTAAATAGGCTTTATAACTGTATCAATACCCGAAGGGGAGGCTTTCTTTAATCTCTTTCAAAAGGCTGCCACCATATGGGGAAATTGCTTTAATGCAAGTAGGCTTTCCCTCACTGTCACTGAAAGTTTGGATAGGGGGTGGGGTGGGAGGGAGGAATGTCTCCTTGGAAATTGTCGTCTTGTCTTAATATTGCTCTGGATGCTGGACAAGCCACATCAGCCACCCTGGGCCAAGAAAATTAATGAGTGGTTGATGTCAACTGATTGCAAATGAATGTGTCTTTATGGGATATGATTGTTCAAATATGTTTCTTGATACAGAAGCCTTTCTGCAATGTTTGGAATGATGTGGGTGGGTATGGAAAGCCATCAGAAGATTGAGGAAGGTTGCAAAAATTTTCTGTACTGTGCGCGCGCGCGCACACACACACACACAACACGTGCATTTTAGTGGTGGGTCTGGTAGGCATCTGCATGTGTCTGCCAAAAGAAACAAAGGAGAAATTGCAGGTAGAGGCAAAAAGAGGGTGCTGGAAGATAGTTAACTGAAGCCTAAAAGGGGCCTTTGGTTACCACTCTGGAGATCTGAGGTGCGGCAGTGCATTTTCTGCTTGTAGAAATGCTACAATGTTTGTCTCTCCACTTATTCTCAATTTGCATAATTGAACACTAACTCACATATTACAAAAACATGGCGACATCTCCAATGATCTCTCCTCCAGAGGAAATCAAAAGTGAGTAAGCACGGCCAGCTGGAATGTCTTACTGCTCAGGGAAGCGGGGAACACGTGACATTATCTAGGTAATTTCTGAAAGGAAACTCCATATGAGCTTGTTGGTTACAGTGACGCTACTGTGCAAAATCCAACCGCACCACGCTGCTGAAGACAGCTAAATAGTTCTTCAGGGTGAAATACACAGTGCTACAATTGATAGTGTGTGCGCTCTCTCTCTCTCTTTCTCTCCACACACACATAGATGATAGATAGATAGATGATAGATGGTAGGTAGGTGGGTAGGTAGGTAGGTAGGTAGGTAGGTAGAGATAGATGATAGATAGATAGATAGATAGATAGATGATAGATAGATAGATGATAGATAGATGATAAAGGTAAAGGGACCCCTGACCATTAGGTCCAGTTGTTACCGACTCTGGGGTTGTGGCGCTCATCTCGCGTTATTGGCCGAGGGAGCCGGCGTACAGCTTCCAGGTCATGTGGCCAGCATGACAAAGCCACTTCTGGCACACCAGAGCAGAGCACAGAAATGCTGTTTACCTTCCCGCCGGAGCGGTACCTATTTATCTACTTGCACTTTGACGTGCTTTCGAACTGCTAGGTTGGCAGGAGCTGGAGGTCCAGAATACCTTAAGTCCTACCTCCTTAGTATCTTCCAGCCTTCTGCATAGACCAGAAGGAGAAGCCCTTCTCTCTGTCTCACCTTTAGTGCTAGACTGCCAGGGGCCATGATGAGTTTTCCTGATGGTTTGCCTTGCCCACTGAATAATTGGGTGTCATAAGCATGGTGCTCGTACCTCCTATGGTGCCTCGGAAGACTCATGGTGGTATTCATCTAAACTTTACTCAGAACAGACCCACTGAAATCAATGGCCATGACAAAATTAGGCTCAATAGTAAAACTTAGTTGAATATCAGTAAAAGTCAGTAAATATCCTCTCATACATCCACAATACACGAAAGACTGTTTGCTCTTCCTGTCCAGTTACTGTTTGTATCAGATCAGCCTCTCCTGCAATGACCCCCCCCAGTCCTTTAAAGATGCTCACATAAGCAAGGATTGGATGGACACTCCCTTCTGCCACTGTCAGAGCAAGAATCAAGGCATTTGGGAGGAGGGGGCAGTTGAAACCTGTAAGTGCTTGGAGCAGGCAGTGGAAAGTAGAAATAAGGGTTTCATAATTTAAGGCAACCACCAATATTCTTATTCATACTGGATAACATCGCTATGCAGGAGGGCGCAGTTCTTCCCCAGCTCAAATTGATATCTAAAGTAGAGAAGTACCGCCAAAGGTATTACACCCAGTTTAGATAACAAGCGCACATTACGAGCGTATGAAATTAATATTCTGAACTGAATCATTGTGGGTGTTGGAAGCACTGCTAATTCTGCCTTCAGTTTTGCAGAATTACAACTAGTTTCCGACTTTGAAAACAGTGATTTACCAAGCACAAAAACTGCATATACAAGGGGTTCTTCAGCATTAAGATGGGTTTTTTGATCTAGGGTAACTTTCTGGTTTGAAACAAACCAATCAGCAGCACTGGTTTAAGTGTTGCAAATTAACAACAAGCAGTTTAACATGCAGGTGAAACATAGAGAGGAAACTAAGAAGTGTCCATTGAATTCTGATTAACGCAATTAGTCATATCTGCACACATTTGGATAAAGTTGCCTGTGAGGAAGAATGTTAAAGGCTAAGGTAAATAAAGAGTGCGATGAATTTGCAATATGTCAAGGTCAAGGTTTAGTCTAAAGGACTCATAATTAACAGGCAAAGAAAGGAGGAATGAATCCCTCAAACCAAATACAAACTAAGGGAGAGAGAAAGTCTAGCATTTGGGACAGAGCAAATTATTATTATTTAAAAATTTTGCAACATGTTTTGAAAACCACCTTTCTTTGGGAAAAACATTATTCATGTATCTGATACCAGTTAAAGCAATGAACTCATTTACATGCCAACAAATCCTGCCCCCAACATCCCAGTATATTCTGCTTTCACTTTAGACCAAGCATCCCCAAACTTTGGCCCTCCAGATGTTTTGGACTACAGTTCCCATCTTCCCCAACCACTGGTCTGTTAGCTAGGGATCATGGGAGTTGTAGGCCAAAACATCTGGAGGGCCGCAGTTTGGGGATGCCTGCTTTAGACCTTCTCGTATTGCAGGGAGGGGAAACTTCTTTACGCCTGGGGGCTGCCTTCACTTATGGAAAACTTTAGAGAAGCTACATGCCAGTAGTAAGTGGGGCCAGAAGCAGAAGTGGGTGAAACAATTGTTGTACGTGTTACCGTTTAACCGAAGGTTAGTTTCTATTCACATACCTCTCTCTCTGCTTTCTATCCAGGCGAGCAAGGGGCATCACCAGAGTTCAAGGAGACGTTCTAGCCAGGCAAAAGCCATTCCAGGTGTGAACAAGGGCCAGTGAGGGGTGAGGACCAAAGAGAGCCTGGAAGACCACATTCAGAAGGAAGTCTGGAAGGGTATTCTAAGGACATTTGGGCAAAGGCCCTTAAATTCCTGTCCACATCTGGAAACCCATCCTGTTAAGTCAGGGTACCCAGGATTTTCCTCCCCACGTCTAGCATGCAGCCAGCATGTGCCCTACCCTGTGCCCTACCCTCTTTCATCCCACATGCATCCAGGCGAATGCCTGAACTGGGCTGGTTTCTAGTCCAAATAAGCTCGGTCTGGAAACCATTTATAAATAGCTCATGAGGACCTTTGTTTGCCAGTCATAGAAAACAATGCAGTGAGTCTTCATCATAAAAAAACCAGCAATACTCTCAAAGGACTCATTCCCTGTCTACTTTATTACAGAGAAATTTCAGGAACAGACTGGAAAGAGAAGTTTCTGAATTGAAACTCATTGCCAAGCTTAAAACCATGGAGCCACCAGGGATGAATAGAGACATCGGAATCTTATCTCATTATGCATGATCAAGCTTTCTTTAGCGCCTCAACCCTTGCTTTTCCCCCCAGGACTAATTGCAGTAATCAGCAGTCATTAACAGCCATCTCAGGTTTACCACTCCCATCAGCCCATCACCCATTCCCACCCACCCCCACCACCCTCTGTATATATATAAGGGTCTGACACTTCTGTTTCTAGTGTATCTGAAGAAGTGTGCATGCACACGAAAGCTCATACCAAAATAAAAACTTAGTTGGTCTTTAAGGTGCTACTGAAGGAATTTTTTTCTATTTTGCTTTGACTCAGACCAACACGGCTACCTACCTGTAACCTGTCTACTTTAGACAGTATTAAGGGAGGATTAGACACATCGATGGGGGATAAATCAAACACTGGCTTCTAGTGATGATAAATATATGCTTCCTCCAAGTTCATATGCAGTATTTCCACATGCCAACAGGAGAAGGGATGTCCACAATGTCCTGCTTGTGAGCTTCTCAAACGATTTGGTAGTTCACTGGGGCAAACAGGATGCTGAAATAGATAGAAGACTGGCCTGATCCAGCAGACATCTTCTTAGGTTCTTCTCAAGCCCACTTCCCTCATGACAGAGATATAGCAAAGCACTCAGCATTTCTTCCTTTCTTCGGTGCTGACTATTGTTTTCTCCCAGAAGAAAAAGAAGAAAGTTTATTCTCTCAAGCTTTGTCATTCCTATTTCTCGATGGGTCACCAGCAAATTGATGCTTTAATTGTGCTATTGATTTGTGCCATTAGCTTAAACACTGATGGATGTGAAAGGAAAACAACACTAAGTGAGGCTGTTCAACAAAGCTGCTTCCCAGCACATTACCATAAAGCAATGGTGGCAAACATGTCTTCAATGTGAGCTTTTGTTTGAATGGAATAGGCCACAAGGGGTACCGTAAAGAAATATGAATAAATCAAATCCACCCTATTATGAGCAAACAAAATAGAGCCTGTGACTAGATGAGCAAATATTTTTTCCTGTAAATGTAGCAAGATTTTTTTAAAAGGTTATTTGGGAAATTCATGCACCGTGTCTCGTTTACCTTGACAGGGGGAACATTTAATGGCATTTTCTCATTGTGCTGCACAGGATGAGTAAACTCTAATTGTGGATGATGCAGTGTGGCAAAACAGCAATGTTATGTGCAATGCTCACTTGGCACCTGAACTGTTCAGTTACCTACATAGCTGTCATATGGTGACATATGAATCAGCTTTCAAAGTTGGGCTGTGATTTGGGCACGGAACTGAAAACACAGTGGGAAAATAGCATGGGGGGGGGAAAACTGCCATCAATATTTTCATCTCCTTACTGCATTTTCCAAAATGACTGCTAATTTTAAAGTTTATTTGCTGTGTCCAATTCCCCTCTCCCCATTTTCAGTTAAGTTGTCCTGAGATGCCTTAGTCCACTCCGGTGAGAAAGATTAATGAGATTGTAGTTTGTTTAGTGTGCGCACTGGAGGAACAGAAATGTGGTCTCAAGCTCTTGCTGTTACATCCTCTGAGAAAGGGAAGGAGAGAGCCTTGTAGGAGCTGTAGCTTGCAGTGAGCACGGTAGCTACTGTTAAAAATGAGGAGCGCATTGATAAAAAGTGTATTCACTTCAGAAATCCAACATCTTTCTGAAACTTTGTATGTTGATTCAAATCACAAAACTAAGCACACCCACCACATTCGAGAATATCCTGCTTGAATTCTCTATGTGTTCTAGATATCTAGAAAACTGTCACTTGTAGTTGAAGATGCAATCAAGAGTCTCAGTTAAACCATAGCTGCCAAGTCTCCCGTATTCCCCGGGAAACCCCCGTTTTTCCAGCTGTTCCCAGCCGAAAAAACGGATTCTCCCCCCCCCGGTTTATTCTGGTGCAGTGGCCATTTTGGAACTGGGCGGAGCATGCTCAGAAGTGACTTTTGATGCTGCTTTGCCCAGTTTCAAAATGGCTGCATGCAGCACGACTTCTGGTGCGACGGCCATTTTGGAACAGGGCAGAGCAGCATCAAAAGTAGCTTCTGAGCATGCTCTGCCCAGTTCCAAAATGGCGGCAGCGCTACTTCCGGTCTGCTACTTCCGGTCCAGTCCCTTATTTCTCAGGCCGGAACTTGGCAGCTATGAGTTAAACACAAGAAGAGCCAGCATCCGGTTCTCACAGTTGCCAACCAGAGGCCGATTGGAAGCCTGAAGGGGGCATTGCTAGGTCTCACTGTTGTTGGAGGAACTATGCTTCTGGGTCCCAGTTTCTGGAAACTGTAGTAGAGGAAAGTGCTGTTGTTCTCAGGTCCTGCAACTTTGATTCCAGCTATTAGAATCAAAAGAATGGTGAGATGATAGATGTATATCATTTGCCAGAGAAATGCTTTAAATTCATGCAAGGAGAGTATTTTAGATTCCTGTGTAGCATCTTGCTCTTTGATATATGAACAATAAGATTAATAGGCTCGAAAGCCACATGTTCCCTTGAATTAACAACTAAGCAGCTACTAAAATCACAGCTTTGGAGCAGCAGACAAGAGCTCATATTCTTCATTTCAACCAAATATAATTTATATAGTCGTGGCTTATTGTGCTACTTGTCATTTATTGTGTATGAAATATGGCATGAGGTGAAGTAAAGTTATGTATGAGTGGCAGGGGGAGAATAGATTATAGTGTTCAGCCAAAATCGCACACAAAGGTTTTAACAAGGCTGTTGTATCACAAGTAAATTGCCTTCAGGTTATCGTTTTTATTGTATAAATAACACTTTTAATATGTCAGAACTTTTACTAGCTTCATGTTTCTTTCCCCAAAGGTATACAGTGCAGCATAATTTATAGTTTTACATTTGAACTGGGGGAAAAACCTTGGTGTAAATCCCTGCTCAGCTATGAAGCTCACTGGGTGACCTTGGACAATTCACTTTCCCAGAGTTTCATATATTTCTTGGGTAGCACCTTAAAGACCAACTAAGTTTTTATTTTGGTATGAGCTTTCGTGTGCATGCACACGAAAGCTCATACCAAAATAAAAACTTAGTTGGTCTTTAAGGTGCTACTGAAGGAATTTTTTTTATTTTACTTCGATCCAGACCAACACGGCTACCTACCTGTAACCATATATTTCTTGGGATTGTAATGAGGACAAAATGGGGAGGACACTTCCCCTGTATAAGAACATAAGAAGAATTGGTTTTGGTGGTGGTGGTGGTTTTCCATTAGATTTTGGAGTTTGTTTGTTTAAAACCTATTTCTGCAAATCTTAGATTCCCCAAGCATACTCATACTTCCCTCTTGCTTCTCAGTGACCTCATTTTACTTCCATTTTGTTGGCGCATGGCTCTTTATGGAAAGATAACTATAGGCTAAATATCCTATATATTCCTATCCCATTCTATTTGATTGTACAACATAACTTTACTTGTGAAATAACTTGTTTATTTGCATTTCCTCCCCATTAAATACCCTATTTTATGATTCTAAACCACATTATTGACTTGGCATAATTATGCTTACAACTGTATGTAATGTTCTTTACATATCAATTTTCTTTCATATTATTTGTTTACACTGCTGCTTTATACCCTTTTATTGCATTCAGTACTTTTCTACACATGTTGCACATAATAGAAATAGAATAGAATTGTAGAGTTGGAAGGGACCACAAGGATCATCTAGTCCAATGCCCTGCAATGCAGGAATCTTTCGTCCAATGTGGGGCCCAAGGCCACAACCCTGAGATTAAGTGTCTCATGCTCTACTGACATGTTTTGGTGTAACCCATTACCTGTTATCATAGAGGAGTGTGCTATCGATGGCCACCAGCCAAGATAGCTAAGCTCTGCCTCACAGTTTGAGGCAGCAATGCTTCTGAATCAGTTTCTGGAGTCCGCAGAAAGGGAGAGTGCTCTTGCGCTTGGATCCTGCTTATGGGTTTCCCACAGGCATCTGGTTGGCCACTGTGAGAACCAGATGCAGGGCTATTGCCTTGGTCCAGCAGGTTCTTCTTATGTTCCTGATGACCAGTTGCTATCCCTGTCATCTTTGTTTCTGTGTTGCAAAATTCCAATAAAAAAAAGTTTGAAACAAAAGCGCCTAAGTTTTCTAGGAGAGGAAGTGATATGTAGGCCTAAAGTAGGCATCCCCAAACTCGGCCCTCCAGCTGTTTTGGGACTACAACTCCCATCATCCCTAGCTAACAGGACCAGTGGTCAGGGATGATGGGAATTGTAGTCTCAAAACATCTGGAGGGCCGAGTTTGGGGGTGCCTGGCCTTAAAAAAAATCAATAACCATCCCCAGAAGTAAGCAAGACTTCTGCCAACAGTTCCTCTGTCATATGCAAGACCCCTCCCCATTATTAGAACCTTGCCTCCCTCCAATTCTTCAAGGCTCTGTCATACACAACCGACATCTGCCACCACATGAGCAACTCCAGAGAAACTTTTATTGGGAGAAGGAAATTGCTCTCTCTAAACTGGCTTGCTTTGTTTTTATTGCCCCTGCAAGTCTAATCTCGGTTAAATTTCAGATGCCCAAAGTACTAATAGTCGCCACCCACAAATCTTGCAGTTATCATAGCATGCAGTGCTCTAGTCTGCTAGCATTACACTGATATGGAAACGTAGTTCTGTTTCATAATCATAGACACGTTTATGAGATGTTTTACTGCATCCCTAGGTAGTAAAATCTTATATGGGGATCATGTGCAACTTGACCTCCCTCCTCCACCCCAGCATAGCTTGATTTTCACCCAGCTCAGGTGAAGACAGATGGAATTTATAGAGCGGTGAGAAAAACACTCATCACATGCACATAGATCTCCCCCCCCCCCTGTTGAGCTCCAGAGCTAAAAAGCAGACAGTGTTGATTGGCTAGGCCAGTTACAACCCCTCTTCTTCCCCCTCCCCAATGCTTGAAGAAGTTATTGCACTTCAGTAATGACACTGATTTGGTATTGTTACATGGATTCCAAACCTCCCCCCCCCCCCGCACTATTAACAACAACGTGCCTTCTGAGTGCTCTTACACTGAAGCAGGCAAAAGCCAATGAAGGCAATAAATTAGGTATACTGCCTTCTCATTTTTCTCTTTCCCTGGCTCCACAAATCCCTCTGAAACACTGACAGCACTGGTAGATTGCTAATGGCTTCCATTGATGTCACTGTAAAGAAGAACTATTGCTTTTGTGCAGGAAACTGAATGAACCATCTAAACACAAACAGCACCATATTGAATCTGAGCGGGCTTTTCACTTGGAGCTTTATAGCTATTTTGGTTCTGAGGCAACATGAGCAATAATGTTAATGCAAGCCACCTGAGGGCTGGGTTGGGCTAAATATCTGTGCTTCCCCACTTTGGAGGGGATCGCTCTCCTACAGATTAGTTAGATGGCTACAAGGCTTGCCTGAATGAGAGAGTTCTTTTGGTGTAATTATGAATGAAAAGAGCAATTCATAGTTTGGAGGCAGGGTAAATACACTGAATACAAACAGCAGAGTGGTTCTGCTGCTACACAATAGAGGGTGGCGGGTCTGCATTCATATGGATGGCTCACAGGTTGGACAGGCTCACAAGATACACACAACACAGAACTCCCTCTTCAGGGTTCCTTAGCATGTGCTCATGATCCTTAAAGGTATGGACAGAGCAGATGAGAGGGAAGTTTTTGTCCCACTCATAAGGCATGGATATTCAATGAAGCTGAATGTTGATGAGGCATTGGGCCTGAACTGAGCCAGAACAATCCTAGCCATGCTGAGTCATCTGACCAACACTGGACAGTGCTATGCTTGACCAAAGTTTGGAGAACTCCATGTTAGCTGAAAAACCCCATTTTGCTGTGCATCTTTCTTCTTAGCAAAGGGCAATGTTCCAAAATATCTATATGTGTAGCTTTGCAAGGTTCAGAAATAGCTATGATTGTTCAAGCTTGAAACTGAAACTCGCCATGCATCAGCCAAACACCTGTTGTTATGCTGGCTGCTGGAAATTCCCTAAGAACAAGGCTACCACAGAATATCTAAATTCAGCTATGAAATGCAAAACAATTGTGCACCTGCATTGGGGGTAACTGCCAGCTAGTTAGATACAATAATAGTTATTCAGCACCCCCTGGGGGAGCAAAACAGCAATGCAGCTTAAAACTAAGAAGGCAGCTGATTGGTTAAAGGGCTACTGCAGAGGGGTGGGTAAGGGGCAGACATTTACTGTATGAAATTGTATATAATAATCTGTACATGCACATAGTTTTTGTGCAAGTAGAGAAGCTTTATTCTCGCTGCACCTTATTGCTTTTGTCTGACAGAAACAATAACATTGTTCTTAGAACTTTGAAACTTTGTTTCCTGAAGTTTTTCCCCACTCTGGTCATTGTCTTGAGTCCTAAAACACAGTATAACACTGAAAGATTCAGGACAAAAGAATTCGTTTCCATAACAGGCAGTGATGACCACCAATTGGCATGGCTTTGAAACAGGATTAATCAAATTCATGGAGGATAAGGCTTTCAATGGCTGCTAATCCTAATGGCTATGTTCTGCCTCCACTGTCTGAGGCAGTACGCCTCTGAATACCACCTGCTGGGAATCATAGTTGTGAAGACTCCCGTGGGCATCTGGCTGGCCACTGTAGAATAGGAAGCTGGACTAGATGTGCCACTGGCCTAATCCTGCAGGCTCTTCTTATGTCAAAGAGGAAAACAACTACCAGATTTTAGAAGACATCTGAAGGCAGCCCTGTTCAGGGAGGCTTTTAATGTTTAATAGATTATTGTGTTTTATTTTTTCTGTTGGAAGCCGCCCAGAGTGGCTGGGGAAACCCAGCCAGATGGGTGGGGTATATATAAATTATTATTATTATTATTATTATTATTATTATTATTATTATTATTATTAGCATTTCATCAAATGCTAAGCCAAATCCAGAAACTCCTGCAGGTGGGCATGGCATCAAAGTGCTTCTTATATATTGGAAAACATTAATAATTGTAAAAGAATAGTCCATTTTGGAACACTTGAAATTGTTATAGTCTCTTGAAATATCATGTCCCCCCCCCCACTGCTCTGAATTAGGTGTAAATAAAACTACTATCTTGCTTTAGTATGAGAGATTTTTTTTAAAAAATGAAAAGCGCAGTTGTGAAATAGTACATTTTCAGGGGAATCAAAATGCCTGTTATAAGAACATCTAGGAGTTTGTGATATTGAATTTTCTGTAACTGGTAAGAACATTGGATATTTCACTTTGAGCCTCAAGCATTCTGAGCAAGAATGATATGCATCCCCTGCAAAGTTTAGCATCTGTTGTACAGAGAAAATCAACATGTGTTAGAAAAACCCCTTAATCTATTCAGCATTCATTTACGATCTTTATCTTTAAGGTTGTGTCTCTGGGTTGTTGTTGTTTTTAATGGTAATATATTGAGCAGTAAATCTGTTAAAAATGGTTTCCTAAAGTTCATTATGTCTCAGGGATTTTAAGGGTCCATTACTGTACTCTAAGTATAGCAAATCTTGTTGCAAGAAGATTAACTTTGAAGTTCTTTCCAGATGTAGGCTGCCATGATTCTACTCGGATTATATGCTTTTATTCTGGGTGCAGTCATTACACTCGTGATTTTACAGGCAATTAAGACTGAATCTCAAAATCTTGGTGGATTATGCTGCAGCAAGAAACAAAGAAACCATAATTAAGCTCACAACCCTTGTTGATCCTTACACAGAATGTAGTTTGATATATAGAAAATGCCCTGCTGTGTACGGATATTCTTTTCCAATGCTACTTTGTTAATACACAACACTCCTGTTTTTCTCCATCCAAACCAGCATCTTTTGCTTGGATTCTTCATCATGCCATACTTTTGGATTTCATGGTACAGTTCCATAAAGAAATGAAATTCAGTGGGTTGTAATCAATGGTCATTGCAGAAGCAGGACAACTTCTGTTCACTCCCCTCCCCCCAAAAAAGCTGCTTTAGGAATTCTCCTCTGGGGTAGATGTGTGGGTTTTTTGGGGGGGTGTAGGGTGTGTGTGCAGGGGAAAGAGGTTGAAAAGAAGTTCCATTGCATCTGCAAAATTTCTTCCATTCATGCTGTGACTTCATTGGATTCAGCCCTATGCCTCCTTCTTCAGTGATAATGTTGGAACTATGCACCAAAATATGGGACGCGGGTGGCGCTGTGGTCTAAACCACTGAGCCTAGGGCTTGGTGATCAGAAGGTCGGCAGTTTGAATTCCCATGACAGCGTGAGTTCCCATTGTTCGGTCCCAGCTGCTGCCAACCTAGCAGTTTGAAAGCACGTCAAAGTGCAAGTAGATAACTCCACTCCAGAGGGAAGGTAAATGGTGTTTCCGTGCACTGCTCTGGTTTTGCCAGAAGCGGCTTAGTCATGCTGGGCACACGACCCGGAAGCTGTTTGCAGACAAACGCCGGCTCCCTCTATAGAGGGACTATAGAGAGAGATGAGCGCCGCAACCCCAGAGTCATCCGCGACTGGACCTAACAGTCAAGGGTACCTTTACCTTTACCTTTTATGCACCAAAATCTCGCTAGCTTTCCATTATATCCCCCTTTTCAACATCCCTCCTCCAAACTTCCTCACGCCTGTCCTCTTTCCCCTTCAATGAGACAGCCACTCTACTCTGCACATTGACCCTCTCCAGATGCCTTCTGACTTTTGGTTTCCCACTTCCCCATCCCTATTATATCCACCTACACTGCCACATTATCAGCATAGCCATCAGCCTAAAAAAAAAAAGAGAGAGGAGAAATTTCGTTGTTCCTGCAAGGGGACAATGACAATAAAGATCTGTTCTATTCTACTCTATTCTACTCTATTCTTTCTGGTTCAAATATGACATGTCCTACCCTCATTCTCAAAACATCCTTCTTTGCCAACTGATCTTGCCCCTTAGTTTTTCCTTAAGACTCCTAGAGCATGCTGTTCAGTCCTGCTGTCTTGACTTTCTCCCTTCCAAGTCCATGTTCTAGCTGATGTCATTTATTCTACCCAAACTCCCAACTGCCAAACTCAGAGGTGATCTCTTCACTGCCAAATCTACTCTGTTCTTGTCTGCTTTGACCTCTCTGCTGTTCCCTTAAATTGGGTTAATTATCATCTCCTCTTTGACTCGTGGCATGCTTTAGGGTTTCAAATCCCTGTTCTTCTTAGCCAGTTTGTCTCCTATCTGTTAGATCACTTGTTCAATGTCTCCATGGGGAAAAGTTCCTTCCCAGCCTTCCTTAAATCAGCAGGACATTTGGTATGCACAAAGGCAGAAGTATTGGAATGAAGCCATGCTGAATCATGTCTTTGAAGGCTGAAATCTACATTAGAGTCTATGAAGAGAATAATATCTTAAGCAAGTTGGGTCAGTGCAATTGTAGGGTTGCATCCAGTTATCCCGTTGGCACAAGGACTTCCACCTGTGCAATGGTACTTTATCTCCCCATATATCCTGTCCAGATCTGCTCCAGAGAGTTGGGGAAACCCACAGAAAATTTTTTGGGGTTGGTGTGCGGGGACACATGGGGAGAAGAAGTTCCATCACACAGATGGAAGTCCTTGCGCTAATGCAGGCATCCCCAGACTTCGGCCCTCCAGATGTTTTGGACTTCAATTCCCATCATCCCTCACCACTGGTCCTATTAGCTAGGGATCATGGGAGTTGTAGGCCAAAACATCTGGAGGGCCGCAGTTTGGGGATGCCTGCGCTAATGGGACAATTTCACTGAATGAAACCTATGCTGTCCCAGAGCTAAAATAATCAGCAATATTTTGTAGGAGCAAAGTGAGTATTATTGCAGTGCAAATAAGCTTTCACTCATATATGGGTTAATATATGAAACCAACCCCCACCTTTCTGTGGGGAAAAATTTAGTTGCAATTGCTAATAATAATAATAATAATAATAATTTATTTGTACCCTGCCCATCTGGCTGGGTTTCCCCAGCCACTCTAGGCAACTTCCAACAGAGATTAAAACACCAGTCATTAAAAACTGTCATGACAGATTCAACTAGTAGTCTATAAACAGCATGTCATTAGAGCAGGGAGAGGGAGAGATCATTTGAAGTTCAAATGCCCCTAAGGATACTAAAGAAAAGTCATTACTACTGTGAATTCAGAGACGGAACTGATGATGGACTGTCAGATAAGATGCTCTTGTGCTAATCTGAAAAGATAATTTCCTGTAACAGGGAATCAATACTTTGAATGCTACGGTTCTGTTATAAATTTTAGTATTTTATGTCATCCTGGACCCAGTTGGATTAATGGTGGTATACAAATATTTTAAATAAACAAATGAATAGATTTCATGCTTAGAATTAACTTGTTGGAAATTTTGAATTCTAGCGGGAATTTCCCCCAAGTTCTATGAAACTGGTGGCCTTTGTCTGCCTCTCTAAAGATGTTTTGGATGAAAAGTGAATGTGATGCAATTTACTTTCTGGAACCATCTAAATGTTCTGCATGCAATTTCAGTGTTCTGTTCTCCCTGAGGCAGCAAGATGATAAAATGTAGCATCTATTACAGTAGCATCTTTTATGATTCCATAACATCAGCTGATTCAAATAGCCTCTTCTGGATTTAAGAGCAAATAGAAAAGCTCATCTGAGAAAGAGGTAGTTCCCAGCCCAATGGCTGTCCAGCATTCTTCATCATTATGGTAGCTGGCAAATATTAATTTGTAGGGAAGAGTGCTCAGGGTCCCTTGTTGCTGCACTTTAATTATTAAAGAAATAACCCATTTATCAAAGAGATAACCCATTACAACAGTGTAATGCAGCTAAGATTTAATATGAGCAATAAGCAAACACATCAGGCTTAATGGAATATAAATAGTAGCATTCTCTTTGTTTGGATTCACAAGGGAAGTGGTGTGTTGATTTCTGGCACTCATTTATACTAATGCATTGGTAACATGCTTAACAGGTCATTAGGTACATCAGCAAAAAACGGCACATAGTCATGATTTAATATCGGCAATATGAAGTTGGGAAAAGCAAGGTAGAGGCAGAGCAAGGATCAGGGCCAGCCGTACCCTTAGGCAGAGGGAGGTGGCTGCCTCGGGTGGCTGATATAGGGGCGAGCAGCAACACCTCCCAGCTGTTTCCATCCTTCTAAGCTAGAGCCCCAGCAATGGTGATGCTTGCTTGTTGCTATCCTAGGCTGCCTGGTGTCCCATATATATACCTTCTCCTAATGCATCAACAGCTACTCAAGGATTTTCCCCATGATTCCTCCATGATTAAGAATGGATAAAACAAGGCGGAAAAAAATCGTAACTAGATGGATTTTCACCGAATCTGCAGCAAGATTTAGCCCATCCAAGAGGAACCAGAATGCAGGGGAACTTATCAGTTCTGGATAAGTTCATTAGGCCTGTCCAGAGAAGCGTTGAGGTCTGGCATGCACTGATGATGCTGTTAGTGCGCACTGACATCTAGAGGCCTCTGGGAAGGCTGCAACCTGCATACTGAGAAATGATCATGTTTTCCATCCCAAAGGAACCATCCATGTAATTAGTGATAGGAACATAATTATGGGGAGGTGGGAAATCTTTGTGCATCAGCAGAACATACCAAAAGCTTTGGCTTCCCAGATTCTGAGAATCTGTCTCTTGGTCACATAATTCATGATTACGGACTTATTTCTACCACTTTCTGGCACCATCATTATTTTGCTTAAAAGTGAAGAGAGTCTCAGGTTTTACAATGTAATGGAAGATCCTATGCCAGAATGATCTGAACTCAGTTCAGTGTGCGCAGAATTGCCGGAAACATGCAAACATTCTGACATTTAAGTGTTTCGTTCTGAATATCTCGAGAAGGGAAGGCATGCATAATCACCTCTACATTCTTCCATTCAAAATTCTCTTGCGATGCAAATACTACTGGAGAAAGAGAATACCCTTAAAGAATGATTCCTCTCCTACACTATTTTCTTATCAATGTTACTCATTATTGTTTAAGCAATTTCTTTGTTCTAAAAAGCAACAGACCCAGCTAGAGCCTTAAGTCTGATGAGAAACATGTAGCTCCTAATGCGCAATGCCAGTACTTCAAAGTCTCCACTTAGTCAGTTTCCCCCCCTTGGAGCCTGCAAAAGCCAAACATGTTTTTAAATGGGCTGTGTTCCTCTTCAAAAAGAAGAGCGAATGTGGATGTGGAGCTAGGCCCTACCATTAGGCAGAGTGAGGCAGTGGCCTCGGGCAGCTGATGCTGGGGATCAACAGTAGCAGCCTCCCCAGATGTTCCGATCCTCCTGAACTGGGAGCTTGCAGGACTTTCCCACCAACCTGGGAGGGAAGTGTCCTGACTGACTCCAGCTAAAAAAGCTCAGGCTGCTGAACAGACTCTTTGGCTGGCGCATTGTTTAGGAGTTTTCATTGGTAGGTTTTGTTGCTGTTATTGAATACCATATATGGAGAACTGAACAAATGACAACTTTTGAAACATTTTTGACAGAATCCTTTGTGGAACGGCATGCCAAATTCCAGACTAATAGGCGTTTTTCATGAAAGCAATTTATATATTTTAAGGTTTGTTTGGTGTTTATAAGAGAGAGACAGAGACAGAGAGAGATACAAAGAACTTCCTATAATTTTTTGGCAGAATTTCATGAAATTTCTAGGCATAGATGCCTCTTTACGCTTGGCATCAGATATAAGACATAGATGTCACTAGTAAGTAAATGAAGCCTGCCAAATTTCAGATAGATGGGTATGGGGTATATTGTGCAAGGGGAATTTCTAAAGTTTGGAAGGCAATTCTTTACCTAATCCTTCCCATAATTTATTTGGGGGGAAATTTGTATGACAATTGCATACATTTTAGAGGTGCCCCTCACTTTTTTAAAAAAATGAGATAGGTGCAGGCATTTTTCTGCTCAGTTCACAGTGACTAATAGTCACTCAGTTCACTGTGACTGGAAGTGAAAAGGAGAGCCATGGTACAACTATACCCTGTATTGAAGTTAGAGAGATCACAAAATGGCACCCTCCTTTTTTCCTCTACCCCACTCCTGGTTTTTTCTTTTTCTTTTAATGGAGATCTTGAGAGGAAATGTATCTAATTTTACAGATGGCTCTGTGTCCCTCCAAATTAGTCCCACATTTTGTGAAGAGCACAGTTCAGTTTAGGCCATTTCAGAGAACATCTGTTTGCTTTTTGACAATACCCAAATATCTCTGAAGCAGCTTACTTTGTTTCAGCAAATGCACATCCACAATGTATACTAATAGTGAATTCAATTACCTACATAAGGATTCTATGGCAGCCAAAACAATACCATCCACACACAAAGGAGAGGCTTGGGGAAACCCAAAGTTTTGAAGAAGTGCAAGGAGTATGGTTCCCTGATACTGGAATGCTCTCCCCAGGAAATTTTTTCAGGCCTTTGGCTAATTAAACGACTGATGCAGTAGCATGCCATTAGTGGACATGGAGAACTAGATTAGTCCCCTAAATGTTGCCAGTAAATTAGAGTATCCCAGTATTAAAGCCTGGTGCCTCCTTCCCAAAGCCCAGGAAACTTCTGCCCAGCTAAGGGATGGAGGTGCAATGCTCATGTGTGCAACACCCCCCACAATTGGCCTCACAAGCTGGCGCCTCTGTTCCTAACTGTACCCCTATGAAAAATTGTACCACGCACCACTGAATCAATGGCCTTTTAAACTGTGTTTAGGGTGGGGTTTGTTGTTGTTGTTGTTGTTGTTGGTTACTATGTTATGTATTTTTGTGTTTTCATACCCTGTGATCCTCAAATGAAGTACAGCATAGTAATTTTAATATAGCCCAATAAGGACTGAGCATGCACAGCAGGCACGGAATGCTGACTAATTGTTGGAGGTGAAATAAGCAAAAATCTGCCCTTATGGGGTTCTCCATCAGTCGGAGAATGTAACAGAGGCCAACCAGAGAATTTTGAGAAGCAAAGCCTTTTATTTTTGCTGTTGCAACAGGGTCCTTCCTCTCACGCAGGAGAACAAGGAAGGAACCCAGAACAAAAGGGAACCTCCACTTTTATCAGTTTTTCCCATCACCAAGAAACACCCCCAAAATACATCATTCCTACATCACAGCTACATAATCAATACCTCACAAAAAGGGAGGGTTCAAGGTAGAAATCTGAGCACCTTTGACACCTCTCCTAGTCCTCCTCTTACCCCTCCCAGGTGTGAATTCCTAAACAGAAAGAGAACTTAACAGTTTCCTAAAAGTTGATCACTATCTTTTGTTCAGAGGAGTCTTCCATTGTGAATGAGATGGCTAGTAGTCTGGCACCATTTATGGGGAAATGTCCAGTTGGCAGAGCCTCCGGCTTACAGGATTATGGCTCCCAAGTTGATAAGTCATGTGGAAATGTGTGTGTGATTCCGGTCAGAGAGAAAGTCAAAATGGTGTCAGTCTTGTCTTCCTGTGCTGCTTCAGACATGTGCCTGTACATTCATGTACATGTTTATGAACAATTATTATATAACCTTAAAATTTACAACAGAGGGCAGAATAAAAATTGGGGGCCAAAGGGGGACAGCATGGAATGTCCTGAAAAAAGCCACATTAGGTTGGCTGGAACCATGAAGAGGATCACCCCAAACTGCTTCACTTGCTATACCTTAACACTTGCATTGCTTTACAGCTTTAAAGGCCTTTTAGTAGCCAAAAACATTTTCCTTTCAGAAAACAATTGCAGAAAGTGCAGTTTAAAATTCAATGATACGTGTTAAAGTTCACATTCAAGCAGCTTGCTTTCCCATAGATGATGGCGGAGGAGGGAGGGAGGACCTGCTCAAAGGAACCCTTAGGGTAGCTTAACTTCTGCTAGCAGTCAGGTCACAATTCTTTTTCCAGTAATCCAGTTATAGAACAGCCTACGCAGGGGAAACCTTGGTATCCCCATCACTTGAGACACTTAAAATTAGAGTTGACAAAAGATTAGAAAAATACCCTGGAAGGGAAAATCGTGAATTGTCAAGAAGACAGATTAAAAGGCCTAACGGGGCTCTTTCCATGATGCTATTGTTTTGGAGTGGCAGAACTGCGCTTCTGGAATGAAGCGTTGCAGATCCTTCAGAAAAGGGTAAGGTCTTGTTAGCTTGAAGCAACGTGACCTTTCCCTGTAGCTCACAGAAAAGGAGAGTTAACAGGGAGATAAATCAGATTGCCACCATGCCCATTTAAAGCCTGTTCTGAATCATTCTTGCCTTGCTTGGATTCAAAGGATTTCCCAGTATTAATCACATTTGCCCTGATCCAAACGCTCTACTCACAGGTTCACCCTATGGGCTCCATTCACTGGCCCACTCCAACAGTACATCCCCTCCCATTGGATGAAAGCATGAAGGCAGGAGCTTACTCTACTCCTGTAGGTGCCCCACATGAGATGAGTCAGTGAGGGAAATGATGCCAGGGATGGAGCCAGCCAGTGCAGACCTGCTTTACTTCTTGCTTAACTGTAATCACATGAGAGGTGAAAACACAGCTAGGACTAATGGTTCTCCAGGAGTTATCCACAGCAGAATCGCCATTCCCTTCAGTCTAGGCAGGTCCAGATTGAGGACAAGGGCAAGAGAGGGCACTTGCCACAAGAAGAAGTTAGTTGGAGTAGCAAAACAGCATCTTGAGAGATAGGGGGGTGAACACCTCACCTGACTTACCTGGGAGTAAGCATCATTGATTTAAAGGGGCCTTATTGCTGAGTAGACACGGTTAGGAATGGATTTCTGGCTAACCCAGTTACAGTATGTGCATGAATGGCAATGACATCTTATACTTCACAGCTAACTATGTGTGCCCATGTGTGTCAGTGAACTGCCCAGTTAGTCCCATTTCTAGTCCCCACCCACCCACCCACCCAAAAAATCATGACAGGATTGGGAACACAACAATGAATGCTAATGGCTGCTGACATCACCTCGGTTAAACAGAGTCCAAGAGAACACGCATTTCTGCAACACAACTGATCTGGTGTCGAAATGGGTTGCATAGTTATAATGGTCTGGTTTGATAAGTTCCTGGTCAGTTCTTTTTCATGACTGAAGAAATTTGTACCACTAAAGTGGCTAATATTCACATGAAACCTGATTGGCTCACAAAGCTCATGAATGGCCATCAATGAGCCAACAGAGCTGAGCTCGAGTGCCAAGTTGATTACTGAAAAAATAATCACCATCCCTAGTCAGGATAGCACTATTAGTATGTTGCTTAATCATAGCAATGGGTGATTCAAATTTGAACTATCTTGAATGTGGATGACAAGATGAGAAGCAAGTGAGCAGCAGAAAATCAATTTTGCAAGCTGAATGCAATGGGAGTGATACATGTTCCCTCTAAATGCACACAAACTATTATCCAAAGCCCATACACATTTAAGTGCATTCCATTTTCTTCAGTGAGAGGAATGTTCCACGCTGTTTTATTGATTTCCCATTACATATGCTAAGTGTTTCCATAGGAAAGAATAGGAAAGCCTTTCCCTGTGCTGTACCCAAGCTCTTTGGACAAAGTCAGAGCTGCTGGATTTTAGTCTTGATACTGAAAATATGGAAAAATAAAAATTGACAAAGTTATTGCAGTACTGTGCATCCTTGAGTTTGTTGAAGGAAAATGCCCACAAACTTTTGTAAAGTTTATAGATTGTGAAAAGTGGTGGAAACATGGGTGTTTATTTGGGGCAGTGGAGGCTACTATCTGTATTTGTCTGGTTTTGTTTTGTTTTGTTTTTTTTTTAAAAAAATCTACTTTGTTTCTGAGTCACTCTGTGCTCTCTTTGCTTCAATCTGTGTTTCAGATTCCCAAGTTGCTCTGTTTAAAATGAAACTCTGTGTTGCACTATTGACTATAATGCCAATTTTAAAAATTGCTATACAGTAACTTCCTAGCTACTTTAAATGAATTCAAATATCCAAGGCCCGAAGAGCTGCACCCAAGGGTACTAAAGAACTTGTGGATATAATCTCAGAGCCTTTGTCTATAATCTTTGAGAATTCTTGGAGAACAGGTGAGGTCCCTGCAGATAATCTTAACAGATGACTCCAAACAGGGAGGGGTACTGTAGCTAATGCTGCAGAAGAGAGAACTGGGATTCAGGATAACATTAACAGGTTGGAGAAGTGGGCCCAAAATAACAAAATGAATTTCAATAGGGGAAAATGTAAGGTTCTACACTTAGGCAGGAAGAACCAGACGCACCAGTATAAGATAGGGGACACCTGACTTGCCAGTAGTACATGTGAAAAGGATCTCGGGGTCTTAACATGAGTCCACAGTGTGATGCAGAAGCAAAAAAGCTAATGCTACTTTAAAGGTAAAGGGACCCCTGACCATTAGGTCCAGTCATGACCGACTCTGGGGTTGCACGCTCATCTCGCATTATTGGCCGAGGGAGCCTGCGTACAGCTTCCAGGTCATGTGGCCAGCATGACAAAGCCGCTTCTGACAAACCAGAGCAGCACATGGAAATGCCATTTACCTTCCCGCTATAGCAGTTCCTATTTATCTACTTGCATTTTTATGTGCTTTTGAACTGCTAGGTTGGCAGGAGTTGGGACCAAGCAACAGGAGCTCACCCCATCACAGGGATTCGAACCGCCGACCTTCTGATCAGCAAGCCCTAGGCTCAGTGGTTTAGCCCACAGCGCCACCTGGGACCCATCAACGAAGTATAGTGTCCAGGTCAAAGGAAATAATAGCCCCGCTCTGTTATGCCTTGGTCTGACCACACCTGGAAAACTGTGTGCAGTGGTGGTACCACAATTTAAGAAGGATACACTGGAACGGTTGCAGAGGAGAGTGACCAAGATGATAAAGGGTCTGGAAACCAAGCCTTATGAGGATCAGTTGAGGGAGTTGGGTATGTTCAGCCTGGGAAAGAGGAGACTGAGAGGAGATATGATAGCCATATCATATTTAAGTATCTTGAAACAAGCTTGTTTTCTCCTGCTGTGGAGGATAGGACCTGAACCAATGGATTCAAGTAACAAGAAAGGAGATTCTGACAAAACATCAGGAAAAACTTTCTGACAGTAACAGCTGTTTAACAGTGGAACAGAATGCCTTGGGAGGTTGTGGACTTTCCTTCCTTAGAGGTTTTTAAGCAGAGGTTGGATGGCCATCTGTCACGGATGCTTTTGTTGAGATTCTTGCATTGCAGGGGCTTGGATTAGATGACCTTTGGAATCCCCTCCAACACTACAATTCTATGATTCCATGATTTCCCTCTACTCCCCTTCAGAGTAGCTTAATTCTGCCATATATATATATATATATATATATATATATATATATAGAGAGAGAGAGAGAGAGAGAGAGAGAGAGAGAGAGAGAGAGAGAGAGAGAGAGAGAGAGAGGCATGTTTGTGGTTTGTGTTGCTCCAGAACAGGAGCCTTGCCAAGTTGAAAGGTTTTAACTGGAAACACAAAGGATTGAACCTGAGACCTTGTGCATGCAGAACATGTGCTCTGCAACCGAAGTCCACTCCTGTGGACTACGTTTTGTATGTTAGCATATGCTTTGGAGAGGGAGTTCAGTTTTATTGCTTTAATAAGGCCATTCAAGGTATTCTGTCAATGGCACCTGCAGTAATTTATTCATAGAGTTTTTTTGTTCAGTAAATGACCTATAACGTTAATTAAGTTATATTGATTTACCATGATGTTTGCAGTTGGAATATTCATATTATGTGGTTGTGTGGTTAAGGCATGAGGTTAAGTGCTGAGAGCCAAAAGCTACCAGCCTGCCATTTCTGAGGTAAACTGTCCCACCATTTATTTTCGTAATATCTGAATCAATTCCATGCTTCTTCTACAGAAGCAGTGAAATTCCTATGTGGTGTTGTTCATATATTAAATCTTGACTGTGTTTTTTTTAAAAAAACCAAAAACCAAAATAACAATAATGCATTCAAAGACTTCTTTTTAACATAAAGTTTGCTTCCTGCATATTAAAAGGGATATTGCTTTATTGTGAGACAAACAAGTCTGGAAATTATTATTGTTGTCGAGGTGGTTGTTACCTGTCCATTACCAGCGCGTTGCAGGGTGAGTTACAACCATTTTTAAAAACCAAGATTCCTTGCCCTTCACTGCCCTATCTCCCTGCCCAGGGTGGCCCTGCCCTCTGCCTGCACCTCAGTGTTGGCACATCATGTGAGGCTGGGCCTTGGCGGTGGTAGCCTCTCCTTCTCCTCACCTGCTCTCCAGCTACAAGCTGCCCAATGGAGAAGGCCAGCAGCAGAGGCCATGGAGAGGGAACAGGATGCTCCCTCGCAGCCACAGCACCGACAAGCACCGACTCTGACTCCTCCTCAAGCCCGGTGGTGGCAACACTAGTAGGGGAAATAGGGACATTCCAGGATCAAATTAGAAGCTGGGATGGCTTTTGTAATTCCGGGACTGTCCCTGTCCCAGGATGTGTCACTGTGTGTAGAGACTAGTCAACTGGAGAAAGGTAACTCTTTCATTCGTTGCTGCACCCACTTTTGCCCCTGACCCTATGTCCCTTAGAAGGTTGCAAGGGAAGGCAGGAATTGGATCAGTAGTGTGAATGGTGTGACAAGCCTTTTTGAACTGCTGGCAAGTGTAGTGGAGGGCTCGATTCACAGACTGGTCTGGGTTCAGAAAATCCGGTTGGCGATCCTGTTCAGCCCAAGAAAAGGCAGCTGATAACTGTGCACCGTCTACTTGCTTGCCATTTCTCCATAAGAATAATGAGAATAAACAGATCCTTTCATTAATTATCCTGCCTTCCCCAAACCGAATTTTCAAGGTAGTTCAATCTGGTATCCATGTAGCATTGCTTTAAATAGATTTGAAATGTACATCGGTGTGGCCTGCCTTCCTGAGGTGATTTTTTAAAAAAAATTACACATTAATATTCTTTTTCTCTGCACACTGCATTTTTGCTTTCTCCTTCTTTATTATTAAAATGTCAAGGTCAGTTTGCAAATGATTAGGAAGGAGTGTGACTGGTCTGACTGCGTTATGTCACCTTACGTTTGTCTTTTTGTCAAATATTCTGCTGCTGGGAAGGAGACTATGACTAGAACGGATGGGTTAGCAAGTTCTGTTTTGGCATGCTTTTGAAGCTAGACAACAAACCACTCAATCATCAAAGAATCAAGATGATCCTGATTGCTGTTTTGTCATCAATATTTGTCTTCATATTATACATTGCACTGGAAAATGTAAGCCTATTTTGGTTTTAATAATAAAACCAAATAATAAACCAAAAACATTCTTGCCATCACACATATGCACCATCTTGCCTTGTCCCTTATACGCATACTTAATGTGTTCTTTTTAAAAAAAAAAAATATTGATTTTTTTTGACATATAACAACAAAACATACATCACCCACACACCAACCCCAGCATTACCTAAAATAGAAAACAAGAAACACAACTAAAAACATTAACATATCTAAACATAATAATAAAAAAAACAAAAACATACATATATAGTTCAAAAACCATTCATCTTTTCTGACATTGTAGGTTGACCTCCTCAGCCCCCCTTACTGTGGTTCATCTTATACTCCCTTTGGCAATTTCATAATCATCATCTTAACATTGTTTCTTTCTATCTTAAACATGTTTATACCTTTTAAATTTTACACCAAAATTCTATAATTATCCTTTTCATTATAGATTACATATTTATCATCTATGACAACATCATACTCCTCTTTCCTTACACATTATATTTCTGCCTTAAACATACTTCATTTAATTCATATTATAAAATTCTTAATCTGCTTTTATACTATAGTAAACTAAAATTTCTCTTCCTTACACCTACACCTCTCTTCTAAGAACTCCCCATCTCAGTCAAAACCATATTTCTCTTGTTAACACTTCTAATCACAAGTCCCCTTTTGCAGTCGGCAATTATATAAACAGTCCTATTTCGATCAATGCATACTTAAATTGATCTCAATGGGACTTACTTCTGAGAAAAAGAACATACCTAAAAAGGAATAAGTTGTGTGTTTAGACCTTTAAACCTCCCCCGCACAAGACTCAAATTTTTGGTTTGGTTTTTGGCAGAATTTAGGCCACAACTTTATTGATTACAGCAAGTGAGTGGTTGCGTAGGCTCTGGTTTGACTAGCTCCCTGCACCCTTGCAGGCAGCGCTGACCCAGGGAACTACCATAGGTCAGCCTAGCGTGAACACCTGGAATGGCAGAAAGCCGGGGACATGCTATGTCCACCACCCAGATGTCCCTCTGGACTCAGGCATGGGCACAACCCCTCACAGTGTTGACCACACCATTGAGTCCCTGAATTCCTTTAACGGAATACCTCTTCACATAGGGATGGCAAGAACGTTCCCCCATCCCTATCACCTGAACCAGAGCCTATCCACAACCTTACAAATTGTGACGATTTGCTACGCGTCAGGTGAAACCCAAATGGCACCAGCCAATCAGCCAAGTGGGGAAAAATTCTGCCGTGCCCGACCCAACGGCAGGCGACACATGATGGCATAGCAAGGTCAAGCGTGCAAGCCCTAAATACAGGGAGAGGTGGGTGGGCGTTCCAATGCACTGACCAAGAGAGAAAGCTCAGGGTCACGTGCATTGGCATATATAGGTCCCTTGATCCATTTGGCTAGCGTCCCATTGGTCAGATTAAACCCAGCATCAAGGGACCTACCAATCGGGTGTTGTGGCTATCCTATCGTACCCACCCACAACACAAGGCTTTGGTTGCCGGGTCTCACCGCAACACATGCCCTCTTTGAGGGAGGACACGATAAACTATGAGTACTGTGAGAGTGATTCCACCTTCCTGGCATTCTGCCCTATCATAGCTGCCAAGTTTTCCCTTTTCTCGCGAGGAAGCCTATTCAGCATAAAGGAAAATCCCTTTAAAAAAGGGATAACTTGGCAGCTATGTGCCCTATATGAAACAAGGTTCTTACTCTACCCACCATTGGATCTGGAAACTTGCAGGCCAAAGGCAGAGATGGCACCCCTGAGTTCTGGCTCACAGCTACTCCATACATTTAAAGCACATGGCTTCCCTCCAGAGAATCCTGGCGGGTTTTGTTTTAAAGGTGGTGGGAATTGCTCTGTAAGGGATTAAATGCAGTTCCCAGGATTCTTTGGGGGCAAGCCGTGCCTGTTTTATATGTATGGTGTGTACACACCCTTTGTCTTGTATAATTGAAGAACAAGAGTTCCTGGTTTACTGATGTTTCTCGGAGACTGTTGGGTGAGTGGGGACAGGAAGCCATAGAGATTGCACAGGGAGTCCCGGCTGATTACAGGGCAGTCATTCCTGACTAGCACAGCTAGTCCTGCATAAATGTATGCCGTATACTGCGTCTGCCTATACAAACCGCATAATGGCACAAATGGTAAATCAAATGGTGTGGTTAAACATCAGGGGAATGGGAAAGCATTTTCATTTCACCACACCTCGTGCAGTAAATCCATCAAGATAATTGCCTGTTCTGTAGCATTCCATTGTAGTGCGCCATGTGCTTCAGAGAAAACTACACCTGAGGGACTATTTTTCTCTATTTATTTCTCTCTCTTTCTGCCCCAGCATCGCAAAGGGCTGTGCCGCATCAAACCCCTTGTGCTTTCTCTGTACCCACACCAGTAGATTGTATACTTAAATAGCACAGATCTAAAACTGCGAAAGGGTGGTTAACAGCATGTTCTGACTGCTGCATTCCTTGGGGTGGAATAAACTACCCATGGTTATTAAGAATTAGCCAAGACTGGAATACATATATATCTACCACTGTGTATTTTCCAAGGAGATGCACAATGAGTTCTGTAACTTCAGTTCATTCCATTTTGGCCAGCCAGCATTTGAATTCCTGCTTGGAGATTTATTGCAGTCTTGTTGTTGTTGCTGATGTTGTTGTTTTTTTTAAAAAATAAAAATAAATCAGGAGGACACAAAGCACTCAATCTAAATATAATCAATGTACATTTTATTTTGCACACTCGGTAAGGAAAATTAAATATACAATGTTTTTATTACTCATAGAGTAATTGAAATCCAGAAATGTACCTCTACTGAGAAATTTTTGAATACACTATTTCAAAACAAGTGATATTTGGACAGACAAACACTTTGAAACACGTACGGCAAGAATGGGGAACCTGTGCCCCTCCAGATGTTGTTAGACTACAACTCTCATCATCCCGGTCCACTGGCCATGCTGGCTGGGACGTATGAAGTCCAACAACATCTGGAGAGCCATAGGTTTCTCATCCCTGAGCTAAGGACATACATATGAATAAACAGACTTATGAGCTGCATATAATGGATGGGGAAATGCAGGCATAAATTGGATTCACATCATTTCTGATGTACACTTACATGTTGTCCAAGGCTCTGTTCTGTTGTTTTGAATGGCATGTACAACCCATTGTACATTTGAATGCACATCCCTTCTAGCGTCAGAAACAGTGTGTTGTAATGTTCAGAGGACTAGACTATGGCTGGGGAATGTGAGGAAGACAACGTCATTGGGTAACTGGAAGGCAGGGAGACTAAACGTGGAGAGTGCCGTTAAGGCTGTAGCATGTGATGTAAGAAGGAGAGATCACAGGGGAGAAAGCTTGCCATGTATTGCAGTAGTAAGAAGAGAAAGCTGGAAAGCTTCACCCGACAGATGTAGGTAAGAAAGAACATGGAATAGTGTGTCTGCAGGCAGTTGCTTTGGTGGTGGGCCAGATAGAGGAAGCAGACAAGGCAGTCACCACAGAGCAGCATTCGACAATAGCCTGTGCTAGTACAATTGAAGTACATATAAGTGTCCTGAGGATGAGATCATAGAATCATAGAATCATAGAGTTAGAAGAGACCACAAGGGCCATCCAGTCCAACCCCCTGCCAAGCAGGAAACACCATCAAAGCATTCCTGACAGATGGCTGTCAAGCCTCTGCTTAAAGACCTCCAAAGAAGGAGACTCCACCACACTCCTTGGTAGCAAATTCCACTGCCGAACAGCTCTTACTGTCAGGAAGTTCTTCCTAATGTTTAGGTGGAATCTTCTTTCTTGTAGTTTGAATCCGTTGCTCCGTGTCCGCTTCTCTGGAGCAGCAGAAAACAACCTTTCTCCCTCCTCTATATGACATCCTTTTATATATTTGAACATGGCTATCATATCACCCCTTAACCTTCTCTTCTCCAGGCTAAACATACCCAGCTCCCTAAGCCGTTCCTCATAAGGCATCGTTTCCAGGTCTTTGACCATTTTTGTTGCCCTCCTGTGGACACGTTCCAGCTTGTCAGTATCCTTCTTGAACTGTGGTGCCCAGAACTGGACACAGTACTCCAGGTGAGGTCTGACCAGAGCAGAATACAGTGGTACTATTACTTCCCTCGATCTAGATGCTATACTCCTATTGATGCAGCCCAGAATTGCATTGGCTTTTTTAGCTGCTGCATCACACTGCTGACTCATGTCAAGTTTGTGGTCTACCAAGACTCCTAGATCCTTTTCACATGTACTGCTCTCAAGCCAGGCGTCTCCCATCCTGTATTTGTGCCTTTCATTTTTTTTGCCCAAGTGTAGTACTTTACATTTTTCCTTGTTAAAATTCATCTTGTTTGCTTTGGCCCAGTTTGTCTAATCTGTTAAGGTCATTCTGAAGTGTGATCCTGTCCTCTGGGGTGTTAGCCACCCCTCCCAATTTGGTGTCATCTGCAAACTTGCTCAGGATGCCCTCAAGCCCATCATACAAGTCATTGATAAAGATGTTGAACAAGACTGGGCCCAAGACAGAACCCTGTGGCACCCCACTAGTCACTACTCTCCAGGATGAGGAGGAGCCATTGATGAGCACCCTTTGGCTTCGGTCAGTCAGCCAGTTAGAAATCCACTGAATGGTAGCATTGTCTAGCCCGCATTTTACCAGCTTCTTTACAAGAATATCATGGGGCACCTTGTCAAAGGCCTTGCTGAAATCAAGATAGGCTACATCCACAGCGTTCCCTTCATCTACCAGGCTTGTTGTTGTTGTTTAGTCGTTTAGTCGTGTCCGACTCTTCGTGACCCCATGGACCATAGCACGCCAGGCACTCCTGTCTTGCACTGCCTCCCGTAGTTTGGTCAAACTCATGTTCGTAGCTTCGAGAACACTGTCCAACCATCTTGTCCTCTGTCGTCCCCTTCTCCTAGTGCCCTCAATCTTTCCCAACATCAGGGTCTTTTCCAAGGATTCTTCTCTTCTCATGAGGTGGCCAAAGTATTGGAGCCTCAGCTTCACGATCTGTCCTTCCAGGGAGCACTCAGGGCTGATTTCCTTCAGAATGGATAGGTTTGATCTTCTAGCAGTCCATGGGACTCTCAAGAGTCTCCTCCAGCACCATAATTCAAAAGCATCAATTCTTCGGCGATCAGCCTTCTTTATGGTCCAGCTCTCACTTCCATACATCACTACTGGGAAAACCATAGCTTTAACTATACGGACCTTCGTCGGCAAGGTGATGTCTCTGCTTTTTAAGATGCTGTCTAGGTTTGTCATTGCTTTTCTCCCAAGAAGCAGGGGTCTTTTAATTTCGTGACTGCTGTCACCATCTGCAGTGATCAAGGAGCCCAAGAAAGTAAAATCTCTCACTGCCTCCATTTCTTCCCCTTCTATTTGCCAGGAGGTGATGGGACCAGTGGCCATGATCTTGGTTTTTTTGATGTTGAGCTTCAGACCATATTTTGCGCTCTCCTCTTTCACCCTCATTAAAAGGTTCTTTAATTCCTCCTCACTTTCTGCCATCAAGGTTGTGTCATCTGCATATCTGAGGTTGTTGATATTTCTTCCGGCAATCTTAATTCCTGCTTGGGATTCATCTAGTCCAGCCTTTCGCATGATGAATTCTGCATATAAGTTAAATAAGCAGGGAGACAATATACAACCTTGTCGTACTCCTTTCCCAATTTTGAACCAATCAGTTGTTCCATATCCAGTTCTAACTGTAGCTTCTTGTCCCACATAGAGATTTCTCAGGAGACAGATGAGGTGATCAGGCACTCCCATTTCTTTAAGAACTTGCCATAGTTTGCTGTGGTCGACACAGTCAAAGGCTTTTGCATAGTCAATGAAGCAGAAGTAGACATTTTTCTGGAACTCTCTAGCTTTCTCCATAATCCAGCGCATGTTTGCTATTTGGTCTCTGGTTCCTCTGCCCTTTCGAAATCCAGCTTGCACTTCTGGGAGTTCTCGGTCCACATACTGCCTAAGCCTGCCTTGTAGAATTTTAAGCATAACCTTGCTAGCGTGTGAAATGAGCGCAATTGTGCGGTAGTTGGAGCATTCTTTGGCACTGCCCTTCTTTGGAATTGGGACGTAGACTGATCTTCTCCAATCCTCTGGCCATTGCTGAGTTTTCCAAACTTGCTGGCATATTGGGTGTAGCACCTTAACAGCATCATCTTTTAAAATTTTAAATAGTTCAGCTGGAATATCATCACTTCCACTGGCTTTGTTATTAGCAGTGCTTTCTAAGGCCCATTTGACTTCACTCTCCAAGATGTCTGGCTCAAGGTCAGCAAACACACTACCTGGGGTGTACGAGACCTCCATATCTTTCTGGTATAATTCCTCTGTGTATTCTTGCCACCTCTTCTTGATGTCTTCTGCTTCTGTTAGGTCCTTACCACTTTTGTCCTTGATTATGGTAATCTTTGTACGAAATGTTCCTTTCATATCTCCAACTTTCTTGAACAGATCTCTGGTTTTCCCCATTCTATTGTTTTCCTCTATTTCTTTGCATTGCTCATTTAAGAAGACCCTCTTATCTCTCCTTGCTGTTTTTTGGAAATCTGCATTCAGTTTCCTGTATCTTTCCCTATCTCCCTTGCATTTTGCTTGCCTCCTCTCCTCCGCTATTCGTAAGGCCTCGTTGGACAGCCATTTTGCCTTCTTGCATTTCCTTTTCCTTGGGATGGTTTTCGTTGCTGCCTCCTGTATAATGTTACCAGCCTCCATCCATAGTTCTTCAGGCACTCTGTCCACCAAATCTAAATCCTTAAACCTGTTCCTCACTTCCACTGTGTATTCATAAGGGATTTGATTCAGATTGTATCTTACTGGCCCAGTGGTTTTTCCTACTTTCTTCAGTTTAAGCTGGAATTTTGCTATAAGAAGCTGCTGATCTGAGTTACAGTCAGCTCCAGGTCTTGTTTTTGCTGATTGTATAGAGCTTCTCCATCTTTGGCTGCAGAGAATATAATCAATCTGATTTCGATGCTGCCCATTTGGTGATATCCATGTGTAGAGTCGTCTCTTGTGTTGTTGGAAGAGAGTGTTTGTGATGACCAGCTTGTTCTCTTGACAGAACTCTATTAGCCTTTGCCCTGCTTCATTTTGAACTCCAAGGCCAAACTTGCCAGTTGTTCCTTTTATCTCTTGATTCCCTACTTTAGCATTCCAATCCCCTGTAATGAGAAGAACATCCTTCTTTGGTGTCATTTCTAGAAGGTGTTGTAGGTCTTCATAGAATTACCAGGCTTGTAATTTTGTCAAAAAAGGAGATCAGATTAGTCTGACATGACTTATTTTTCAGAAACCCATGCTGACTTTTAGTGATCACAGAGTTTCTTTCTAGGTGCTCACAGACTGTTTGCTTAATGATCTGCTCTAGAATCTTTCCTGGTATTGATGTCAGGCTGACTGGGCGGTAATTGTTTGGGTCCTCTCTTTTCCCCTTTTTGAAAATAGGGACAACATTTGCCCTCCTCCAGTCTGCTGGAACTTTGCCTGTTCTCCAGGAATTTTCAAAGATTATTGCCAGTGGTTCTGAAATCACCTCTGCCAGTTCTTTTAATACTCTTGGATGTAGTTCATCTGGCCCTGGAGACTTGAATACATCTAAACTAGCCAAGTAATCTTGTACTACCTCCTTACGTATTCTGGGCTGTGTTTCCCCTGCTGAATCATCTGCTCCATATTCTTCAGGTCGGGCATTGTTTTCTTTTTTGGAGAAGACTGAGGCAAAGAAGGCATTGAGGAGTTCTGCCCTTTCTCTGTCCCCTGTTTGCATTTCACCATCTTCTCCTCTAAGTGACCCCACTGTTTCCTTGTTCTTCCTTTTGCTACGGACATACCCATAAAAGCCCTTTTTGTTGCTTTTAACCTCTCTGGCGAGCCTGAGTTCATTCTGTGCTTTAGCTTTTCTGACTTTGTCTCTACACGTGCTGGCTATATGTTTGAATTCCTCTCTGGAGATTTCCCCCCTTTTCCATTTTTTGTACATATCCCTTTTAAATCTTAACTCAGTCAAAAGTTCTTTAGATAGCCAGCCTGGCTTCTTTAGGCACCTTCCATGTTTCCATCTCATTGGTATCGCCTGAAGTTGTGCTTTTAATATCTCCCTTTTAACAAACTCCCAACCATCATGAACTCCCTTCTCTTTTAGTATTACTGTCCATGGGATTTCACCCAGCGTTTCCCTAAAGATGAGCCCTGAGCTTTACTCAGATTATCCCAAGAGAAGAAAACTCCAGAAAACATCTTTGTCTTGATATAACAGGGGGAGTAGGGCAGAAGTCCATCAAAAGTATGTACTAACAACTCCTAAATTGCCATTAAATTGTCTTTTAATTTTTCTGTACGAAGCAATAATGGTAGCATTACACAATCAGTTTGCTACAGATGCATAAGGCTTCCCTAACACTTAAATAATGTGAGATTTACACATAATTACCAACTTTGATTAGATATCACTGGCGTTTCTGCAAACAATGTGAGAAGATTCCTCATCATCCATCCCCTTCCCATAATTTGTTTTGCCGGAGCTGAGTCGTGTGCTGTGTGCCAAATTCATAATTTCTTGGGAGCTATTATTGACTTGATTAGCTAATTACAATTGTACCCAGAGTGATTCACTCAGTAATTCAGAAG
The DNA here is from genome assembly GCF_963506605.1 of Zootoca vivipara. Taxonomy (NCBI): domain Eukaryota; kingdom Metazoa; phylum Chordata; class Lepidosauria; order Squamata; family Lacertidae; genus Zootoca; species Zootoca vivipara. The sequence goes on along the minus strand of NC_083277.1, from coordinate 34,545,132 downwards.
CGCCATGTGCCAAAATAAAGGTCCAGCTGAAGATTACAGTTCAAAGACTGCCATTTGAAGCAAATGTTTAAGGTCTTCCCCAGCAGCTGCATGAATTTCTAATAGTGAGAGGTTATTAACATTTTGAGCCATGCCACTCTGCTGATAAAAATGCCCCCCACTGCTCCCCCCCACTGTACCTATTTCTTATTCCTCCCTGCACAATTAGCAATTCAAAAAGTGGATTTTAAGCACAAAAATTGCACTAGTGGCAAGTTTTACCAAATCTACCAAAGAACAAAATAAAATCAGGATTGGGGGTTTTCCTCAGTACAGTGGAGGGTGTGTGTGTTGTGTCCTATTGGTGTAGTGATGGTAGCACTTGCTTTTCTGGTAGGAAATGCTCGGCGGGGCGGATGTCCAGAAATGTGGGGTCGAGGAGGGTCAGTTGGTGGGGAGTGAGAAATATCAGTATTGTCATCTGAGGAATTTTGGAAGGTATGCTCTTGTCCTCCATCCAGGCACCAAGAAGCATCATCAGAGCTCAAGGATGCATTCCAGTCAGGCAAAAAGATAAAAAGCAGGGCTGGTGAGAGTGTAGCATGAGATGGTTTGTATCCTGGGAAGAGGAAGCCACATTGGATCCATGGGCCTCCACAGCCTTTCAAAAGCGTTACAAGGTTTTTCTGAGAAGTTGCCATCCACAGGTTTATGTGTAAGAGATAAGATAATAAGATATCTTTATTGTCATTGTCCCCTTGCGGGAACAACGAAATTACTCGGTTGCTACATCCACTCAGATAAAGCATTCCGCATAATCCAAAATTACAAAAACCTAATTAAAAACAGTAAATATAATACAAAATAACAAGTAAAATAAGATGACTTCAAAGTCCAGGCTTTCCATTTAAGGCCAAAATTGCTCTAGAGAAGAAACTGTTCCTGAGACGGCTCGTTCTTGCCTGCATTGTTCTATATCTCTGTCCCGATGGCAGGAGCTCAAAGAAATGGTGACTAGGGTGCTTTGGATCTCTTGATATATCTAGTGCTTTTCTATGGCACCTGGTGGCGTAGATTTGTTCTAAGGTGGTGAGTGAGCAGCCAATAATGCTCTCTGCTGTTTTAATAATTCTACACAGCCCTGCTCTGTCCTGGGAAGTACAGCTTCCGTACCACACACATAAACCGTACGTGAGCACGCTCTGTATGGCACAGTGATAGAAGGCAAGCAGCAGCTTTTGTGGAAGATGGTTTTTCCTTAAAATTCTCAAAAATACAGTCTCTGCTGTGCCTTCTTCACAAGCCCCCTTGTATTAACACTCCAGGACAGATCCTCCTGTAACTCAATGCCTAGAAATCTAAACGTTGTTACCCTCTCCACACAAATTCCGTCAATCAAAAGTGGCTGGACCTCGTTCTTCTGTCTCCTAAAGTCCACCACAAGCTCCTTAGTTTTCTTTGTGTTTATGAGCAAGTTGTTGACTCTGCACCACTCTGTCAACCGCTCCACCTCATCTCTATACTCAGTTTCACCCTCCTTATCAGAGATGAGCCCGATCACGGTTGTGTCATCTGCAAATTTGACAACCCTATTTCTAGGGTGGGCAGCGACACAATCATACGTATAAAGAGTATAAAGGAGCGGACTAAGTACGCATTCCTTGTGGTGTTCCTGTGTTAGTCCTAAGCATGTTAGACATATAAGGGCCCAACCGGACTTGCTCCGAGAGGGAGAAAAGCTCTCTCTGTGTGTGCCATTTATTATATATGTCATGTGTGGAAAATCCTCTCCTCCCGTGATAGCATCAAAGGCAAGAAGAACAAGCTAGTTCATATTTATGGGTTTTATTCAGTCATCTGGTTGCAAGACAAAGAATCCATGTCTCCACGCAAAGGAGATGTTGCCAACTCTGAGTCCCTCCTCTTCCATCCCCAACAACATCCTGAGTCCCTACGGAAATCCCCAGGAGTCACATGCCTCTGCATTCTCTATTCTTGAATGCAGCCCTTGGAAAAAGAGGCTCTCCCAGACTCTCTAAGGAGGTCTCTGCTGGCTTCTCTCTCTCTCTCCCCACCTCCTCCACTATCTCGTAACTTGGCAACTCTTCATTCAGCTGTAATTCAACCCTGTCTCCTCCTCTTGAAACTGCTGGAGACAGGGGTGTGTGTGTCCTAATCTTCCCACTCCCCTTACTCTTCCAATAAGAGCCCAGGAGACAGAGGGGACAGCTCCCAGCCTTCCTGTTCAAACCAGTCCCTGACACAAAACATTCTGCAGTACATATTCTTTCTTTCTTTCTTTCTTTCTTTCTTTCTTTCTTTCTTTCTTTCTTTCTTTCTTTCTTTCTTTCTTTCTTTCTCTTTCCCTCTCCCGGAGAGTTATCATTGGAGTATATTAAATACCATCTCAAATATATACATGGTGAAGCTCTATGCAAGCTTTTAAGTTTTCTTTCTCGGGTAATAAGCTTGAGTCCTCTTCCAAATGCAGATATATCTTCCAAACAACTTGGTAGTTAGTTATCACTTACCCTATAAAAGTCCATTATGAAAGATAAATAGCTGAGTCCAGCTAATTAAGATCTCATTTCCCCCTTTGAAATAAAGCAATCTGCCGTGTTTGCTTTAGAAATTGAGCACCAAAGGTATTTGATCCATGGAGGATCCTATCAAAACGGGGTCTTCTATTTCCATACCTAGAGGAAACATTGGTTGGAATGTAAACAAATACCATAACAAATGAAAGCATGATAGTTGAGAGGCAAAGCTTTTTCCCACTAAGCTTTTAAGATCCCACTTCTCATAATTCGGAACTGCTGCACATAAGATTGTACGAGTGGAACCCTGCAAAAATCTGTAGACTTAAAAAAAATAAATTGATTTGACCTCTTTTTATTATAAGTTGAAGATTTTTCAATTACAAAGGAGCACAACATTAGCCAGCATTGACTCTTTTACTGCATTTATACCTTACCTGTGTCTGAGGGGCTCAGAGCAGCCCTTGTGGTTCTCCCTCCCACTCTATTTTCCGCTCCCAACAACTCTGTGAGGTAGGTTAGGCTGAGAGATAGTGACTAGGCCAGTGTCACACAGTGAGCTTCATGACCGAGTGAGGATTTGGATCTGTGTCTCCTTAGTCCTAGTCCAATAAAGCAGACCTTTTACACAGGAATGGGATGTCACACCCACAGAATATGCTGAGACATCATTGCTATGGTCACTAGTCTCAGAGTTTGACCCAAAGTTTTAGGGTTTTAGCCTTTGTCTCGGGCTCTCTAGGGCTAAGAGTTAAAAAGTGACAGGCCAGAATCACCTGGCAGACAACATTATATGGCTTCTGGGATCTTCGGAAGTTGCAGGAGAGGCTCTCCCACAGACTGCAGCGATCTGCTGGGTGTGTATGGAATAAGGCAATCTCTCAAGTAACCTGGTCCTGAGCTCCATAGGGCCTTATATGTTAGTACCAACACCCTGAAGTGAGTTCAAACCCGTACTCAGTTGGGAGGCTCAGTGGAACACCATGAGCCATTTACTATGCTTGAGTCTAACCAATGCCCAAGGGTAAAATGAGAGGCGGTAGCTTAGGAAAAGGTAGGAGAAAAGAGAGAAGAAAACCAATTCGCTGGCCCTTCAGTGACCTCTTCTGTATTGAACTACTTGCAACAACCTAAATATTCTACATTTGGGGAGGGGGCAGTCATTTGGTTGTTATGTATCTTGTGATTTTATATTTTGATTTTGTTCTGTGAACCGCCCTGAGACCTCCGAGTATAGGTATATAAATTCAATAATAAAAAAGAATAAAACAAAGAAGAAGAAGAAGAAGAAGAAGAAGAAGAAGAAGAAGAAGAAGAAGAAGAAGGAGGAGGAGGAGGAGGAGGAGGAGGAGGAGGAGGAGGAGGAGGAGGAGGAGGAGGAGGAGGAATGTGCCTTGTTATGAGGGGGGTGGAGCCCTGAACAATCAGTTGATGACTCTAAAGTCCAAACAGGAAAAAGTAAAAAAATATGATCAAGTACATGAGCATATTTATATCTACATGTCTAGCACTTCATCAGAGCCTAAATTGAATATTTTCTGCTTTACAATGCCTCAACGATGTATTTCATTCTTTATTAACCAAGTTTTATCATCCCTTCTCCTGGCACTACTCACATATTCTCCTTTGGTTGAGGACAAATGAGGTGTGCTGTAATGAAACCGCTCTCCAGAAACCCAGAAACAGAAGCAGGTACGGTCTTATTCACTCCAGGATTGCATTAAATAATCTACTAATGCCAAGTTCTCATGGAAAATATATTATTTTATAATGCCCATAAAAATAAAATACAGCTGTTTATTGCTACAATAAAACCTAGACTTGTCTAGAACATTGGTATATGTTGTCAATCACGAGATTTAAGTGGTTACGCTATGAAAATCACATTAGGGTTATAGTTTTGTTGGTTTTTCCACCTCTCTAAAATTGCTAGTTTTATGTACACATTTTCCATTCCAAATACAATAAAGTGGATCTCACTGGATGATTTCCCAATAGTTTCATAGTTCTGAATATTCTGGCTTTCAGATATTTATGCTTTTTTTTTTTTAAGGCATATAGGATGGTCTCCTGGAAATCCACTTGGCTCTGTTTATGTCCGTGATTCTTAAATGGTGGGTTGAATATTGTACTTTCAGGTGACATAGAAGCGTGGAATTGTAGAGTTGGAATGGACCGCGAAAGTCATCTAGTCCAACAGCTTGCAATGCCATTGCCCAACATGGTGCTCAAAAGATCTGAAGGGAAAATGCATTTGGTACGGGGAAAGGGCTGTAGCTCTAAGCATTCTGTGTTGTCACTTCCAACCCCTTGTTTGTATGATTCTCAATTTTTAATCTCCCAGCAGCATTTGTGATTGCAATTCTTAGAGAGAAGTGTCCCTTCTAGCACAGCAGCAGTGGTTAATATTGTGTTTGGTTATCCCATAAGCCTCTATTTTGAGAGGCTTATCCGTCAGCCACGCAGCGCTGTACTAGGTGAAGCTCAAAATAATCTCTCCTCCCTTGAGAATTGTGTTGATCTTGCTGTTGGGCAGGCATAAGAAAATAAGATAAATATTGTAGACTGATTAATTTTTATAAGAAACCAGTGCATTTTACAACCGCTGAACTTTTATCCTAATCTCTTGTAATGAAATTTTAGAATAAATGTTTAGCAAAACTTAAAAATGGAGAAGTTGCACATATGCAAACGTAATGCATTGTGACAAGAACTTGTGTGTTTGTGCAAATTGATTTAAAAAGTACTAAGAACATCCACACCTATGAACAAAAAAATGAATGTGAGTTTTGGATTACAGAAAATAGCTAGCTGTATTAATAAACACACTAAATTAATATGTTCTTCCAGACCAGTGGAAAGCCTTGCACTGACACGATCTGGTAGCTGGAAGTTCCATCTTAAAGTTCTAGTTCTTCAAACTGCCTAAGTTCTTCAAACAGAACGAGATTACTTTTTTTAAAAAAAAAAGAATGGTAACTACAATCTTCATAGCTTGCCACTCATTGTACCACTAGTACGTTGACTATCTAATCACCTGCATCAGAGCCATGCAATTTTGGACAGTGATTATGTTTCAGGGTGTCTATGACTTGAATAGGAGAGTATTGTTGCAGCATTGCTAGTTTTTGAGGGATATGATGAATTACCCCTCTTCATTTTTACTTCCTGTTTCCTTGCAGTATTAGTTGAAGAAGCTATAGACACAACCTACTGGCCTCGTAGATTTCCCCTTGTTGCTGGAATATTCAGTTTTGGCATGCATTAAAGAATACACTTCTACTTAGCTCAGTTGGTAGAGCCTGAGACTCTTAAATCTCAGGGTCATGGGTTCAAGCCCCACATTGGGCAAAAGATTCCTGCCTTGCAGTGGGTTGGACTAGATGAGCCTCAAGGTCCCTTCCAACTCTACAGTTGAACAGTTCTATGATTCTATGCCACCAAAGTACTATAAAAGCACTTTCATGTACTTTTGATTTCAAGGTAAGAGATTGAAATGCCTGCTTAACTTACCAATTGAATTCAATGGGGCCTAATAGTGTTCTGAACATTCAAAGCTGCAGTAAGATGGGGGAAAGTTATACATGTCGCAGACAGAATGTCCTTTCCACTTCCACAAGCTATCCTCAAGCTAACTAAAGAAATAGAGTTTCTTCTAGTGATTCTTTTAAATCCTATGAGCAGTTGGATTCTAACCCAGACCTCTGACCTCATGCTAGAGAACCAAAGATAACTGTTGCTTGTGTTTTAATTGGTTCCCAAGTGCCATGATATTTTAAAGACAGTAACATTTGAGGAACCCTTCAGAGCTATAGGAAAACTTTTAGGAGTTTTCCTTTTATAATCATTGTATATCTACAAAGATATTGTCCTGAAGGAATAGGGAGGATATCAGACAGAGACCATAGATTCTGTAGGCTTTAAACTTCTGGCTTTGCACAAATTGAATAGTGAAAGTTGTGTTATTGAAGTATCTTCAAACAAGATGTTATAGGAATGTTATTGTCAGTCTAGGAATTAGATGCTATTCTGCAGCTACAGGCATCCATTGGCTTACATTCCTATAAAGCTGTCATCTGCTTCTGTGCAAGACACTAATATATGAATCATAGAATCATACAGCAGGAGAGTTGGAAGGGATCCCAAGGGTCATCTAGTCCAACCCCCTATGCGGGAATCAAAGAATTCTGAAAGATAGCCATCCAACCTCTGTTTAAAAACTTCCAATGAAGGGGAGTCCACCACTTTCTGAGGTAGCCCGTTCCAACCGTTGAATAGCTCTTCTTGTCAGAAAGCTCTTCCTAATGTTTATATAAATCATATATATATTAACCTCATTGCTGTAGGATAAAATGCGTTTCTTCCTATTTGCATATACACCTGTACAGTCGTACCTTGGTTGCCAAACGCCCTGGAACTTGTACATTTCGGCTTCCGAACGATTGAAAACCAGAAATGAGTGTTCTAGTTTCCGAACGATTTTCGGAAGTTGAACGTTCAATGAGGCTTTCACAGCTTCTGATTGGCTGCGGGAGCTTCCTGAAGCCAATCAGAAGCCATGCTTTGATTTCCGAACATTTTGGAAGTCAAACAGACTTCCGGAACGGATTCTATTCGACTTCCAGTGTATGACTGTATGTGTTGTACATGCCTATCTGTACTACAGTATAAAACATAAATATATCTTTCTGATGTGTATAAAATCCTAGTGTAATATGAGGCATTCTGTGGTGTAGTGGTTAGAGTGCTGCACTAGCACCTGGGAGACCAGGGTTCAGATCTCCACTCAGCCATGAAACTCACTGGGTGACTTTGGGCCCCTCACAGTGTCTCAGCCTAACCTACCTCACAGAGTTGTTGTGAGGATAAAAACGGAGAGTCCTGTATGTCACTGTGAGCTCCTTGGAGGAAAGGTGCAATATAAATGTAACAACAAACAAATAAATATCCATTTGGGCCAAATGACATCTATCAACACTCTTGACTTATCCTGCCAGGCAAGCGTACTCAGATATACTGAAATAGGAGCATTCAGATGAGAAATCTTTTCAGTGCAGGACAGTGAGCTTCCTTGGCTTTTGTTTTAAGCATTGGGGCAAATCTTATTTGATGTATGATGTTCACATTGTAGAGTCTGAAATACCCTGTTCTCTGCATGGAATCAGCTGTCCTTCCTTCTGTTTGAATTTCTGTAGTTCTTTAGAAAAGATCACACTGGTGGCTACATTGTTAATAATTGCTCAGCATTTCCCATTCTAGCCTCCAGTCTATCAGACATCCAAGGAATTATTGAAAGTGCAAATGTGATATCAGCATCTTGGGGTTTTCATATTCCCCGACTCTTTTTCATTAAAGATGAAATTTGCTGCTGCTTTTGTAGTTAAGAGCATCCTCTTGGGTTAGGAAAAGGTAGAAAAAGGAGGCCATGCAAATTGAAGATCTACACTAAGACTGCAGTGGAAACTTTTATTAACTTATAAAATAACTCAGCTTCTGTGGTCAGCAAACAGATCTTCTATTATCCAAAGAAAATAATTCTAGGATTTTTAAACAAGAGGATTAAAGAGGATAAGTCATCTTTGTTCAGCAAAACATGACTTGAGGTGCCATAAGGAATTGTTTGTACTATTGGCAGATTCATTCTTGTTCTGGCTGTTTGTATCCCTTTATTCCTAGCTTGGTCTTTCTTGCTGACCAACTAGTCCTTAAATCATGTTTTAATTGTCATTCTTGAAGACACATTTCTGATTAACAAGACAGCTCCCTACACAAAAGCAAAGACAATAAACACATAAAGCTTATGCAGAGAGCATGAAACACTGCAAAAAGCAAACTTGATCATACATATGACTGAATTAAATATTTGCATGTGTGATACTTTACTTCTGTAAGGGACGCTGTGGGTTAAACCACTGAGCCTAGGGCTTGCCGATCAGAAGGTTGGCGGTTCGAATCCCCACGATGGGGTGAGCTCCTGTTGCTTGGTCCCTGCTCCTGCTCACCTAAATGTTCAAAAGCACATCAAAGTGCAAGTAGATAAATAGGTACCACTCCGGCGGGAAGGTAAATGGTGTTTCCGTGTGCTGCTCTGGTTCAAGAAATGCCTTAGTCATGCTGGCCACATGACGCAGAAGCTGTACTCTGGCTCCCTTGGCCAATAAAGCCAGATGAGCGCCGCAACCCCAGAGTCATCCACGACTGGACCTAATGGTCAGGGGTCCCTTTACCTTTACTGTACTTTACTTCTGCATGTGTGGTCCTGCAGTATGCTGTGTAACACCACATAAAAAGAATATTGATAAAGGCTAATGTAAAAACTCCCAGGTCATCTAGTGATGCAGCTACCTTCTTGAAGCTGAACAGGTCTGGGACAGATCCATGCCTGCTTTGGAGACTGTGTGTTCTGTCTTGAGAATTCCTATGTATTCTTCTTTGCTTTCCATGATGAAGGCACAAATACATCCGTAAAACACCACACAAAAATCATCTTTCTGCAATAATGAGTATGATCACATAAAGGGTGTATGTACTGTTTGCAGTGTTTTTTCCAATCTGCACAATGTGTGTGTGTTTGTCAGCCCACCCATGAGGCAAGGTGAAGAAGCTGCCTCAGGGAGCAGAATCTCCTGCAGTGGCTCCCCACTCACCCCACTGCTGCTGGAGACGCACCACCAGCATCAGCTCCAATCTCACTGGAAATCAGCACCAATGCTAGCACCACTTCTTCTCCACCAGCGGCAGAGGCGGTGGGGTAGACAGCAGACAGCAGGCGGGCAGCGAGGCAGGTGGCACAGCAGAACAGAGTGTCACTTCTCATTTCACCTCAGGTGGTGGAATGAGATGCACCACCCCTGGTGTCTGTAAGACACCAAAGAACAGGGAAAAAACTAAAACTTGCAAATTGCACATGCACAGCGCTCCATGCAAAAACTGGACGTAAACATGGGAGGGTAGCTAATATTGGGCAAACAAGATCTGACAATTTGAGATTCAACTATCTGGAGAGAAATTCAGATGAGAAGCTGATTCATGCTTTGATGCAAAATCAAAGCATTACCTGTGGCACGGCTTTCCTTCCAGAACAGTGCTCTGCTGCACATTTGACCAAGACACCCATGTCCAATCTGTACAGAGAGATGGGGAGGTAGTGATGCGTTGGTTAAGTGATACTGGGTGAGTCACTTATTCACCTGTACCGGCATGCCCTGAGTGTGAATTTCACTAACATAGTCTGTGCCATAGAAGAGTAACTTATGGTGTGTGGATGTGGGCGGGTGTGCCACAAACTATGTCCTGAACTTTAGGGCAAAATAATAATAATAATAATAATTTATTATTTATACCCCGCCCATCTGGCCGGGTTCCCCCAGCCACTCTGGGCGGCTTCCAACAAAACAGAAATTCTAAAATACAGAGATCCATCAAACATTAAAATACAGAGATCCATCAAACATTAAAAGCTTCCCTAAACAGGGCTGCCTTGAGATGCCTTCTAAAGGTCTGGTAATTGTTGTTCTCTTTGACCTCTAGTGGGAGGGCATTCCACAGGGTGGGAGCCACTACCGAAAAGGCCCTCTGCCTGGTTCCCTGTAACTTGGCTTCTCGTAGTGAGGGAACCGCCAGAAGGCCCTCGGAGCTGGACCTCAGTGTCCGGGCAGAACGATGGGGGTGGAGACGCTCCTTCAGGTATACCGGACCAAGACCGTTTAGGGCTTTAAAGGTCAACACCAACACTTTGAATTGTGCTCGGAAACGTACTGGGAGCCAATGTAGGTCTTTCAGGACCGGTGTTATGTGGTCTCGGCGGCCGCTCCCAGTCACCAGTCTAGCTGCCGCATTCTGGATTAGTTGTAGTTTCCGGGTCACCTTCAAAGGTAGCCCCACGTAGAGCGCATTGCAGTAGTCCAAGCGGGAGATAACTAGAGCATGCACCACTCTGGAGAGACAGTCAGTGGGCAGGTAGGGACTCAGCCTGCGTACCAGATGGAGCTGATAAACAGCTGCCCTGGACACAGAGTTGACCTGTGCCTCCATGGACAGCTGTGAGTCTAAAATGACTCCCAGGCTGCGCACCTGGTCTTTCAGGGGCACAGTTACCCCATTCAGGACCAGGGAGTCCTCCACACCCGCCCGCCTCCTGTCCCCCACAAACAGTACTTCTGTCTTGTCAGGATTCAATCTCAATCTGTTAGCCGCCATCCATCCTCCAACCGCCTCCAAGCACTCACACAGGACCTTCACCGCCTTCACTGGTTCTGATTTAAAAGAGAGGTAGAGCTGGGTATCATCAGCATACTGATGGACACCCAGCCCAAACCCCCTGATGATCTCTCCCAGCGGCTGCATATAGATGTTAAAAAGCATGGGGGAGAGGACAGAACCCTGAGGCACCCCACAAGTGAGAGCCCAGGGGTCTGAACACTCATCCCCCACCACCACTTTCTGAACACGGCCCAGGAGGAAGGAGCGGAACCACTGCATAACAGTGCCCCCAGCTCCCAAGCCCTCTAGACGGTCCAGAAGGATGTTATGGTCGATGGTGTCAAAAGCCGCTGAGAGATCCAGCAGAACAAGGAAACAGCTCTTACCTTTGTCCCTAGCCCGCCGGAGATCATCGACCAGTGCGACCAAGGCAGTTTCAGTCCCATGATGAGGCCTGAATCCTGACTGGAAGGGATCCAAATGGTCCGCTTCTTCCAGGCGTGCCTGGAGTTGTTCAGCAACCACTCGCTCAATCACCTTGCCCAAGAATGGAAGATTTGAGACTGGGCGATAGTTGGCCATATTGGCTGGATCTAAAGATGGTTTTTTAAGAAGCGGTTTAATAACCGCCTCTTTCAGCGGGTCTGGGAAGGCTCCCTCATGGAGAGAAGCATTTACCAACCCGCGAAGCCCATCGCCCAGCCCTTCCCGGCTAGCTTTTATAAGCCAGGATGGGCAAGGATCAAGGAGACAGGTGGTTGGTTTCACTCGTCCAAGCAGCCTGTCCACATCCTCGGAGGTAACAGATTGAAATTGATCCCACAAAGCTTGACTAGACAGGACTCTAGCACTCCCCCGCAAGGGCCGCATTGTCACCAGACAATTAGAAACTGAGTTGTTATCTCCTGAGGCTGCTAATACTTACACATGTTATATTATACACATGAGCACCCTTATTAAGTGCATGAGCATAAAGTTACTCATGTGCATAGCTATTTGCATTAATGGGGCCATAATTTGTAGTAAATTATGTCTCTGATGCTTGCAACAGTTAACCTCTTTTACTGTCCATCTGAGGCCATTTTTAAAAGAAGTTATTTAGTATTCAGAAGTAGTTTCCTCATAATTGCTGGAATGAAAGTGCAAATAGAACAGCAAGTAGCTGGTCATTACTGAATTTCAACTGTGTTTGCTGGTTTCATCTCGCCTTAAATAACTACAGAGGTTTACACTGGATGCACTCCAGGAGAAACTTCACCTGCACTAGTTCCAGTGGTATGAATGGGAGTTGCTCAAGAAAGGATTGCAGTTCTTTCACAAAGCCTCATTTCCCCCCCATTCAGCTTTGTCCAAAGAAGTAAGTGCCTTAATGCATGTAGCTGAAACTGAATTTAGCCACACAGAGAATACTTTATCTGGTATAACTGTGATTTACAATTCAACAGTACATATGCAAATGAAATCAGAATTTGCAAAAACACAATGATAAATTCTCTTGGGAGAATTAATAGCTACTGCCTGCCCTGTTTATGTTGAGGTTTAATTAAATTCTGTTGCATGAACTAAAGGGGGGAATTAATTCCGCATCCAATATCATAGTCAACCATTAATATGCACCAATATTTAGCCCAAAGACCAGCATATATTAGTTGCCTCCATTATCTAAAGAGGGGGCATTAAAAAAAAGATACAATAATAATAATAATGGCTAGCATTCAGGCACACAGTGAGTCAAGCCACATTGTTCTTATTGTTTACATATAAGCTATAGCTTAGGGCCCCACTCTTTTGGGGGCCTCAAATAATTCAAAGGAGAGCAACAAGACCAGTAATGTGGATGATGGGGCAGACTTAGCACCCTTGTTCCTGCTGCCCCCACCCTTGAAAGGTAACACCAGAATAGATCTTGAGACTATTTATCAAAAAGCAAATGTTTTGTAATCCTTCCTTATCTGCACAGAAACAGTTCAGAAAGAATGAGGGTGGAAATAATTTTATATCGATTATTGTCCTCCTTACAGATGCAATTTCTCCTCCAGCCTCTGGCAATTGATAATATAGCCATGCATGTCGGAGGAAAGCCCCTTACACATATTATATTGGACACTCTGCTGGCTCAATGTCATGAAATATTAAAGAGATGAAATGAAATGAGTTTTAAGGTTGTTTTTTGAGAAACAAAAACATGCTGTTTTTCAAAAGCATCCCTGGATCCTTCCTGCAGAAGAGGATGCCTGCCATGCCACAGGCACTCAACTATTAGCCATCAATCATGTCACTGTAATAAATGGCAGCCTGAGAGGTAAGCCTTCGAGTGGCAGATGTTTGCCGGTGGTGTTTTGAAGCCATTCCACTGAAATGCCAGAAATGCTAGTAAAAATTAGGTTGAGCGGGATTTTTGTAGGCTTTCATTTTTACACCAACTCTTACGATAAGATAGACTTTCCCATCTAAATGCTTTGGCAGCTTTCTGTTGGTAAGGGGTCCTAAGCTGTTGAGCTATGAAGTCTTTGGATGAGAGAAATGTGCAGTGCTTGAGTTGAGGTACACACAACTGGAATGCTTGTCTTCCCAACTCATCCAAGCCAGCAACTTTCTCTTTGTACAGTGGTACCTGTAGTTACAAACTTAATTTATTTCCGGGGGTCCGTTCTTAACCTGAAACTGTTCTCAACTAGAGGCGTGCTTTCGCTAATGGGGCCTCTTGCTGTTGCTGCGCCGCTGACACACAATTTTCGTTCTCATCCTGGGGCAAAGTTCTCAACTCGAGGTAACTCTTCCAGGTTAGCGGAGTTTGTAACCTGAAGCGTTTGTAACCTGAGGCGTTTGTAACTCAATGTACCACTGTATATCCAAAGCCCTTCCCTTAAACTATGTGACTAGCAAGGTTGCTCTCAGTCACACTGTACTGCATACCTAGACTGATAAGCATGTGGACTGCAGTTTTATTGAGCAGTCTGTTAAATTAATCAGTTTGCAAGCTTTTCATTAGCTAACAAGGGGTTTCCCAGTCCATCAGGCTATATCTGAAATGGATATAAAGTGTGTGTGATTTATTCTAGCCTAAGTAAGGGCAGGTTTAAATCTAACCAAGTTTTAATGTGATTTGAGCAATTGCCATTGTGCTTAACTCTACTATTTGAGAGTAAGAGCTTTCTTTTCCAAACCTTTCTCTGCCCAACACTATGGTTTTTCATTTCTTGGTTCACCTGAAGCCCCTACTCTTCCCCATTACCCACAGTATCCATTGAAGCTCCATTGCTGGTGGGAGGGGGTGTCTCATAAAATATGGAAGCATAGTCAGCATTATTATTATTTTTTGTTTGTTTTTTATTGAGGATTTTCTTGGTTTACAAAGGTAATGCAGTGTCTCATAATTATTCCATTGTTACACATCAATCTTGCTTGTTGAGACATTAGGAAGAAGAGGGGGGAAGAGGGGGCGGGATGGGTGGGGTGTCTATGTTTCTGTTTTCCTTGATATATGTAGGGGTTTAGTGTCAGTGTTGTTTATGCGGGTTCTCTGTTGTTCGCTTGTGTTCCTTCGTTGGTGAGAGAGGTCGGGGATTGGCGTAGGGTGTGATTATTCGTTTGTGGGTGGCTGTGGTGGTCTTTGGTTTCTTGCGTGAGTGGGGTGGGTGGGTGCTTTTGATTAGTTTAACCATATTGATTTGTATGCTGACGGTGGGTTTTTGTCATTGTCTTGTGTAAGTGATGAAGGGGAACCATATTGGGGTGAAGGTGTTTTCTTCTGTTTGCCCCTGTGTCATTTTCAGCTTACTGGTCTGGTTAGTTTTTCTAGTAGGGCTGTTTCCCATACTGCTTGATACCATTGGTCCATGCTTACTCCTGACAGGTCTTTCCAGTGTTTGAAAATGCCTAAGGCTATCCTTGCTGCAGAGCAAAATTATTCACCCTCCAGATAATCACCAACTTTGCTGTGTGTTTCTTGAATGGAGAAATTTATTAATTTTGTTCCAGCCTCTGTAGTCTGTAGTCCCTCTGAAGTCATTTTTGTGGTGACCAAAAGTGCAAAAAAAAAAAATGCCAAAGTTTAGGAAAGAGGCAGTGAAAAATGCACGTTTTAAAAGGTAGAGCATGGGAAGTAGAAAAGGAACAAACAATATTTAATGGTATTGAAGTGAAAGAAGATGAAGAAAATATATGAAAAGGCGGATTGGAATAGAAAAGACATTTTAAGTTATGAAACTGAACAGAAATCAAATTTATCAGATTGCCTAGAACACAGTGAACGTGAAATTGCTGTATTGGGATTGACAGCAAATACATTTCCATTATAAATATACATCTTGAGGCGTAAAGAAATTGGGTGAGATGAAAGAAATGTAAAGTTCATAAACCAGGAAGGTAAAATGGGGTGACATAATAGGAAAGAAGGGATTGCTAGGGTGTTGCAGAGGTATAACTTTTGGTGGGGGGACATTTTAGAACATATGGGGAAATATGGTCACAGCTCAAAAGCTAAATCCCACTTGAGAAAGGGACTGGTTAATATGTTATCACCATCTGATGGAGGCTTCTATAAATGGCTCCATGTGGTAGATGATAGATGGTAATAAGATGAGCCATGCTTAGCAGCAGCAGCAGCAATTCATTATATGCAAATTCAGAGAATGGTGCCTCCAGATATTAAGCCAAGTTACACAAGCCTTTTGCCGTGGACAGGCAGCCCCTTCACATATGTCATGATTAAACCAGGAAATTTCTAGCTTTCTGTTTCAAAGGTAACTATAGTCACTAGCTTTGGAGCAAACAAGAATATTGAACTATGGTTTGAAGTTGGTTTAAGACCTTGGCTCATTTCAAAGCTTGTAACTAATTTCTGGGTTTTGATTGAATGGGAAACTACGGTTAATTAAAGACTTCTTGGTTTAATTGCAAATCACAAAAAGAGATATTTATAGGGCAGGCTTCCTCAACCTCGGCCCTCCAGATGTTTTTGGCCTACAACTCCCATTATCCCTAGCTAGCAGGACCAGTGGTCAGGGATGATGGGAATTGCAGCCTCAAAACATCTGGAGGGCCGAGGTTGGGGAAGCCTGATATAGGGGCTCTACAACAGCCTCATTAAGTATCTGAGCATAGTATGCTAAAGTATTGTTATGAATTTAGAGTGTTAAGCTGTATTCAAGACTCCTCTAATCATTGGTTCCAGCAAGTGTTACAAGCTAAACAAGCCTTCTAATTCCCAGAATAGCCAAGCTAGCTTCTTAGTGAAGTGATGGGGGATTAAGGGCCTTGGTACAAGACGACAAATGGGCGGGGCCCCAAAAAGCCAGAGTTGAGCACAGAGAGTTGCAGTGAAATGAGTGAGTTGTAAAGCAGCAAACTGGGAGAAGGCAGAGATACAGAACAATGTCTGATGTCTGTTTGAATCCAAGGCTACAGCTATGGGAGAAACAAGACCCTCTTGGGGTGTTAATGCTGTGAGCCCCTCCATCGTAGGCTCAAGTTGTAAATATGTGTAAATGAATCACGTATCCTAAAGATGCCACAGTCTCCGCTGTACCTCATTCCCATGAACTCCAGGGAAGTGCCTGGACCACTGGAATCCTGCACTGCTCGGAAATTGGGGTTGGGTGCAACAGTATGATCATCTAAACTGGGACAATAATTCAGGCTTGTTTTGATATGCTATGGTAAAGCTTACTCTAGGGACATTTCCTGTACCTATTTTGCAATGGTATCGTTAAACTAGCCTTGACCATGTGGTGATATCTTTTATATATTTTTATCTCTAGTTGTGGTCTTAGAGCACAGTTAAGTTGCATGTTTTACTCTCTCCCCCTGCCCTTCAGCTGTTCACATGGGCTCAGCTTCCATTTGTTTCTGTTTGTGTACACACCAGGGGACACTTTTAGGGCAGGGATGTCTACTCTATGCCAAGGTTTTCAACACCTTGACTTGAGATGAATTAGGAGTGGCTTAAGGACTCCAATTGGTGTGAAGCGGTTTCCCCCTGTGTGGAGTTCAAAAGACGGGTATACACATATTAGAAACCAATGGAGAAAAGCAAGAGTTTGGGGCAGAAAAGCAAGATTTATGTATTCACTTTCCCTGCACACTATTTTTCTCAAAATCCACCCACTTGGATTTTTCATTTCTAAAAAGTTGCTGATTCCACATGGTGTAGCCAGCCATTTGGGCAATGCAATTTTACTCCATTGCTGGGGTGTGTGTGTGTGTGAGGAATATAGTTTTGTTGTTGGCTGAAGCCAAGACATGGTTAAGTGATGAAAGCCATGCTCTTTTTTATTATTATTAAAAATCAATAGCTGTAAGAAAAAGAAGCCATTTTTATACGGAGTTATTTTATTTTAAAAGCATGCACATCACCTTGTGGACACATTGTAGACCCTCCTCTCACTTTTTTCAGTTCTTGAAAAGATTAATAGGATGTTAGTTTCAGGTTTTAAAATAAATTTCTTGTATTGAAGACCATATCTTGATACTTACCATCAGTGCCTTTTTTCCTAAACATATGTTTAGGGGTACTCTCATTTTCCTACTCATATTGAAATACTGCCCCTCAATGAGGCCAAACTTGGATTCACAACATGTTTAGGGGTTTGCGTATCCCTGTGGGCCCCCAGAAAAAAGCACTTCTCACCTCTATCGATATTTTGAGGGACAATTTCACCGACACTAAAGCCCTCTTTGTGCATTTGCCTGAACATGAAAGCGTTATAAGTGTGCAGCGGGGCACATGGAATTTCCCTTTCTGCACAATGTCTCCATGTGTATAAGCTCTTCTCAGACATTTGTGTGTTGAGTGTGATGGTCTTGGGGGACTTAAGCATGCATTTGAGCAAATGCACTTGGGAGTCTCTGTGCAACTAAGAACACACAGGGGCTTCAGTTTCATGAGCTTCAGAAAGTTGCACAAGCATTAAACTTGGCTTAGTTACAAAGCGATGGAAGCTCCTAAATTATTGGTATAAGAACTCAAGAGTGGCTTGTCAGAGCCTTATTGGTCTGAGCTGGAGCAACCAGCTCAAACCTCTGTACACGCTGAGCTTCTCAGGTAGACTGAAGGGAATAATAATAATAATAATAATAATAATAATAATAATAATAATAATTTATTATTTCTACCACGGTGATCAGGCTGGGTTTCCTCAGCCACCCTGGGCGGCTTCCAACAAAATATTAAAATACAATAGTCCATCAAACATTAAAAGCTTCCCTAAACAGGGCTGCCTTCAGATGTCTTCTAAAAGTCTGGTAGTTGTTTTTCTCTTAGACATCTGGTGGGAGGGTGTTCCACAGGACAGGCACCACTACCGAGAAGGCCCTCTGCCTGGTTCCCTGTAACTTGGCTTCTCAAAGCAAGGGAACCACCAGAAGGCCCTCAGCGCTGAACCTCAGTGTCTGGGCAGAACGATGGAGGTGGAGACACTCCTTCAGGTACTGGACCGAGGTTGTTTAGGGCTTTAAAGGTCGGCACCAACACTTTGAATTGTGCTTGGAAATGTACTGGGAGCCAATGTAGGTCTTTCGAGACCGGTGTTATGTGGTCTTGATTACCTAGTTCTTTGCAAGGTGCAGGGAAGTGGACTTAGTTAAGCCTGGCAGGACAGCTTACTCTGTGGTATTAACCCCTTCATTTGTTAATTAGACTTAAGCATGTTGTTTATATGATACTTGTTATCCCACATATTTAGTGTTCAACTCCTGTTTCCATCTTCCTATACACATATAACGGTTCCTTGACTATGATAAGTGTACCCCCTAACATCAATTCCCCCAAAACCTGCTCTCTATTTTGCTTCCAAAAATGTTTTAAAAAAGCAATCTCCCTAGGTGATCAAAGTTAAAGCCTGTTTCTCTGTCAATTTATGTTCATATCTAAATTTCTCAAAACCAATCTGTTTACTGCCATCATCAACATTTACATTTTTGTACAGTATGCCCTACCATTATATCGCAGGAGTGTAAAAGATACACATTGTGCTATAAAAGGAAGCCCTAACACTAATAATATCTAAAGCAATGTGAAGTTATATATAGAAAATTATAAGTTATGTAATAATCGCAAAAATACCATGAAATGTATCTTGTCCCTTGATCTTTCAATCCATGCTTTTCCCACTTTCATGTAAAACAACAACAAAAACCATAGAAAAAAAATCCCTTGACCAGCTTGCTCTCAGTAAGGGGAAACAAAAAAGAATAGATAAAAAGAAAACTCACAGCTTCCCAACTCTCTCAATCTCCCACAGCACCAGCCTTCAAAGGAATTCCCAAGAAAGCAATTCTTTACAAAGTACCTGAGCTTGACCGACCTGACTCCAGATACTTCTGTAAAGGGGATGGTAGGTGGAGCACCTTTTCCTTTGCTTTAGAACGTAGGCTGTTAGCACACCTCTGCATCTGTGAGACGTCAACCACAATTTGGATAAAACAGCAGTACAGAGATGTTCCCACTGGAACCACTGAGGCATATATTCAAGGCTGGGAAGCTGTCTGAATGCTCTTACATGCCAAATTCCATCTCTCCAGCCACACTCCTCATTTATAGCTTTGCAGGCTTCCCATGGGCTTCCACATTGCTTTTTTTGGTAAAAAAGAAATGAGGTGTTGGTAGTCATATATTGACAAAAGTGCCGTAGGTGCCAGCAAATAATGATTGTCAGGTAGATGAAAACAAAAGAGGTGATGGCAGTCTTTCATCACACAAAAATGGAACTGGGCTTCTGGTTGGCTACTCTGAGAACAGGATGCTAGACTAGATGGACCGTTGGCCTGATCCAGAACAGTAGTCCCCACTGATAATTTGCCATTGGTCATTCTACTATTCTGGGAGAGTGCAAATCACATATACCAAGTAAGGATAAAGATACAAGCATAACTTGTATATTTGTGAAATTACTTTGAGTCCAAAACAGGCACTTATTTCTTGAGAGCACTTTGCACTCCGATAGGAAGCTGCCTGATGCCAGCTCACAATATGTGTCCATCTAGGCCAGTGTTGTCTTCTCTGACTGGCATCAGCTCTCTGAATACCTGCTCCCTGCTCCTTTTAACCGGAGATGCCAGAGATTGAACCTGGGGTCTTCCGCTTTTGAAGAACGCCCTTTACACCTGCACGATGGTCACCCTTCTCCCTGATCTCCTTTATCAGCCTGCCCTTACAGATCCTCCTCAGTTCTTCCACACACCATCCAAAGATTCTAGTGCATTTAGGCTACAGTTTATATTTCCTTTCCCCCAGACAGTAAATTGTTTTTTTCTGACAGGTACGGGAGACAGGAGGGGGGAAATCACATCACTCACAGTGGCACAGGAAGGCGGTAAGAACACTAAATGCTCTCAAGCATAAGGAGCGTTTATTAGCCTTCGTGGGAAAGAGAATCCTTCTTTCTTGACAACTACCTTGGCAGAGAGGTAGCACTGTGCACACATAGCCTCAAGAAGAGGCTTCTCTGTAAGCGAGGTCTTTTTATTCTGCTTTCCAGTTCTTTACTGTTTAACTGATTGCAGAGCTTACCTCTTGACTTCATTTAAAGCCAAACTGTCAATTAAAGCCAAACCAGGTCCTTGTCTTAATACTGAATTGTGTTTCGGTTTGAAACCAGTGGGCTAATTGTTCCAGTAATAAATCCAGTCCGATGACGACAATTATCCATGTGCAAAATGAGCTTGCCTAGACAGCGCCATTGTGAACTCATACGTGTAAATGGTGTGTGACATCAATTAAGGATTTAACATAACAAGCCTGGACAAAGGGATAGAGACTAATTGAAAAGTAGAAAAGCAAGCAACATGTCATTGCTTAGTGGTGCTGAAATAATGGCCAGAAAAATTCAACTCATTCATGGTAAGCCTGATGTTTAGATAAGAATTAGTCAAGGATGACATAAGCAATTACCTAAAAGCTAATCTTTTTTTTCAGGCCAGGGACCTCACTGACCTATGTTCAGCCCACCAGGGCAACCTGGAAAAGTGGGTGTGGCTAAGGTGGAACTTCCTTCCCGAGCAGCTCTGTAGATAGAGCAACCAGAAATTGAAAGGTGCTTTTTTTTACCCCAAATATATTTATTATTTTGTAACAAACAAAGACACAAAAGCAGAAGCATACAAAATACAAAATACAAAAAGAAGAAGAAGAGAAACAAAAATTTCAAAACTTCAACTTGTATCTATTCTAATATCGGTGTCTTCCTCATGTCCCTTCCAACTGTGTTACATTGTAAATCCTCTTTAGTAATTTCTAAGTCTTATTCTGAAATTGAAAGGTCTTTGAACAGAGTGCTAAAAAGAAGATGGGGGGGGGGGGAGTGTTAGAAGACCCAGAAATGGAAATTGCCTTAAAAAAATACCAGAGGGCATTTGGAGAAGCCCAATGAAGTAAACAAATATGCAAAACGGAAAAGAACAAAAACTGCAAAGCAATTCAGATACATACATATATATATACACACCCCACACATCTGTTTTGTTGTTGAATTGGCAGGGGATCCCCAAGGGCCCCCAAGGCATCTCAGTGGGCATTATATTCTGTGGGTCACTAGATAGCCACCCCGGTTTGTTCAAAAGAATTTCTATACTGTTTGACTGAAATAAAGCTCTAAGCGGTGGACAATAAATATTTAAATTATCAATAAAGACAGTTAAAAGCAATTAAAACAGTTTAAAATAATTTCAATTATTAGTAGCCAGTGGTACCCTGGAGCAGAGGGTGGATTGGGTAGTCTTTTTGAATGGGATGCATTGTCTTCTTGGAATCACCTCCACCACAAGTATGACACGCTTTAACATAATTGCCCTAGACAGTAATTCTTTGCATGTGCTTTCCATCTGAACTCACTATTTTTTCTCCACATCAGCATGCATATGCACCTGCCAACAAAGGCTGACACTTCATGCTTCTCATGAAGTGAACTCTAGTGTAGAAAGCTTTGGGCCATAATTTTGTTCAGTCTTGAAGGTAACTCAAGACATTCTCGCTCTCTGCAGAAGTCTTGGAAGTTATTGAGTTAGTTGGGCCAATGATTCTGAACAGGCTAATGTGTGCCACTTTGCCCCTCCAGCTTGTTATATATATTTTTCTTGTGGTCCTAGGAGCTGGACATGTTTCCCACCTCCTAGTTTTAAAATTGCAATCAAAGTGGGACCTGTCATAAGAATAAACATGCCAGTTTCTTGCCCTGACTGGCAGCTTTTCTCTTCTCCCATCTTCTGTCTGTAACCTTTCCTGGAGCCAGAACCATTTTCCATGACCTTTCCGCCTTAGCGTCATGCTACTCTGGCAAGGTGTTTTATCTCACACTTCTCAAGTAATGTTAATGTAGAACGGAGGGCACAGAGAGCACTTGCTGGAACTAAGAGATGACATGATCTAATGAGCAAGAAGCTGCCTGACAGTTGCTCTAATGTTATTGATCATTCCTCTGCTTGGGCAGCTGAACAGCATCCTTCACAGAGGAATAAAGATGTATTTCAAAGCAATAGTTGGAGGAAAACCTCTGAGCAATGAAAGCTGGTAGCAACCAACAGTGGAAAGTCAGCTCTGCCTATTTAAGAGTTGAGCCCCTCAGGATTATTCTCCTTTTCCCTCTTCTCCATTTAAGCAGAGGTGAAGCCTCACTGTGGAGATCCTTGGGCTTCCAGCATGGCGGCCGGCAGCATGAAACTGGGTTGTATCCAGATTAAGTTAGTCGTGCTTAATTTGGATACATTCCAGGTTCAGGATGCAAGTTAGTCATGCCTAGTCCCCCATTGAAACCAATGTGGAAAGTTGCTTCAGTAGCCCCAGTCGGCCAATATTTCTATCAGTTTACCTGACAACACTGGCCATTCATGTTTATGTTTATTATAACTGGAATAGGAGAGCAGTACCTAAAGTCCCTCACCTTCTGAATCTGCTGTGCTAATAATGTACTAAAGTCTCTGTCACTGCTGCTTCTCTACTGTTACTCATAATGCTCATTAAGAATGAAAACGCACACCATCAACTTCTGTCAGCTTGCCCTAGTCCAGATGAGTTAACTCAGTTTATGTTTTCATTGAGTTCTTTTCCCCTCCGGAATGTAAAATAGCCCATTAAGTTTGTTTCTGGAACGACTCTCATTATGAGCAGGACTTGCAGGCCGTTATGCTAGGGTTTATTTATGCATTTATTTATTCAGTATTTCTTTTCTTGTTTTATTACATTGCATTCTTAAATTCTACCATTTATTTCTTGATTGCATTTTTATCCAGCCCTTCATCTTGGAAGGGTAAGGGACTCAAATCCACAGCCCACCCCATTTCATCCTCACAATAACACTGTGAAGTAGATTAGGCTAGCAGAATGATTGGTCCCAAAGCTTCATTGTTGACTGGGGATTTGAACCAGGTCCTTGTCCAACACTCTAACCATTGCGACACACAGTCAAATGTTAAATGTGTCTTTAAAAACGTCTTTTAGTGAGGCGTTTGACATCCCATTCATCAACAAAATGTTCCCAGAACAGCTTCTAATACAAAATATAGTACAAGGAGGAGGCAAGAATTTAGATTCCAGTGAATCTAAAATGCCTGGGCGATGGGGAGTTTTAACTTGCTGTGAAAAATACAACAAATTTGGTGCCAGGCAAACCTTTCTGGGGAGAGAGTTCTGAGGTTGGTGGCATCACTGTAGGGAAGACCTTACCCTTAGTTAACAAACTCTTCACCTATGATTGTTGTAGGACTTGGAAAGGAGATCCCAAGGCACTTCTACATACATGAACATGTTTGAAATAAGCACAGGCAGGTGCAGACAACAAAGGAAGTTGCCTTGTGCCAAGTCAGATCATTGGTCCATCCAGCTCAGTGCTGCTGGCTGGCTGACTGAGTGTGGTTCTGTGAGGGTTTCAGGAAAGAGTCTTTCCCAGCCCTACCTACACACACTAGGGATTCAATCTGGAACTATTTGCAGGAAAAGGATGTGGTCTATCACTGAGCTACAGACCTTTGCCTTGCAATGGAGAGTTGCTCCATTAGAAGCCAGTATACCACCACCATTCCCTCCATGGCTGGAACAGCGTCCAGATGCAATTGCGCTTCCTACATGTGTTGTCTCATGACCCAGGTATTCACAGCCACTTCCCTGACAATGAAGCATGAAATGACAGCCTTTTGTCCAGACCGCAGAAGCTGGTGTATGCTGGAATTGGCATAAGTCTAGAGATGTGTAATGGTTTAGGGTAAGATCCAGAAAAAGTTCTGCTTGAAGTAAAATATTGGACCATGTCAGAAGGGGGAGGCAACCATGGCCTGGTGTGAAGGGTCTCATACTAGCACTCTGAACTATTTCTCTCTTCCATAATTATTTCATTATTGGCAAGCCCAAGGTGTAAAACCCATCTTTTGTGGTGAATCTAATCAGCTCTGTCTGAAAATATTACATATCTCATAATCTCTAATATTACACACAAGGAGATCAATGTTAAGTAATACTATGGAAGGGGTGATTTTATTTGGACAGAGTTTTATTACTTGGATTTTGATAAAGCTGGATAAAGCTCAGCATATAGTCCTGTATAACTGTGATTTGAGAATGTTCAGGAACTAAAAAGGAAGAATTTACTATTGCAATCCCATTAAAACCATCGTATTTTACTATGTATGTTATTGGGGGGTTATGTTGTAAAGAAATGTATGAGCAAAACTCTGTGAACTACAGTAAATAGAACTGGAAAGCAACAAAACAATTGGTTTGTTTAAGAAATAATGCAGATTGAATAGGGTGCTTTTGAAGCATAATGGCCTATTGATGAAAGATAACAAGAGGAGTGAAGCTGAGACATTGATGGGAAAACTATCAGAACATACCCAAACATTATTTTCAAAAGCAGGAAACATTGATCCTATAATTACGCCTGATTGCGTTGTGTATTTTTCCCCCTCCACAAATAACTGATGATACTTCTGATGCCAATATGAGTGAATCAAAGTTTCTTGCTGGTTCCATGTTGAATAGCTGTATTTTCAATTGAGCTATTACTACTAATGGTGTGTTGAAATAGGAGTGCTTTTTCGCAAAAAAAGCTTTCACAAAGGGCCATCTCTTTTTATGAGTTTTCGGGGACTGCCATCAAGCTCTGTATTGTCCGCACTGACTGGCAGTGGCTTTCTAGGGTTTTAGAGATGGAGTTTTTCCCCACCCTTGTCTGGAGATGCCAGGGATTAAATCTGAGAGATGCCAAGGGTTGAACATGGGGCCCTCTGCATGCAAAACTACTTATTCCAAGGTAAATGTGTTCATTGAGGCAGCAGAAGCAAACTCCATTTTATTCCTACCATCATGCTTGTACCATGATTTAAGTGAGTTTAAAATGTGAAATTGCATAGAGGATGGTATTCAACTAAGTTTTACTCAGAGTAGACCTACTGAAATTAATGGATCTAGCTTAGTTCATTAACTTCAGTGAGTAAACTCTGGATAAAATTTAGTTTGAATACTACCCAGAGAATTAAAAAATAAAAATAAAATTCAGGGATAGCAAACTGGAATGTGGAAAGCATTCTAAAGAATGGAATGGCAGTGAAGAAAAATGTGAGATGTGGGCTTCACAACTGAATTAACAAATCTAAATATTATTTATTTTATTTTTATCTTTACATTTATATACCACCTTTATTTTCCTAGGATGGTGTACATGGTTCTCCTCCTCCTTGTTTCACCTTCATAACAACCCTGTGAGGTAGGTTAGGCTACGAGATTGAAGCCTAACTTCAGGGTCTAAAATTATCTATCTTTACATTTGCCATACTTAATGCCAACAACAACAACAACAACAACAACAACAACAACACTTTATGAAGCACATTGTGAAGGAGGCATTTAAAAGGAATAGCCTATGTTAGAGGACAATGATGGCTCTCAGAATGGGCTGGATCAAAAAGCTTTTTTTGCTTTCATGGAAGAAGTCTTTCCTTCAGTCCTAGGAAAGCTTTGGATTCAAGATTCAATAGTGTTACTCACGCATCCCCAACCTGCGGCCCTCCAGATGTTTTGGCCTACAACTCCCATGATCTCTAGCTAACAGGACCAGTGGTCAGGGATGATGGGAATTGTAGTCCAAAACATCTGGAGGGCCGAAGAACACTTCCCCTATTTAAAGGTAAAACACTATCATCAAACTCTGCTTCTGTCTTCAGTCCAACATTTCACACGGGGCCGTAAAGTGTGACAGAAATACACACAGGTGCACCCATAAGTCCTTGCTGTAGGTACAAAATAACGAGCTGATATACCATTTGAGGGACCCAGCTTGCTCTACTCTCTGATCCTCTCTCTGTGCTCTTTTATCTATGCATTACTTAATCATATTGTGTAGTAGCCTCTTATTGATTTCTTATTGGCTGCACTTCATAAAATGGCTCGCTGGAGATAAGGAATCCTTTTCACCCACCTTGCCCAGATTACAGATCTTTATCACTACAAAAGCACATAGCTCAAGGTCAGGGCGGGCGGGTTGCAGTGTTTAGTCTGGAAAGAAATCAAAGCTGTATGGGTCAAAAGAAGAAGGGGGGGGCAAACGTTTTGCTTACCTGGAGGATTTCTGCTTTGATCGCAGACTCAAATCTAAAGAACTACAATGGATGTTGAAGGAGTACTAAAGGTTCTTTTTTCTTAAGTAATTTACTGTCTCTTTCCTTCTTTATCTTCTAAAAGGTTTTATTTGAATGCTGTGCTCCTTACTGTCATTACAGATTGCACTGAGTAACTATTTGTTATATACACTGGCCATATTACATAATATAGTGTTATAGGATTGGGTGGGGGGATTGGTCTGGATGATATCTGTGGATCCCTTCAGGGTCTGTGATTCTGTTTCTGTGCAAATCTAACAAAGGAACCTTCTGAAGTCATCAGACCAGTGCTATTTCTCTAGAAAAAGAGGTGCCAGAGCTCACCATGAACACCTCCCTTGTTCTCTTATTTATAATGACAATGGCGCCCACCTGAGAGGTGCCAGAACTGAGTTCTGATGAGCTCTGGCTGAAAAAAAGCTGTGGTGATACACATCCTGCTTCTTTGTCTTGGTTATACATGCCAGCCTGGCACATTCTTTCTGAATTATGTCCCAGATGCTCAACACCAGGCATCCCCAAACTGCGCCCCTCCAGATGTTTTGGCCTACAACTCCCATGATCCCTAGCTAACAGGACCAGTGGTCAGGGATGATGGGAATTGTAGTCCAAAACATCTGGAGGGTCGAAGTTTGGGCATGCCATTGGCCACCTCTGCACTCAAAAGAAGCGTCTTAGGATCTCAGGGGACTACATTTCAGCCCCAAATGTTATCAAAGTTGGAAGGTGGTCTGGAAGGGGAGACAAGCATAGGCCTTGCCTTGCATCTACTTGCTGTGTTTGTCTCCCACCCACCTATAGTACCTTCTGCCCCCTAGGCAACCCCTATAGTGGCTCCTCTTCAATTGATTTAGATCTCCCTGTTTTTTGAGAACTGCCTGCAAAGACTACAGACGTTTTCCAATAGCCATCACTGCTATTTTCATTTTCCAGGAGCCCAAAGTGAGCAAATCTTTTTACTGAGATTTCTTGAGCTCTCCTTGCCAGTATAAGGGCAGCTGCTGTGCATTAAGAGGACCGAATAACAGGAAATATTGATCTAATCTGAGCGCTGCGTAAGCTTTCACTACTGGCAGGTAGAGCCACCTGTGGGTCGGCCCACACTTGCACAGCTTGAAATCTTTATTGCTCTGCCATTTGTAACGGGGCTGAGCATTTTAAGCATTTAATCGCTGATAGGCGGTTGGCAAATGGAGCAGCCAGCTTTTGATGGCTCGTTTTGCATGCTCTCAGTGCTTTTGGCGTTGCCGTCTCAGACTTCTATTCAGACCCGTTTGGGGGACCTCTGTTCTAAAATGAAAAGTGACATCAAACTGTTAGGTGTTTCACTCCAGCCTTGAGACAAAGACAGAGATAGCTCTGCCAATGAAGCCTTTGTGGCTGTCAGTGGAACCCAGGCTCAGCTGATGGAGGGAAGGCTGCCTGCTCAGCAGTATCTGCTGTGACTTTTCCCCTTTTGGCAGAAGCAGATTCACACTAGCCAGCTTAAATTTATTGGCAGTTGCTATGTTGCAGGGTGGTGATGTTCTCCAGTATTTGAGGGTCAGGCTGTCCTTAATGCTGCCTGAAAAGTGCTGAAGAGTTCTAGAGATTTAGGGTGGTGGGGGAGTAAAGCAGAGCAGCAAATGTGTGTTGTTGTTTTTTTAAAAAACAAAACAAAGCTTTTAACTTAAAAGGAAAACTCTCCTCTGCTCTGCTGTATCAACAGCATAAACCATTCAGAGTTCTTAAGTGTTCTGGAGGTAATATATATAGGGATGTGGGTGGCGCCATGGTTTAAACCACTGAGCCTCTTGGGGTTGCCGATCAGAAGGTCGGTGGTTCGAATCCCCACGGTGGGGTGAGCTCCTGCTGCTCTGTCCCATCTCCTGCCAACCTAGCAGTTCGAAAGCGCGGCAGTGCAAGTAGATAAATAGGTACCGCTGCGGCGAGAAGGTAAACAGCGTTTCCTTGCACTCTGGCTTCCGTCACGGTGTCCCATTGCGCCAGAAGCAGTTTAGTCATGCTGGCCACGTGACCCGGAAATCTGTCTGTGGACAAACACCGGCTCCCTTGGCCTGAAAGCGAGATGAGTGCCGCAACCCCATAGTCTCCTTTGACTGGACTTAACCACCCAGGGTCCTTTACCTTTACCTACGAAATATATATATGGACAGTCTCAATACCTGAAAAACCCGTGGACCAGAGACCTGGACAGCAGGGGGACATTTGGCCCCCTCTTGAATCCTAAGCATTTATTTTAAAGTGTGTAGCTACACACACACACACACACACACACACACACACACACACACCCAAATGCCCCAGGGGGAAAAAGGGACATCTCGGTGGCAATTTGGGTACTGTGCTCTTGCACTGTTTCTCTCCCCCCCCAGCCCCCTGCTTTTTCTGGGCGAAAGCAAGGTGCGTGTCATGTGACTCACCTGGGAGCACGTCTTGGAAGATGCATGCCCAGATTTAGCATTGGAAAAAGTCGAAAGGTATGAGCTAGCCAGCAAGAGGTTTAGGGTGATGTTTGAGACAGGTGGCTCCGGCAATTCCTGCTTGTTCTGATCTAATGATGATGCTTCTGCAAATGTTACAAGGAATGGAGAGCAAGTATATTTGGGGCTTTCAACATTTCACAGATAGCACTGATACATTTTAAAAACCCATTTCATCTGTTAATGCCATTACAGAGCAAAGGCACTCTCTACTTGTGCTGTCAGCCTGTAGGGGACAGGCAGAATAGAGTCCTTGCACTTGGATCCCAAGACAGCTGGCATGCCTCCTTTTTACAAACTAGGCACTGAAGTTTCTGAACTGCAGTCCTAAAACATTAATATACTTAGAAGGTAGTGTATATAATACATGGAGTGTTACTCTAACATCCTTTTAAAAATGTTGGCTGTTGATCCCAGGAAAAAGAACCTCTTGTACAGTTAGATGCTACCACTGTTACAAACTTGAATTTCAGATACCAGAGTGCATTTGTGCCTGAACCAGAGTTTTAGGGAAGGTGTGGGAATATTCAGGAATGTGGATGAGGAAATATTATTAAATATATCCTCTCCCAGCTTGTGTTAGCAAGCTCCAAACTTAGCCGAGTAACATTCCTTTTCAATGCACAGCAGAAAATGGTTGCACAGGTTTAATTAAACCTCTAGAATAAAGTATATATTTCCTGGTAATTTTCCCCTTTATCCCTCTTAAAAGAAAAGACACGACACAGTGCTCTTTTAAAAGTATAAAAAGAGTTTACTTACAAGCTTCCTGAGATACAGCACAACTCAATTGATAGACTAGTTTAGATAAAAGTAGTATATACATGTGAAGTTCACTTATATGAAACGAGACTCCATTTCCTCTCTCTCTTGGCTGGAAGCCTAGAGAGAGTCTCCTCACTAAGATGTTGCTTGCTCGAAGTATGTGGTCCAAGAGAGGGAAAATGGCTACTGGCCAGTGAATTTATCTGGCACTTTTCCATCTCATTTGCATGTGTGGAGAAACAGGAAACTGACCTGGTCAGGTGTTCCTCCATGTGGACACTCTGGAAACTGTTGTGACTTGACTGCACCTGTTTACATCCCACAGAAGGAATGTTCTTTGTCCTGGTGCTGTTTTCTGCCTTGAGATTCGGCTATTCTCAGAAATGTAGGCAAACCCTGAGCCACAATGCAAGAGAGAGAGGAGACAGTTTTGTCAAATTCCTTTGCTTTCAGCAGGACTTTTAGCTGTATTGAGCTCTTGGACTATTTCTGTCACTGTTACAAAAGCAAAATCTTTGAAAGAAGCATGGGTGATTATTTAAAACTTCCCTGCTCTCCAGCAGACAGCTGCTGATTATATATATTTTAAACCCTCTCTGGTGCTTTAACATGCCCAACATCCAGCTGATGGGGTTATATTTAAAATGCCTCAGTGCCAGCCAGATGATGCACAGATGGTGTTTAAAACACCAAATAGCATTTTAACAAAATAAAAGGAATGTGCTTGTCATATGGCTGATGGGGAGACCTTTAGAAGCCACCACCCCTCTTCTATGCTCAAATACTTATTCCACCACAGGCAATTGTTGTTGTTTAGTCGTGTCCGACTAAACAGGCAATAGTCTCCATTTAAAAAACAAATAAAAGTAATTAATATTTTCGGTATGCGAAGAAGAAGAAGAAGAAGAAGAAGAAGAAGAAGAAGAAGAAGAAGAAGAAGAAGAAGAAGAAGAAGAAGAAGAAGAAGACCTCCATGGTAGAAGATAGTTTTGTTTTCAGGAAGCCTCAAACATCATATTGGTTTTTTCATGTTTGGAGAGCAATAGTCAAACATAGATCCAAATTACAGGTAGGTAGCCGTGTTGGTCTGAGTCGAAGCAAAATAAAAAAAATCCTTCAGTAGCACCTTAAAGACCAACTAAGTTTTTATTTTGGTATGAGCTTTCATGTGCATACACACTCCAATGTAGAAGTATCTGACGAAGTGTGCATGCACACGAAAGCTCATACCAAAATAAAAACTTAGTTGGTCTTTAAGGTGCTACTGAAGGAATTTTTTTATAGATCCAAATTGTCATTGCCATTTTGGAGCCACCATTTTAGATCAGCCCAAGTTCTATTTTTATTCCAATTGAATGGCCTAAAAAAAACACACCCAAAAACCCAACATTTGCAAAGACCATGTCTTGAATTTACTGAACTCTCTGCCTTTTAATGGTACAGCAGAATAGAGGGAGTGGGAAGGAGTGCTAGGAATGCAAGATGCAAATATTTGTTGTAGGCCGCAGACTTTCACTTGAATTTGATATTGCACACAATGGGGGCAATTCTATGGCAAGCTTAGGCTGCAAAAGATCTCTGGCTCAGCCAGGGGCATTGCTAGCCGCTTTGGCACCCGGGCGTCAAAGCGGAGGCACCCCCCCCCCGGGGACGGGGCGCCACTCTGCAGCGTCGTGAAGTCACGCCATGTAGGCGTGACGCCCCTCACTGGCACGCCCCTCACCTCCGTCCAGGGAAAGCATGCGCCGCAGCAGGAAGGGAGAGCGCTTGTTGGCTGAGCAAGCCCTGCAGTGCCTAGCAAGGTTTTCGCCGGGCGGCTGCCGGGACCGGCTTGCTCCCTCGGCCGACACACACTCTCCCTTCTTGCTCTCCCTGGATGAAGGCGAGGGGCGTCACACCACCCACAAGGGTGACGCCACCTCGTGTGCGCATTTTGGGGCGGGTCGTGTGTTTTGGGGGCAGGGCGGGCAGCCGTGATGGCGCCCCTGGGTTTGCGCTGTTCGGGGCAGCCCGGCACCACTGCCCCTATCTTCCTACGCCCCTGGGCTCAGCTGACTGATTCTCAACTCAGCTGGTGGTAAGTCCCCAACCCTGTTGCTCGTCCCTGCTCAGCTGGGGCTCAGCCACCCAAGATAAAGCTGGTTGAGCCAAGACCAGCGACCCAAAAGGGTCCCTCTGGAGGTGTGATGGGAGCAAAAGGAGAAAGGAGGCACTTAGGCTGGATCCTAATCCCATTTGGATCAATCAAGCGACCTGGTAGGCTTAGGACGCTATTTGAAATTTTGCTTTCAGATAGAGCAACTTTACCCTGGGTAAATTTACACCTGATTGCTTTATACATGCCTCTTGTCCATAGAACTGCTCCCAAGGAAGTGAATTCTGTGATTTTAAAAGCACACATCTAGATTGATAGCTTTTAACCTTACTGAAGAAGTGGGTTCAATGTTGCATTATTATTATTATTATTTTATTTTACTTTATTTTAGATTTCTTCCTCTAACATCACAGGGCAGGTTAAAACAATACAAAAACACAATATTAAAAATTCAGTTAAAGCAATTTACAGCCCATATAAAGACCCATCTTTCCCCTTTCCTTCTCTCTTCATCTTTCTCCTTTTCCCTTCTTCTTTAGAAGAAGGCAAATATTTATGCCACATGGTGCGACATATCTATGGGATAGAAAGATTCAAATGTGCATGGACACACAAACACACATATTAAAAGGGATGGGGAAGAACAACTCACAATACAGGCAACGTGAAATGTTTTGCGGGGGAGCCCTTCAGAAGTGATGGCATGGCACTGATTTCTCTTTCTCAACAAGATGCTAATCTGCTGCTCATTGAATTCATGAAGTCACAGCAGTTATCCCATTTAAAACTGAAACATCTATCAGTGCAAATCACAAACTCCTTTTCTCCCAAAGCAATTTGAATAATGAACCCAACCTTTATGGGCTAATCAAACTAATTCTCTGTACACCTGTGTAGTCCACTCCAATCAGCTTCCTCCTCCTTCCTACAGGTTGACTTGCATGGCCTGCTGTGGGTGTCTTGCTGCCCTTTGGCATATAAGCACGGCAGAATTCAAAGGATAAGCACTAGTTACCATTTACCAGCACAGCGTATGACTTGCCTCCACACATTTCACTGATTAGTCATAAGAATGGAAATTGCCACAAATCACAACTTTGCATATGCACATGTTCTCTAACATTTATTTACAGCTAATACCGCGGTCTTCATCACCTCCTCAACATGCCTTCCAATGATTCTGAAATTGCCCTGTCAATAATCACCCATGGGGTGTGTGTGACAGATGAGTTCATAGTCATGATTCAAATACCATTTTTTTTTTATAGTCAGGTTGACTCATAATACATGTAGATGGCTGTGTTGTGACAACTCTTATCACAAAAATTATAGATGCCCACCTTCACTGTAACCTTTCTAGCCCTCTGCAGATAAACCTTCTGAAATGAGTGTGTTCAAAAGGAAGGTCAGTCAAGATGGCAAGGAACCATCAATTCTTCATTGCTATAAAGTATGAATTCTGTAGATACCATGCTGTTAATCTGAGCTGACATCTTTTGTGAGATCCATGAATAATTTCTCATACAGGTAAAATGAATAACTTTATATTAATGACTTAAAGATATTTTTTAAAAAAACCTAATCATTTTTGGTTTGTGCCTCTCTTTTCTTTGGAAAAGTTCTCTTTCAAGTCAATCTGAAATTTTAAATATCTAAGTGCCATTATGTGCATCATTCCAAACTTCAGAGTAAGATGTCTTACATACATAAAAACAAACAGTAAAACTAATAAGATGAAAAACAAGATAAATCAATACAAAATATCATGTTCTTGTTACAGGTAGGTAGCCGTGTTGGTCTGAGTCGAAGCAAAATAAAAAAATTCCTTCAGTAGCACCTTAAAGGCCAACTAAGTTTTTATTTTGTTATGAGCTTTCGTGTGCATGCACACTTCGTCAGATACACTGAAACAGAATCCATCAAACCCTTATGTATATTCAGAGGATGGGGTGATTCCCATCACCCCCACCCTCTGTTTCAGTGTATCTGACGAAGTGTGCATGCACACAAAAGCTCATACCAAAATAAAAACTTAGTTGGTCTTTAAGGTGCTACTGAAGGAATTTTTTTTATCATGTTCTTGGTTAGTCACCCGATAGCTGTGACTTCCTTGAATTACTGTACATGGGAAGTATCATATATGTAGCCCCCTTCAATAATTGTAATCTGGTGTTAACAAAACGCATATGAGAGCAGCGGGGGCTCACACACCAGCTGTGGCTTCCGTTGCCCTCCAACTGGGATAGAGACCCTATTGGTGGTGCCACTGCTGGACGCTGCCTGATGGAGCTGACCCCTGACACAACCTTCTCAGTGGCAGTTCTCTGTTTGTGGAATGCTCTACCTGGCGAAGTGCATCTGTTTACCTCAAATTAACTTTAATGAGTGTCAGGCGTGGAGTATCCTTCCCCCCCCCCCCGGCAGTCTCAGAGGCAAGAAGAACAAACACTTCGTATTTTATGGCTTTCTATTCAGTCACCTGGTTGCAAGACAAAAGATCCATGTCGCCACGCATAGGAGACATTGGCTACTCTGAGGCCCTTCTATTCCGTCTCCCACAACCAGTGCCTTTTTTTCCGGGGGGGGGGGTACACAGGGGTACTCATACCCCTAAACATTTTGTGAATCTTTGTACTTTTGTCCATTTACTGTATTTATTTTCCCCAATTTGAACTATAAAATGGTGATTTTTCTTGAGTCAAAATGAGAGTACCTCCTAAACATTTTTTTAGGGGGGGGGAGCACTGCCCACAACATACAGTGGTGCCTCGCTTAACGAATGCCCTGCTTAACGAAATTTCCGCTTAATGAAAGGTTTTTTCTAGCAGAGATTGCCTTGCTAGACGAATGCGTTTTACAAAAAAATTGTCTAGCGAATCACGGTTTCCCATAGGAATGCATTGAAATTCAATTAATGCGTTCCTATGGACAAAAAAAAAAAATTCAAAAAAATTCAATGCATTCCTATGGGATTCGCTAGATGAATTTTTCATTATAAGAAAAGACCTGTGGAACGAATTAAATTCGTCTAGCGAGGCACCACTGTACTTGGAAACTATGGGAAGTCACATGAGTCACATCCCTCCTCCTCTTCCTCTGTTCTTGAATGCAGAGGGACCAACGAGCCCTTGGACCAAGAGGGTCTCCCATACTCTCCAGGGAGGTTCGTAGTTTGGCAATTCCTCATTCAGCTGTTCACCATCTGTCAGAGACATGGCCGGCAGAGAAGAATCTGCAGAGGGGGACGAAGAGGCAGAGGGAAACAGGAACTTGATTCGTTCACACAATGAAAGTGAGATAAGCCCTTCTCGCTCTGGATTGCTGCCTGTAAGTTTTTTGCAGCAGCACAGGGATGAAGGAGCAGGATGCAGCTGGTAGGAAGGGGTTGGATTCAACTCCAGAGGAGGAGGAATTGGCTGCACCTGAGTCTCCAAGAAGTAGGAGGCGGAGCAAGCAATTAGAACATGGGTAGGCAAACTAAGGCCTGGGGGTCAGCAGGTTTTTACATGAGTAGAATGTGTCCTTTTATTTAAAATGCATCTCTGGGTTATTTGTGGGGCCTGCCTGGTGTTTTTACGTGAGTGGAATGTGTCCTTTTATTTAAAATGCATCTCTGGGTTATTTGTGGGGCCTGCCTGGTGTTTTTACATGAGTGGAATGTGTCCTTTTATTTAAAATGCATCTCTGGGTTATTTGTGGGGCCTGCCTGGTGTTTTTACATGAGTGGAATGTGTCCTTGTATTTAAAATGCATCTCTGGGTTATTTGTGGGGCATAGGAATTCGTTCTTCTACTACTTTTTCAAAATATAGTCCGGCCCCCCACAAGGTCTGAGGGACAGTGGACCGCCCCCCCCCCCGGCTGAAAAAGTTTGCTGATCCCTGGATTAAAACAAAGGAAGACCAGCAGGAAGTGGGGGGTGGGCTTGGCGTATATCTGGTCTTGGAAGGGGCCGGAAGCCAGTCGAGTCAACTGACTCCAACAGTGAGGAATGAGTTGTGGGAAGCTGGGTTGCTGAAAGCCTGTTGTGGATAAATAAACCTCAACTAGTCAAACTGCCAGCATGCCGTGTCTTGTGTGAGAGAAGTGCTAAACCTGAGACCATCCCTGTCTCCCTCTCCTCCTGAAACTGCTGGAGACTGGGCGGGGGCGGGGGGAGCTTCCCACTCCTCCTCCTCTTCTGAGAGGAGCTGATCAGACTGAGGACCCATTTCCCATTCCTCCTGTTCAGTCCAGTCCCTGGCAATGAGGAAGTTAGAAACATTCCTTTTGATCTAGGCATTTAAATCTACTGTTCCCCAAATCCTTGAAATTAAGTGATTGTTTTGAAAGTTTTTAGTGTGGGGAATGCTCAGGGATGCAGGAGAGGATCTATTGTTTGATTATAGCCTTTCCAACTTGTGTCAACAAGTTCCACAATTTAGCAGAGTAACATTCCCCTTTTAAACTTACAGCGTATACGTTTGCTTAGGCTCGCTGTATTTTCCCCTTTATTCCCTAATAAAAGATAAGACACGACACAGTCTTCTATAAAAGTATAAAAAGAGTTTACTCACTCACATTATGTTCGCAATAGGATCCCAGAAGTCAGACTTAGCTTAGAAAAGTAACATACACCTGAAAACTATCCCATAAGGAGATAGCCCCTTTATCCCATAAGGAGATAGCCCCATAAGGAGATAGCCCCTTTGTCCTCTCTTGGCTGAAAGCCAAGAGAGCATCTTAGGCTAAGCAGATGTTGCTTCTTCAACGAATGTAGTCAGAGAGAGAGAGATGGCGGCCAGTCCTATGTGTTTGTTACCTGCACAGGTGAGGCCACGCCTACCTCTAGTCACATGTAGAAGAAGTCTGCCCAGCTTAGGAAAAACAGGAAGTTCTGACTGGCTGGTCCAGAAATCCCCTTTTATGTCCACTCTAGGAATGTTGTACTTGACTGCTCTTGTGTTTCACATCCCATATTTAGATGTCCGTTAAATGTGTTTAGATGTGGGTGAGATGGAAGTTTAACAACACTAACTCAAGGAAGCTGACTGTGGGTTTTATAAAGCATATTTTCCAGGGTCGTAAAATGCACAGGGATCCTCCAAAAACACAAGAAGGCTCCACACTTCACGTGCTTTCCTTCCATGAGTTGAAGAGCAGAGGGAAAGCCAATGGGGGTGGCTTGTCCCTGTTGCCCCATCACATGTTTACTTAACTGCTAATTATAATGCCCGAAGAGGACTAGAGTTCTGTCCCCTTGCATTAACTACAACTGTAGCCAAAGGATGTGCCTACCTTCTGAATGGAAGTGTCGCTTGAACTTGAACTGAATAAACGGAAACAAAATTTGAATTTTGTCACAGAAATCAGGTCCTCCCTCAAAGAGACCTGGAGACTGACCTCCTGTGTTGTGGGTGAGTAAGATTGGTCAGCCACAATACCTGATGGGTAGGTCCCTCGGTGTTGGATTCAATCTGGCCAATGGGGCACAGTCCAAATGGATTGAGGAACCTATATATGCCCATGCACATGACCTAGAGCTTCCTCCTTCGGTGTGTGCATTCTGAACACCCGCCCACCTCTCCCTACTTTTAGGGCTTGTTGCGCTTGACCTTGCTATGCCGTCGTGTGTCATCTGTCGTTGGAACAGGGACACGGCAGGAATTTCCCCCACTTGGCTGATTGGCTGGTGCCATTTGGGTTTCGCCTGCTGTGTAGCAAATTGTCACAACTTGTAAGGTTGTGGATAGGCACTGGTTCAGGTGATAGGGATGGGGCAACGCTCTCGCCATCCCTATGTGAAGGGTATTCCGTTAAAGGAATCCAGGGACTCAATGGTTTGGTCAACCCCTGAGAGGGGGTTGTGCCCATGCCTGAATCCAGGGAGACATCTGGGTAGTGGACATAGCCTGTTCCCGGCTTTCCACCTATCCAGGTGTTCACCCTTGGCTGACCTATGCTGGCGCCGTGGGTCAGCACTACCTGCAAGGGTTGAACCAGAGCCTATGCAACCACTCACTTTCTGTAATCAATAAAGCTGTGGCCTAGATTCTGCCAAAAACCAAACCAAAATTTGAGTCAAGTGTGAATTCATTTAGGGGGGAGTTTTCTGGGTCTGATCACGCAAATATACATTTTCAAAACCTCACATTTGAAATATTCAGGTGCGGAAGTCCGATTTCAAACTTAACATTTCAAAGGGATTGTCCTTTAGCTCAGTGGTCCTCAACCTTGGGCCTCCAGATGTTTTTGGCCTACAACTCCCATGATCCCTAGCTAGCAGGATCAGTAGTTAGGGATGATGGGAATTGTAGTCTCAAAACATCTGGAGGCCCAAGGTTGAGGACCACTGCTTTAGCTGGCTTGCTGCATATACATATTACAATGAATGTAATTTGTCACGATCCTGGTATGATTTTAAATACCAGATAATTATCGTTCCTTTTCTTTTTCCAAATGCAGTCAAGGCTCAGGAAACCAGAGCAATGGCCAAGTTCCTAAAAGAGCATAAGAAGGGCCAGGGTTTTTCAGACCAAGACCCTTGGAGTGATATCTAACCATGGCACCACACTGGTGCAATGGACGTGCTTGCAAAATGCAATTTCCCCATGTCAACCCCTGCATGCCTCCCAGATATGCTCCAACTTGAATTCTGGAATGAAAAAGTCCCAGAACATCTATATTGCATGATAGTTCTCATCCCAACATTCATTCTAAGCTTGCAGTAAACCAGTGGTTGCAAACATTTCAATTTCCCGACTTCCTTTCAAATGATTACATTTATTGAAGTCCTCCCCACACCCTGCTTAGGGTGTGATTGCTTCTGTGTGTATTCAAATCTCAAATTTCCAGTCACTACAAAAGCAACTGAGAGCAGGTAAGTGATGGTGTGATGAACATCTTCGCAGCCTTTATTGCAGGAGTAGACAAGGTGGCATCACTGTTCAGATTCGCTGGACTACAATGCCAGTCAGCCCCAGGCATCAAAGCTGTTGGTCAGGGATGATGGGAGCTGTAGTCCAATAATATATGGAGGGCACCATTTTGCCTTCTCCAGTTCTACTGAAAGAACAAGGTTACTAGTTAATTAAGCAACCCTTTCAGTATACACCCAAACTAAACTTGCATTCACACAGAAGTATTTTTGTGAGTGAGATCTAATGGTTTTTTTACAAAAATGAAATACCAAACCAGCTCAAAACAGACTCTGAACTGTATTAAATGGCTACTTGATGAATTAATAAAAAAGCATATAAATAAAATAAAGCAAGTAATGACTGCAGTACTAACAATAAAATATCAGCATGCTAATTTGTGGCAGCTCTTGGAAACCTAAAATGGATTCAAATGATTCTGCATAAACTAAATACCTTGCACATTATGACTTTCACCAAATTGGTGTTATCTTAAAATCTCTTGCAATTACAAGAGTCCAATCAATAATGCATTATAAACAGAGCGGCACTGAGCTTCCTTCTGGGGAATTTGCCCAGAGAAATATATGGAGCAATTGGATTTTAGAGTGCCTTGGTATTAGCCTTACCCTTTGAAATCATGATTCTATTTTAAATTAATTGCAGAGGAGCGTTTGATCCATCCCATTTCAAATATGCTTTGGTGCAGGAGCCTCTCACATTGCTTGAACTGATCTATTTATAGTCCATTTTGGATAACACATCTTAGATTGCCCTGATAGGTATCTAATTCATCAACACATCATACCATAATTATTTATTAGATTTCCAAAAACCTCCCAATGAAAAAAATGAGGATCTTCCAATTTCTTTGAGGTGGGCATTATTATAAATTACTGTATTTTTTCCATGTATAAGACTAGGTCCTCCCCTAAAAATAATGTCAAAATTAGGGGGCGTCTTATACACTGATACATCTCCCTCATTTTCTTAAATGTGGGTCCCCCCAAAATAGGGGGTGTCTTATACATGGGGGCGTCTTATAGATGGGAAAATACAGTAGTCTGCCTTCAGGTGTCTTTTAAAAAAAGGATAGCTGCTTATTTCCTTGACATCTGTTGGAAGGGCGCTGGATCTCAGTGTCTGGGCTGAATGATGGGGTGGAGACGCTCCTTCAGGTATACTGGACCGAGGCCGTTTAGGGCTTTAAAGGTCAACAAAAACAGCAGCTTCAATATTCACCTGGAAAATTTCATTGCAGCCAAAGCAATCATGGAGATGTGCAATTTCTTTTAAACAAGCAAAGATACCTGCATTTGAAATTAGGAAGCTGCCTTTGTCCATTCTCCAGGGTTTATCCTTCCACATCTGAGAAGTCGTTCACCTCAGTTGATACCTGCTCCTCCCTCCCTCCCTTTTATTTTTGTTAAATTTGGGAGTGCCAGTTATTGAACCTGGGACCTTTCGTATAAAGAACAAGGGTTCTGCTCCTGCCTTACTGCTTCCACTAAGGCTTGCTATCTTTTGAACCAAGTTGTTAATGCAACCAGGGTCAGTCCAAACCATTTTGCTATCTGAGTCACATGATATGGCAGGTAAGTCCTACTTCGAAACTGATGGCACGGTAGTGTGCTCCCTCATAGGCTAGCCTAAGGTTGTGTATTGGTTATGGGTTAGTGGGGGGGAAACAGGGGATCCCAGGCTCTTGGGTGACAGATTTCCCTCTCTAGATTTTTTTGTGTTGGGGTTTAATCAGAGCTGAATGGCTGAGCTTGTTTTTTCTGCCAGACAGAGTGAAGGAGGGAGATGATGGCCCATCACAAACACCATCTACAAGGCAGAAGACTCTACAGTAGACCCCCACCCCGTAACTGAGGTAGAGATTGCCAGGGCAACATGGACATGATGTCACACCGGCGGGGGATGGTCTGTTTACAAAGAAGGTTTATGTTGGCAAGGTGTTCTGGGAACAAGAAGGAGGAAATTGGGAGAATTCTATGTGGCACTGGCTGGAGGAGGCTGCACCAAGAGACCAGGGGCCATGACTGGCTGCTCCTTTGGACCCAAGCTTGCTGAAGTTATGAGAGGGGCAACGAGGGACAGTCTTGGGGTATAATGTTCTGTAGTTTTCAGGCTTTGGGGGACCAGCTTCCTCCCCCTTGGCCGTAAATGAGCAAATCAAACAAAAGGAATTCTTACCCATTAGTTTCTTTTATAAAGAGAGCGAAGGTCAAACACAGCGAAGGACAAAAAGAAGCATCAACCCAGAATGGTGGTGCTCCCAATTAAGGCTTACTCCTCCCCGCTCCATCCCTATTAATCTACGTCACTCCTACGTCTTGTAATCTGAGTTTGTACCCTCTGCACTTCATGTTCTGAGACTTTCTGAGCTCTTCTCGACCCTGGGGAGGGTGGTGGAGGAATGCTGTCCAGTGACTGTGAATCTGTTAACCCTCTCTCTCCCAGTGTTTCTTCTCCTAGCTGATCCCCAGCCAGTATCTCCCAGCTTCTGCCTTCTGAACTATGCCCCTCTGCAAACCACTGTTCCAAATTTATACTGTCCACCTGCTCCTGCGAAGATGCAGGAGCATGAGCAGGGAGAGCGGATGGCTCCCACCGTTCCTCGTCAATGCAGCCCTCCTCAGCACAGTCCCTGACAGCAGTCCTTTTATTGAAGTCTCCACGTGTAAATATGTGTGAATAAACGTATTTCTAAGGCATTGCAGGCACTGCTGTGCATTGATTTTCTAACTGATATTTTCTAACGGGATGAGCTCGGTAGAGGTTGGGGGTGGCATGTAACAAAATATATGCAGCATATACAATAACACCTTACTACTACTACTACTACTACAACAACTACTACTACTATTACTATTATTATTCATCCTAAGCGCTTGCAAAAAAAATTCAACAATTTAAAATGCAACATTTAAAAGTATAAAAGCTTACAATACATTTATATAGAAAAAGAGAGAGATTCTGAGTTGAGTGATATAGGTGGAATGAACAGATGGAGACAGTCTTATCGGGTGTCTTCCATGACAGCACGTGAGTTACAAATGGAACTCCAATCACTACTGAGCACAAATGTATTCCAAGTGGTTTTCATCTTCCATTCTGTACCTTACAAATGGAAGAGA
Organism: Zootoca vivipara; assembly: GCF_963506605.1. Lineage (NCBI taxonomy): Eukaryota > Metazoa > Chordata > Lepidosauria > Squamata > Lacertidae > Zootoca > Zootoca vivipara. The sequence goes on along the minus strand of NC_083277.1, from coordinate 34,503,448 downwards.
GATAAGAACATTCTATCCTTGACAGAGACAAAATAAATATGCTAGAGAAGAGAGTGTAGTTCTGTAGACTACATCAAAGTCTCCTGCATATGGAAGCTTAATAGCACTGGGATTTGAGGAGCCAGATGAGACAATAAATGAGATGCATTTTCTTTCATGGAGAATAACTGAACAATGTGAGTACATTCAATTGCCCTGAAAATAATTCAGGTATTTATTTCTACGGTAACATCAGAACATTCCCAAAACCACACTGAAATCAGAGTTTGGTGTGGGTGGGTGTGCTTGAGGTTTAAGGCGTAAAAGTTCTCCATCTTCTTCAAGAATCATTGTCAAAGGGCAATGTTTGTATTTACAATAAAGATATCTTATCTTATATCTTATCTTATTTATTTATTTATTATGCAAAGTAAGAATACAAAACACTATATATATATATATATATATATATATATATATATATATATATATATATATATCACAAGAACCTTGGTACCTCGGCATGCAAGTTGCTGACCTCCAACTCCCATAAGCCCAAGGTAATGTGTCCAGTGACTGGGGTGATGGGAGTTGTAGTTCAACAACCTCTGGAGGGCAAGGTAGAAAGTTTTTTTAAAAAAGGTAAAGGACCCCTGGATGGTTAAGTCCAGTCAAAGGCAATCATGGGGTTGCGGAACTCATCTCGCTTTCAGGCCAAGGGAGCCGGCGTTTGTCCACAGACAGCTTTCTGGGTCATGTGCCCAGCATGACCAAACCACTTCTGGCGCAACAGGACACTGTGATGAGTGCCAGGAGGCACGGAAAGGCCCTTTACCTTCCCTCCGCAGCGGTACCTATTTATCTACTTGCACTGGCATGCTTTTGAACTGCTAGGTTGGCAGGAGCTGGGACAGAGCAACAGGAGCTCACCCCGTCGCGGGGATTCAAACTGCCAACCTTCTGATTGGCAAGCCCAAGGGGCTCAGTGTTTGGCAACCCCTACCTTATCCTAGCCTAGAAACAAGGCCGAGGAGAAAAAAAAATGGGAATATAACACTTGGAACAATTTTTCCCAGTTATTAAAGAAAGGTTCAACATCTTGCATATAGCACAAAGTGCACTGTGCAAGGGTGGTAGACAAACTTCGAACTTTGAAAGGCAGCTCTAGATGTTGTCATACATCACAGGAATGCAGGAAGCTGTTTTTCAGTGAGTCAGAGCATTGGTCCATGTAACTCAGTATTGTCTACACTGACTGGCAGCAGTTCAGTGGGGTTTCAGACAGGGGGTCTTTCCCAGTCCTACCAGGGAATGAACCTGGAATCTTCTATATGCAAAGCAAATTCTCTACCATGGATACTGCTGTTCTTCCCATAATTGGTGCTCTTCATTTGCAGGACTCCAGAACCTTGATTCCTTCTTTTTCTTCCCCGGCTCATGCATTTTTCAAATCATAAACTCCCCTTAAATTTCTAGAACAAATGTTGGTCTTTCCGAAGTTGGATTACATGTTTGGCTTCCACCTGCTGGTCACATTGGTATTGCAACAGAATATTACAGCTGTATTATCAGCAATATTGCCATAAGTAAACCCGACATCAATCACTTGCCTGTTTCCCCATCTCTCTGCTCACCTTTACTTCCTCTTCTGCTTTATTGCTGTAGTTACCCTTTGGCACCAGGACGATTGGCAGACCAACTCTGCGCTACAAGGATGTCTGCAAACATCCCACCCTGCCATGTGGGAATCCCTTGAAGACAACCACAGTGCCTGGAAACAGGCAGTCAAGTTGTGTATCCATAGCATTACTTTATGTATGATAGTAATGTGGTATGTGTTGATGACATGATAGAATTGAAAATCAAATAATCCATAGCAGGTCCATAGCAGTGACCAGAGAAGAGATCATCGTTGGGAAGCGCACAGAGAGAAGAAACGCCATGCTGCATCTGCAGCAACACAACCAGGTGGCTTCATCTGCCCCAGCTGCAACAACACATGTCTCTCCCATCAGGAGCACCGGGTTCTACCCAACATTGTTGGCGTCTGGTGCATGCGTGTGATGTCACATGGTAGGAGAAGGCCCAACGGGGCCTGCTGCGAATGTGACAGGGTCAGTTGGGCTTTTCAGAGGGCACGACAAGCCCCACTGGGTCTCCTCCCAGCATATGGGCTGCAGAATATAATATTGAGGGGACCCAGCCCTCTCATTGAAAATTTGTGCGGCTCAGCCCCCACAGCCCTGCAAAGATGGCACCTATGTCTCCCATATTGATGTCTACAGTCACAGCAGGCAGAGTAACCATCCAACAGCTTGACCTCACCCCCAAAGGCACTCCCCCCCCATTGTTTCCCAAGACAGACAGATGCCAGCCATCTCTTTGGAGCACTCTTGTAAAGAAGATCGGAGAATTATGAATATAACTAAGAAGAGTTTGGATTTGATATCCCGCTTTATCACTACCCGAAGGAGTCTCAAAGCGGATAACAATCTCATTTTCCTTCTTCCCCCACAACAAACACTCTGTGAGGTGAGTGGGGCTGAGAGACTTCAGGGAAGTGTGACTAGCTCAAGGTCACCCAGCAGCTGCATGTGGAGGAGCGGAGATGCAAACCCGGTTCCCCAGAGTAGGAGTCTACCGCTCTTAACCACTACACCACACTGGCTCTTAACACAAGGCAAAAGTGGGGGAGCATCAGCAAAGCCGCAAGCTCACCATGAAGAGCCTCAAAAGCTCAGCAGCTGCTACGTACAGGCCTGCCATCAGGGCTTAAAGTAGTTGGCAGTTGCTGGGGGCCCTGAGACTCAGAGGGTCCACCAGTAACTGGGCCAACCGTGCTGTCAATCGCTCTTTCCACTGACTGCTGGGCCCCCTGGATATGTTTTAGTGGTGGGAGGGGCTGCTGCTTTGGAATGTGAGCCAAACTTGGCTCCAGTCTACTGTGGCCACCTGCCATGTTCAAGCACCCAAAATCGCCATGCCTGAGCTAATGTTGTGTCGGCCGATTGCATTGAGTAATTTAAACGGCAGGAAGGCAGTGCAGAGCTCACTGGCTGAAAAGTGCCACCATTTCTCATTACTCAAACCCATCAAAGGGACTGGTGGAGAGAGTGAAATGAATGACTGGATGCAGTTGCACTTCTGCACTGGCAAGCAATAGCATCAAGTGGGAGCCCATTGTCGGCACCATGCTGAAGTCTGGAGCCAGCCCTGACTATAGAAATACCAATAATTAAAATTAATACAGTCCTGAAGCCTGAAGGTTTGAACACCACCCAGGGATGACTGTGAGCAGGATTCCTGCACTGCAGGTGGTTGGACTAGGACGGTGAACCACACTTGTCAAATGATGCTCGTGGAGGGTGATAGCAGAAGAAGGGTGTTCCTTTAGATGCCTGCAAAGAGTGTACTTAATGCACCACCACAAGTCAGGCAAAACCTCCCAAGAAACTGAAATAGGTCTGAGCAGCCATTACACCTGGGAGCTCTTATTTTGCCCAGAGCCTATGTTAATGCATATTAGAAATGAGATCATTGTGGGTTTTCAGCTCATCCTGATAAGGGAGCAGGGGGCAGAAGCAGAATTGGATAGACTTAAATTTTGAGTTTGTTCAATACAAATCTACAAATAATTCAGAACCCTCCAGTATAACTGCAGGGTCATTTTTAGCTCCACTGAATAGTGTGATTTCATTATTTAATCCTGAGATTAATGGTAGGTACGGAAACTTCTTAATCTCATACAGAAAAGCCTAAGGAATTTCATACTGCAGGAATCTCCCTGGAGATCGGCATAGCAATCAAAAATAATTTAAACCTTAAGGTATCACCGGCATACACAAATTTAACTCTGATGTATTGGAGCCACTCCATGTGAGAGGCTGAGAGTACCATACACTTATTGCATGATTTTCCATGGGCAGATTCAGATATTGAGCCATATGCATTATATAGTCCATGCTTGGATGTAGGCAGGGCCGGTGCTAGAGTTTTTTGCGCCCTAGGCGAGATCACCTTCTGGCGCCCCCCGCGCGTCATGCCACATGTGTCATGCCCCACGCACAACGCCGCTGACACCCCTGCGTCCCCTCCATAGGCGGGAGGAACAAGAGCCAAAAGGAAAGCTCCTCGGCAGCTGCAGCGAGCGGGCGGCGGACTCAGCCCTTGGATTCGCCCCCTGGCACCACCCAAGTCTCAGCCTGCATCCCCATTTGACCAAGCAGGGTGCAGGCCAGGATCCGGTCTCTAATAGGCACAGCGCAGCTGCAGCATCCCTGTTACGTCCTCAAGGGAAGTGGAGCCGTGGCGAGCTCTCTGTCGGCATGAGGGAGGGGAAGCCAGCCTGGGCAACACACACACACAAAGTGGCGAGCTCTCACTCTGTTGGCATGAGGGAGGGTAAGCCAGCCCAGGCAACACACACACACACACACACACACAGTGGCGAGCTCTCTGTCGGCATGAGGGAGGGGAAGCCAGCCCGGGCAACACACACACACAGAGAGAGAGTGGCGAGTTCTCTGTCGGCATGAGGGAGGGGAAGCCAGCCTGGGCAACACACACACAAAGTGGCGAGCTCTCGTCCCACCAGGAGCAGCTTGGGAGATGGGAGAGAGCCATGAAGGAGATGAGCAAGGAAAAGAGGAGGGTGTCAGGATGACTGTCCCCCCCCCAGCTTTGCCAGGAGAGCCGACTGACTGCTCGCCTCCGGGAAGGATCGGCCAGCAGCAGCCTCTGGAGGCAGGCAGGCGCCCGAATATCTCCCAGACCGAGGCCAGAGACCCCGCGTCGCCCCGTTGCCCTTACCCGGCAAGTGCCGCCGCTCCTCGCACACTCCACTTCAGGCCGCCCCCGGCGGGAGCAGCCGGCGCATCCTTGGAGCCAGGCATGGGACGCTTCACAGGCAGCGAATGCCAGGCCGCGGCACGGCGGGCCGGGGGAGCCAGCAGCCCACCTCGCTCCTCTCCCGCCGGGGCCGCGGGCTGCCGAGGCGAGGCGACATGGAGGGTGAGCAAGTGAGGGCGAGCGGCAGCAGCAGGGGACACCGTTGGGCAGCTGCTCCCTTTGTGTGCGTCCGACAAACCTCGCCTGCTGCCCCTCGCCCGCCCGTCCGCCGGGGCACAGGAAGGGCGCCAAGAAGACGAGTCGGGTTGTCGCGCCCCAAAAGGCGGCCAAGGGCGCTCCAAGGCTCCGGGCAACACCGGCAGAAGGGGCGGTGGCGGGCTTCTCCGGAGCCCAGGAAGACTCGCCCTGCCTCCGACGGAAGAAGCCATGCTTGAAGAGGCGACTACACCCCCCTAAAAACGCGGGAGGCGGCCCCAGGCAGCACTGGGTGGCGGCGGGCAGGCTGGCCAGCACCCCCTCAATTCTGGCGCCCTAGGCAGCTGCCTAGTTCGCCTAAATGGACGCGCCGGCCCTGGATGTAGGCTCAGAAACTGAAGTAGAGGAGAGTTGGGAAACAGGATCAGGATGATACAGCAGATCCTTTGCTTCGATACCTGTTGTGGTCCCTTTGACAGGTGGACAGGGCCACTGATCTGTCAATCACCCAATATTCACCATTACGTCAGGTGACAGAACCTGTAAGGAAAGAATAGGGAGAGTACTCCCTGCTGAAAGGAGCTTGCAGTCAGTGTTTGCAGTCAAACGCCACTAGGATCTATTGAGAACACAGGGAACTCGGGGACTACAGAGGCTTGCTTCTTTCCCTCCACAATATCCCTGCCCTCGTAAATGCTACCATATCAGGACAATACTCTGAGGAGAGTACTCCTTCCCTCCAAATTCCTAAGAAGTCATTGACTCTGTCAAAGAAGCAGAACATCACATGCATCTCTGCAGATGGTCATTTGCCTTAGGACTGCAGATCATTAACCACTGAATGCAGCATATTCAGTGTACCAATAAAAACCTTAAGTATAAAGACTACAAGTCAATGGGAGGAATTGTGTCACACTAAATTTCTGCAAGCTCTCCAGCTTGCCCAGTGGAATGCCCTCTCCCCTGCCCTGCATGCTGTCCTAGGGATCCTCCTGACCCCCAAAGCTGATTGGGGGGGAGAAGAGGGTAAAACCCTGCTGCAGTATTAGAAGCTGTTGTGTTGCCCCCCCTGATCATAATGACTTAGTTGAATCTGGCCCAATCTACTTAAAAGCAAACTGGTAAGACTCAACTACAGTCGTACCTTGGATCGCGAATGCCTTGGTACTCGGACGTTTTGGTTCTCGAACGCCACAAACCTGGAAGTGAGTGTTCCGGTTTGCAAACATTCTTTGGAACCCAAATGTCCAACGGGGCTTCTGGTTGGCTGCAGGAAGCTTCCTGCAGCCAATCAGAAGCCCTGCTTTGGTTTCCGAACATTTTGGAAGTCGAACGGACTTCCAGAACGGATTCTGTTCAACTTCCAAGGTACAACTGTATTAACTCAATGAAAATACCCCTAATCCTGAACTGACATATGCAGATATAAATTGTTTTTGTATTTCAGCCTTTGCTATGACCTGCCTCGAGGTCTTCTGTAATGGGTGGGATATAATTTTTGAAAAATAAATACATAAAATGAAATAAACAAATGCACAATCCCTCTACAAATAAGACGTGCTTGCAAATCAGACATCCCTGTTTTTGCCTTTCCTCAACAGCATACTTGTGAATGGTGTAGAAAAGGCCACAGATGTGGTGGGGTGGAAATCCCACCCATTTACGTGAATGGAAGAGCTGGCGACAATTTGGAATCTAAACCTATATGTTTGGGCATGAGAAATGCTTTAAAATAATTGTTCTCTTCCCAGTGTCTTGTAGTTTTCAGCATTACACAGGGGTATATTTGATCAACAATGAAAACACACAGGCTGCTGAATACTTTTGTTCTCTTTGGGGGAAGGGGAGGAGGGAAGATAGAGAAAAAGAAAATGTTTTATGAGCCAAGTTCTGCCCTGGTTTTTTTTTAAAAAAAAAATATTTTTATATGCAATGGAATTGAATAAAATGGAGCATCCAAAGCCAAGAAATGGTAATGAGAGTGCCGACAGACCCTTAATTGCTGTTTTTCAGCACACTGTACACAATCAGCGCCGAAACAGTTTGGAAATGTCTTGTTTAAAATACATTTAGGCCATTCAAAGAAGATATTGATATTCGCTTGAGAGCCAGTAGTGCCTTGAAGGCATCTCTCAGCAAGAGGAACTATTTCTGCTGTGTGACACTCAGTAACAGCAGGTGGGATGAAACACTGAGAAACAGGGAGGAAGGCAGCACATATTAAGTATTTAAGGCTCCATTTGGATGCCTGCTTGGTTGTTATTTCTCATAAGCTGGCACTGGCTGCATAAAGCCATCGTCAGAACCAAGGGCGACTCTTGCGTTACAATCTCCAGAAGGCAAGGGGTCAGCTTTACTCCTCCCCCTGGCCCTCCCCATATCACATTTGATGGGACTGAGTTTTTTTAAAAAAATATCTTTAGGGCAAAAACATGATTCTGCTGCTGCTGTAAAGCCTGGCAAATAGATAGATGATTCTCCAGTTTGATTTCACTGTAGAAAGTCTATGGGCTGTGACAATGGGCTTTCCTGGAGAGCAGCTAATACAGTTGGCAGTAGCACAGGCTGTGTTCGTGGGAGGCATGAATTTGGTCATATAATGTAGTATTTCTACTTCATGTAGGGATTTTTAAGACTTGTGGGACAATATATACCCACCTGTATACATAAAAAGTGTAAGGCTGTCACCGCGCAGTCCCCATTGGAGGATCTGTAGTGCTGCATTGCAACCCTGGGTTTGCATGTAGTCGGGTAAGGAGAGAGGAGCGAAAGAGAAGATGGGTTTTAAAATGGCTCTCTTAAACAACAGCAGAGGTTTGAATAAAGACGGGATGGAGGGACACAGAGGAGCTGTGAGGATATGTGGGGGCTGATGGAGCAGTGAGGGGATAGGGTTTGGGAGGAGTGGGGTTTTGGGGGGTGGAGGGTAGGTTGGGTTCGTGAGCAATGTTAGCAGGGGCAGAGCACACATAGCATATATGCCATCAAACCGTCCCGAGCATCTCACAGCAGTCTTGGTGTGCATAGTCCAGTTCCCCTCAACATCCCCCCTCCTTCCCTGGAACAACAAATCCGAGATGGCTTTAAACATCTCAATCAGAAAGATTGCTTTCTAGTGGGATGGCTCGTAACACCAGCGGAAACAGCGATCTGTTCCAGTTGTCCAGTGCAAGATGCAAACACTCAAAACTGGAGCACAACAAGGAGAAGGAGCTGGAATTTTTATAGATCATCCACTCTGGTTCTGGTGATTGTTGTCATTTGACAAATGCTGACTCACAGGATGGCTCACTTTTGAATCAACTTTGAATCACAGTTCAGATGATTCACACAGACTAAGCAGATTGTTTCTGCTTCAGTTTCTTCCCCATTTATTCTGAACACCTGTAGGTATAGGGCGGTATATAAATTTAAATAATAATAATAATAATAATAATAATAATAATAATAATAATAATTCATTTTGCGGGAGGCAGTGCAAGACAGGAGTGCCTGGCGTGCTATGGTCCATGGGGTCACGAAGAGTCGGACACGACTAAACGACTAAACAACAACAATAATTCATTTTAGGGAAACAAGCTGATTTGCTTCTTTGACTAGCTGCATGCATGGATCTGCCCTTTTTCAATGGATGGGGGCTTAATACCCTTAAAGCAGCCCTGTTTAGGGAAGCTTTTAATCTTTAAGAAATTAGTGTATTTTAATATTTCTGTTGGAAGCCGCCCAGAGTGGCTGGGGAAACCCAGTCAGATGGGCGGGGTATAAATAATAAATTATTATTATTATTAAAGGTGCATTTGTCCCCTCTCCTTTTTATTAAGCTATATGAATCTTTGGAGCTAAATCAATATTAGGGATCCTAAGACAAATCAAGGAATCCCCTTTTTTTAAAAAAGATCATTCTTAGCCCCATCCTTCTTAGGAAGGATTCAGCCAAGTGTGCAAGGAGGAAGAGCTCAGGGGAGGAGCAGGTTTATAAAGTTCCCCTTCAACCCTCTTTCTACTGGCCCTCAAGCTCCAAAATGCCCCCCTCAACCCTTTCCCTGTGGGAGTCAATATTCCAAGCCTTTCTTGAGGAAGGGGAGTGGGGGCAATTGTGCCCCTATTATGAGAGTGGGGGTCATAGTCCCTGAATGTTTTTTTTAGAAATCTGCTCCACGCTCCCATTTGTGCCACGCTTTCCAGGCACAGGTCCAGGATTTCCAGGTCCTAGCAGTTCCTTCCTTCCTTCCTTCCTTCCTTCCTTCCTTCCTTCCTTCCTTCCTTCCTTCCTTCCTTCCTTCCTCCCCTTTCCCTAGGAAAACCCACATTTTCCTGCTGTATCCAAGCAAACAGCAATCCTTGGAAAACCCGATTGCTGTTTGCTCCTGTTCAGCAGTAAAGCATGGGTTTTCCTGGGGAAAGCAGTGGACCTGGAAAACTGTGCCTAGAAATGTGGCACAAAATAAAGTGTGGGTGAGCCCTTAGTGCTCTCAGCAACATTTTATCATCATATACATATATTAATAGTAACTTCTATATAGCATTCCATGTTATTTGCTATTTGTTACTCCACTTGTGCTTTTCAGTGATTTGATTTGTCTAATGGTAATCTCAGTTGTCCCAGTGTTGGCACTTAGGTAGGCAAAATGGCAAGAAGGAAGTATCAGTAGGGTTGGAGGAAATCCACTTTTGCAAACAAAAAATGCTAGGCTGGAGACACCCGCCTCCACCCCCACAATAAAGTATCTAATGAAGACTGAGGGAAAAAACAGCATCTGTTGATGGGTTAGGAGTAAAACTGGGATGGAGGTGGAATGGAGTACCCTAAAAAAGTTTGTTGCTGACTGGCTGGAAAGCTGAACAGGAGCATTCCTTACCTCAACATTTTGCTGCAGTTATCACTTATCAAGAGGAGTTCGAAGATTACATTGAAATGTTTTTTGCCCATACATACACATTGTATATCTCCCCAACCCCCTTTACTCTTGGTACAACGTTTCCTTACCTGATAAGTGGTAGCCACCAAATGCTTTTCTCCCTTGAACAGGATCCCGAAGTTAATCTTTGTGCAGAGCTCTGTCTAAGAGTACTAAAGCATAATTACATTAGGCCAGTCATGCACAGTGATTACAGCTGCCTCACGTCGACCAGGCCCCCATCCCGCCTAATATCCAGTATCTCAAAGTGACCTTTCTAATGACGACCTTTTCTTTTGCATGGCTATTTTAATCACATAAGAGGTAGGCCCCAATGTTTTAAATTTTCCCGGAAGAAATCAGAAGAAGAGTACCAATTCAATCAATGTCCACGAGTCCCTAATAAATAAACTCAACTGTGATTAGCATCTGCTGCGGCTTACTCAGTCATATCTTGCAAGTAATTAAGCAACTCCCTTCCAAGCCATTACTTGATTGCTTGGCACATTTCATCTCAGGCCACGCAGGGCAGTAGTTAAGCATCTGTGTGTCATCCATTATACAGCGTCCAACTTTGTTTGTTTTCTGGAAGGGCCGTGGAAGTGATGAAGCGACTCTTTATAGGGTTTTAAATGGATGGTAGGTATTAGACATAGGAAAGAGAACTCAAGCATCCAAGTTTCAAATGGATGGTCCTTAATTTGGCAACTTCCTGTCTAAGGCAGCAAGCTGAATATGGAGCAATAACTTAGGGTGCTGGGTGGCACCTAGTTGAATGGCAGTAACTTTCCTTCAATTCTTTTTGTCCATCATGATATTTTTCTACTCAGATCCTATCCTCAAGTTGCTAGCCTACCTATGAAGAGACCAATAGAGAGAGAAAAGTAGCTTGTGGTGAAGGGAGATTTTGACCAGGAAAGTGATGGAATGGGTTAAGCAGCTATTTCTATTGCCACTGCTGTTCCACTCAAACTGGCAGCCTTCCACAACCAGACCTTCGTTTTTCTTAAAAATCAGAAGAACACACACATTTCTTCCATGTAACATCTGCAATTCTTTACTGGCCCTTAGACAGATCCAGCTAAATTAATAAACCCATTTAGAGTTCATTCTTCAGGGCATTCAGTCTCAGGTATTGTGATAAAAAGAGGGTATTTCAGTTGTGTCCCAATGTAAAATTGGGAAAATATATATATTAAGCTGCAGTTGAGAATTAAGCTCTTTTTTTATGAATTTCAAGAAAGAAGATTATAAATAATGCCCTTTGAATGTGAAGATGAAAAGTGACTGAGCCCAAGAAAGAAATTCTGTTCTCCATTCAATTAATGATTCAATTAAGATGTCTTCAGACATTGCTCATCACATAAACTGTCTTTTCTCCCTGGTTTTGTACAGAATTAGGCATGAATGGGATTGCACCACCGCCCAAAGATTGCCTTAATTTCTTTAATCAGAATTTAAACTGTATCGTTCTCTATGGACCAGCAGCGCAGTTGCAAAGCTGAATTTTAAAACCTGCTGTTCCCTGAATGTGGAGATGGATATATAGAATCATAGAATCATAGAATCGTAGAGTTGGAAGAGACCACAAGGGCCATCCAGTCCAACCCTCTGCCGAGCAGGAAACACCATCAAAGCATTCTTGACATATGCCTGTCAAGCCTCTGCTTAAAGACCTCCAAAGGAGGAGACTCCACCACACTCCTTGGTAGCAAATTCCACTGCCGAACAGCTCTTACTGTCAGGAAGTTCTTCCTAATGCTTAGGAGGAATCTTCTTTCTTTTCCATTGCATTATTCTTCTTTTCCATTGCTCCGTGTCCACTTCTCTGGAGCAGCAGAAAACAACCTTTCTCCCTCCTCTATATGACGTCCTTTTATATATTTGAACATGGCTATCATATCACCCCTTAACCTTCTCTTCTCCAGGCTAAACATACCCAGCTCCCTAAGCCGTTCCTCATAAGGCATCATTTCCAGGCCTTTGACCATTTTCGTTGCCCTCTTCTGGACACGTTCCAGCTTGTCAGTATCCTTCTTGAACCGTGGTGCCCAGAACTGGACACAGTACTCCAGGTGAGGTATGACCAGAGCAGAATACAGTGGTACTATTACTTCCCTTGATCTAGATGCTATACTCCTATTGATGCAGCCCAGAATTGCATTGGCTTTTTTAGCTGCTGCATCACACTGTTGACTCATGTCAAGTTTGTGGTCTACCAGGACTCCTAGGTCCTTTTCACATGTACTGCTCTCAAGCCAGGTGTCACCCATCCTGTATTTGTGCCTTTCATATTTTTTGCCCAAGTGTAGTACTTCACATTTCTCCTTGTTAAAATTCATCTTGTTTGCTTTGGCCCAGGTGTCTAATCTGTTAAGGTCAATATGGAGAAGGTGACGCTGGGAAATTGGATCGAATGATTAATAAGTTGGTTGGGACACTGTTCCTCAGCTACATTGGCATGACTCTTGTTTCCTGCAGTCTGTATGCCTGAGCCTTGCCATGGCTTGGCTGTCTGAGCTGGAATTTGTAATATCATTAGCAAAACTGCAGAAGAACAGCTTTCCTGGGAGTGGAGGGGGGGGGACCCTGTTTCCAGGCAAACAGCTCCTAGGTTCAGTTTGGGGACAGCTTTAGGTTGCTAAAAAACCTTTTCCTGCATCTCTTTTGCCATGATGTAAATCACAAGGAGGACGCATCACAGCACCATCATGCAGTGAGCCTGTGGCTCACGCCTCTCTGTAAACAGAAACATAACCAATGTTATACATTGCTCATTCTTGAACATGCTTTGTCCATTTCTTTCCTCTGCAGCATCAAATCTCTAGGTCAGGAGTATCCGACACAGTGCCCACCAGAAGCTTTGAAATAAAACTCCCATCATTCCTGACCATTAGCCATGTTGACAGGGACTAATGGGAGTTTTGGTCCTACAACATCCAAAGGACAAGTTGTCTACCCCTGTTCTAGTCAGTGGATCAGATCAAGAAATGACGGCACAACACAGAAACTGTGTTTGCCTGTCGTATTTAGGGGTGGGACATGGGAGGGAGGGAGAATGCAGCATCCCCATATAGGGAAGAGTGTCAGGAATAGGGTCTGGCCCTTTATTATGTTGTTGTTGTTTAGTCGTTTAGTCGTGTCCGACTCTTCGTGACCCCATGGACCAGAGCACGCCAGGCACTCCTGTCTTCCACTGCCTCCCGCAGCTTGGTCAAACTCATGTTCGTAGCTTCGAGAACACTGTCCAACCATCTCACCCTCTGTCATCCCTTTCTCCTAGTGTCCTCCATCTCTCCCAGCACCAGGGTCTTTTCCAGGGAGTCTTCTCTTCTCATGAGGTGGCCAAAGTGTTGGAGCCTCAGCTTCAGGATCTGTCCTTCCAGTGAGCACTCGGGGCTGATAAGGCAGCTTAAACTTCTCCTCCTCTCTTCCCTCAGTGCAGCTGCCCATTCAGCCATTCTTGGGTTGGCTGTGAGGGCTATGGCTGGTCGCTCTTTGCTAGAGATGGGTGATTGACACAGGTTTGGGTCCAATTAATTAAAACACCAGTGTGACGGAAACAAGAAGCAAAAACCTGTATTTGTAACAAAAGATATTTATAGATAGTCTTAATTATTAGTTGGTTTAAGATTTATTCCTTGAGAAAACTGGCATCTAAATGATAAAAGCAATTTTTCATATGAATCTGCTTTAATTCAGATAAAACCAGCAAAAATGTGTGAACAATGTTCAAAACTTAAAAGAGAGAGAGATAGACCATAATCCTTATAAAGGATTTGCTACACTGATACATTTCGACAAGCCAGGTATCTAGAGTGTTGCCATAAATATCAATTTAATGGGAGTAATCCATCTTGTAAAAACAATTTCTGGGAGCTTATCAGTCATTCAAGTAATATCTATATGAATCAGGCAAACATTTTGCTATCTGTGCTTATCAGCTGGTGGCATATGCCCAGTATTAACTCACAGCTAGAGAACAATAGCATAAAACAAGAGACTGAAAATCCAAAATTGTGGAGATGAGATCTTTCAGTCTTCCTGCCATTCCTTCCATTAGTTCAACATGCCATGGATGATCGAGATAAATAGGAAATGCAAAGTGAAATTCATTGCTCTGCACCTCTATTTTTTAGAGGGTTCAAATGATCTCATTTTAATTATTATTTATTATTTTTATTTTTTTAAATTTATTTATACCCCGCCCATCTGGCTGGGTTTCCCCCGTCACTCTGGGCGGCATCCAACAAATACCAAAATACATTAAAATATAATTATTTGGATTGCCTGATCTAGTTGATCAGAAAGAGGTTCAGATACAATAGGTGGCAAGCCGATTTTGCCGCCTCCTCTTCCCAGTTACTCATCTCTAGATGGGGCTCCTCAAGTGTCTATCCAGTTATGCCATGAACTTAACTGGTGTTCTAACTGGGAAAACTTTATAGAGATCTGCAAGCAATTTCCCTTCATAGCTGCCAAGTTTTCGCTTTTCTCGCGAGGAAGCCTATTCAGCATAAGGGAAAATCCCTGTAAAAAAGGGATAACTTGGCAGCTATGTTTCTCTTGTGGCCACCAAACCTCCTGGAACCTCCTAACATCATACTGACTCTGTCAGAGCTGCTTAATCTGTGTGGCTGTGCAAGAGATCAAGCTGGCTGGGTCCTTGCAACAGCAAGACGGATCAAGTTGCATCCTCATGTTGGCATGGGATCTGTTTGCATGAGTCTTTGAGCTGCTGGTTAACATGGCAGGTCACAAAATATTGGTCTTCAGTTGTGGGCTCCTGGGTCAACCTTGTGTGGAAGTCAGTTCCACTGAAATCAGAAGTCCTAGGTGAGTCTTTTAGCTCCTTTCTTCATGAACACAGGAGCAAGATGTGGAGCTACACTGGTTAGCCTTGCCACTGGTTAGCCTTGCCACATGCTCTATGTCCAATGTCTGCACATACAGTATTTATGTCTTTGGGGCTTTTACTGTCTGAGGACGAATGCTTCCATGGGATCTGGAATGTCAGTTTTTGGGCTTCCAAATCCTATGGAAGCCTTTACCCATACTGTATAACCATAGGTCTTAACATACATTTTCCTGGGGGTGGGGAGTGCACATTACTGGGGGGGGGGAACTACTTGAGTTAGCCCCTCTCCCATGTTGATCAAGACAAGATCTATTATGTCCACATAGGGTTACTGATTTGGGAGCGATTCACACTTTGTAGTGGCAGGTGTATCGTCTGCATTTATACCTGCATTTCCTGCTAAAGCAATAATGGGGAACGTGAAGAGCCACCACCCAGATTGTGTTGTTGGACTGCTACTCCCATCAGCTCCCAGGAGCATGGTGAAGGATGATGGGAGCTGTAGTCCAGCAACATTTGAAAGGCCACAGGTTCCCCACCCCAGCTTCAGTAAAGACAGTATCCAGAACAAGGTGTCTCCTGAGAATCTGCTGACCACGAAGAATCACAGGCATAGCTGCCAAGTTATCCCTTTTTTAAAGGGATTTTCCCTTATGCTGAATAGGCTTCCTCGCGAGAAAAGGGAAAACTTGGCAGCTATGATCACAGGTCCCCATGTCTCTGTATGAGGGGGTTGAATGGGTTTCCAAACAGCCAGGACATACTGTAGCTGTGGGCTGAGGAGCCATGTTTGGACAATGCCTCTTGACCCATTATAAATGCATGCTTGTGGTACCATAGCTGCCAAGTTTTCCCTTTTCTCGCAAGGAAGCCTATTCAGCATAAGGGAAAATCCCTTTTAAAAAGGGAAAACTTGGCAGCTATGTGTGGTACTGCATCCCATCCTTCATCGCAGTGTTTTATAAATCCCCTGCAGGAAACTTCAGCGTAAATACAGCAAACAAGTATTTTACTACTATAAAGAGAAAAATGCCCCTTACATGGAAGATAGTTTATTTTGGATTGAGTTTCCAGGCACATAAAAATCCAGCTCAATGGTTATTTGTCAGGCATCTAGGAATAATATATTTGCAATCTTATGCATACCATGTCCAATACGGCAGGCTGCACCTTCCAAAGTTTCTTTACTTTGTATGATTTATTTAGGACCATTAAAACAGTGTACGCCAGATAGGTATCTGAGGCATACATATTGTTAAATGAAAATCTTTTCCACAACGGGAGCATAAAACACAGCTGACAAGCCCTGCTCACTCTGGAGATAGATTCTCTGTCATACTAGAGCATAATATCAGGCATTCTGTATCTGTTTAGTGTTGTCACTTCAGCCTGCAAACCTCCCTTATCACAAATGTATTCTTTGGGGATTATTTATCTACAGATTATGGGCATATTAAGCTACAAGATCCCCTTTGGAAGCAAAGGTCATCAGTTACGTTGACAGCAGGAGTTTGTACCTTCCGACGGGTGTGAAAAAGAAGCCGTGAAGTATGGGTGAAATAATTTAGTTCCCTTTCCACATGCTTGGAATTTCAGGATATGGATAAAAAGATGCAGGCAGAGTGCACTTTGTAACTTTATCTCTGGGTAAGTCTCAAAACAACAGAATCAAAAACTTCACCATTGCAACGTGTTAGGAAAGCAATAGGAAATTTTCAGAGGTTTTTTGGGGGGAAATGTCGGACACTGCCGGTTTAAAATAAATTTCATTTGTGAGCCTTCCTTTGGGCTTCTTCAGATATTACTGGTTCTCTGACACATAGGCTGGTCTAGATATACAACAGAATGATGGAGTGGTATACTCCTAAGGCATTAGAGTGGGCTGTATCACTTGAGATTGTAAGGAGGGTACATGATCTTGATGTTCCTGCCTGTAAACATGAACCCTCTCCTTCTCTAAGCAGAAAACTAGCTTATCTAAGAAATATGTTCCAGCCGTCTATCTTCTTGGGAATTTTGTTTGTTTTGATTTTTTTAAGGAGGAACATTCAAAATGTTCCATCCCTACTGCACTGGAAATAACTCCCCAAGAATCACAAAGCACAGTCCTAACCATGACCATATATTTAAAGCACATTCAATGCACATTTAAGCACGTGGTTTCCCCCAAAGACTCACAGGAACTGTAGTTTATTCAGGGTGCTGGGAACTGTAGCTCTGTGGTGATTCCCAGGAGCCTAAGTCTTATCAAATTCAGTGGGGCTTACTCCCAGATAACTGGGGTCATGACTGCTATAGCTTTACCTAGGAAAAACTCCCACTGCATGAAAGAAACATGGTTAGAATTGTTGCTGCAGTCCATTTTACCACCTCAGCAACTTGTCACCTGAATTCTCAATGTGTTGCTCCAGCCACTGATTAACCTGTTGTTGTTGTTGTTGTTGTTGTTGTTGTTGTTGTTGTTGGCAGCATCCATTTGCTTCAGGAGACAACAGAGGAGTGCACCTTTGGGGATGAAATTAAACCATTAAAGATTTACAGCACCTGCTGTGGCTGTAGAGTCCGACACAGGAGAGACATGTTTTGTTGCAGCTGGGACAGATTAAGGTGCATTTTTTCAGAGGTACTCAAGGGTACAAAGTACCGGCACCTCTATTTTTGTTGTTAAAAAGTGTGACACTTATTGTAACAACTTCATGGTGAGTACCGGTACCTATTTTTCTAGGGGGGGGGGCCTTGATAACATGTATGCCATGGATTGATCAGGGTGCAAAACAGTTAACAATGAATTATATCACAGATGCCCTTGTAGATAGTTGCTCTTAGTACATTTTTGACCCTTCTGACACCTTCAAAGTTCTCTGTAATTTAAAGGGCTTTGTTTCCATTTTCCTTGCTGTCTGTTGGTTTCAGCATTCTGGTTTGAAGCCAACTGTTGAGAACATAACGATGGCTTTTGTAACTCCCAGAGAAATCTCTGTCAAGAGAGACTCATTTTAATTTTGCTGAGGAAGGGGATTTTTTCCCTGCAGAAATGTCTACAATTACTTCTGAGCGTTCTTGTTTTTATTGGTGGTGAGTTGTTCATACTTTCAAAAGGGCTTCATGTCAGCTTCAAAGCCAACGTTCATTGTCACAACACCTTGAAAGACTTTTCTTGCACTTTTTTCCCTGGGAACCTGGGAAGTTCAGAAGATACAAAAGTTTTTAAGTACTTGCTTTTGGTCTAAGAGATGAAATTTCTATGCTGCTAAAAATGTATCCTTATAATCATTTTCTTTAAAAAATGTTTAGGGGTACTCTCATTTTCCTACCCATGTTGAAATACTGCCCCTCAATGAGGCCAAACTTAGGTTCACAAAATGTTTAGGGGTATGCATACCCCTGCGTCCCCCCAGGGGAAAAAATCCCTGCTTATAATAATTACTTTATTTCAGGGATGGAGCACCAGCAGCCCTCTAGATGAAGCCTGGGGTGCAATGGGTCAGTTCATCCAGCTGTTAACCAGAAGGTTGGTGGTTTGAGCCCACCCAGGGATTCCTGCATTGCAGGGAGTCCAACTAGATTATGGCTGCCATATCTTGAAGAGCAAAAAAGAGGACAGCCTAAGCCACTGCCAGCCTGAGTTGGGAAAAGAGACTTGTGGGCAAACAGGCACACCCCTTTCCCTGGCTCAGGCTGGCAGCAGCCACAGCATGCAGAGCAGCCTGATAACAACCCCACCCAACCCCCAACATTTCCTTAAAAATGTAAAAATCCACCTGGATGGGCATGTTGGCCCCCCAAAAGAGGAAATGTTTGGGTTTCCCCAGACGTATGGCATCCCTAAAGTAGATGACCCTTGGGCTCTCTTTCAAGTCTATGATTCTGTGTTGGACTGCAGTTCCTATTATCCCTGACTACTGACTATGCAGCCTGGAGTAGAGGAAAATTGGAGTCAAACTATATCTGAAGGACCACTTGTTCCTCATTCCCATTTTATTGGATTTCCGATATCCAGACAACCCTGCCTTTAAACCACGTAACAGCCATGAAGCTCACACTGGGTGACGTTAGGCCAGCCACCATATTCTCACTTCTCTTACAGTGTTTTTTGAGGATAAAATGGACAGAAGCATCTCTTATGAGTGCCTTGAGGGAAGTGACATTGCTATTTTGGCAGGTTAACACAAACACCAAAGAAAGGGGGAAGGCCTGTCTCCCTACACAAAGCACACTGCTGTCTCACTTCAAGACTGACAGCACAATTCACCATAAGGTTCTGCAAGTCCTGCTGATGGGAATGGGAATGATATTGGGGCTTAATGTCATCCGGGCATGTGCACTGCAACATCCTCATGGATTGTGTTCCAAAGCATTTCCATAAAGGGGCTCCAGCTACTTAAGTGCAATTTGTACCCACTAGAAACCTTGCAAAATCCCACAGATCAAACCTACCCCATTAAACCGCAATCTTGCTTGGTTCTGCAATGGAATTCACACACTGCTTTTAGGTTAACGGATCATTTTTGTAAAATGAATTTCAGGAATCAATTTCCGACCAAGGTAATATTCTGTACCTACTACCTGCCTCTGAGTTGTGATGTGAACAGAAAATTTGTTCTCTTTTCTCTCGAAAATCTTTCACGTTTTAAACTACAGACAAAGCCTATCCCTTGTATTTTTATTTCAGGATCAGAGTTGGCCCTATTGCACCAAAGCACACAGCTCCGTAACTCATGTCTCCCAATGGTATGACATGCCAGGATATCAGAGCAGGAGGTACGGCAACAAAGGCCGTGGCGCTTGGGTAGCTGATGCAGTTGCAGGAACAACAAAGACCTGCTATGAGATCAGAAGATCTGGACTACCTGGCTTTAGGGACTCTCTTGGCAAGAAGAGCACAAGGAAGACTCTATCTCTCTTTTAAATCAGAACCAGTGAAGGCAGTGAATGTCCTGTGTGAGTGCCTGGAGGCGGTTGGAGGATGGATGGCGGCTAACAGATTGAGGTTGAATCCTGACAAGACAGAAGTACTGTTTTGGGGGGACAGGGGGCGGGCGGGTGTGGGGGACTCCCTGGTCCTGAATGGGATAACTGTGCCCTTGAAGGACCAGGTGCACAGCCTGGGAGTCATTTTGGAGTCACAGCTGTCCATGGAGGCACAGGTTAATTCTGTGTCCAGGGCGGCTGTCTACCAGCTCCATCTGGTATGCAGGCTGAGACCCTACCTGCCTGCGGACTGTCTCACCAGAATGGTGCATGCTCTAGTTATCTCCCGCTTGGACTACTGCAATGCGCTCTACGTGGAGCTACCTTTGAAGGTGACCCGGAAACTGCAATTAATCCAGAATGCGGCAGCTAGACTGGTGACTGGGAGCGGCCGCCGAGACCACATAACACCGGTCCTAAGAGACGTACATTGGCTCCCAGTATGTTTCCGAGCACAATTCAAAGTGTTGGTGCTGACCTTTAAATCCCTAAACGGCCTCGGTCCAGTATACCTGAAGGAACGTCTCCCCCCCCCATTGTTCAGCCCGGACACTGAGATCCAGCGCCGAGGGCCTTCTGGCGGTTCCCTCACTGCAAGAAGCAAAGCTACAGGGAACCAGGCAGAGGGCCTTCTCGGTAGTGGCGCCCGCCCTGTGGAACGCCCTTCCATCAGAGGTCAAGGAGATAAACAACTACCTGACATTTAGAAAACACCTAAAGGCAACCCTGTTTAGAGAAGTTTTTAATCTGTGGTATTTTAATGTATTTTGGTACTTGTTGGAAGCCGCCCAGAGTGGCGGGGGAAACCCAGCCAGATGGGCGGGGTATAAATAATAAAATAATAATAATAATAATAATAATAATAATAATAATAATAATAGGCCATCCCTTTAACATCGCAAAAAGAAAGACATGGAGTGTTCAAATCATTCACTCGAAAAGGTTGTTGAAACATTTTATGTGAACAGCTGGTCAGATGCAACAGTTGTGGGTGATCTTACAACAAAGCACCCTTTGTCTTATCAGTACACATTCTGGGAGTCATGAGATGCTTCTGAGATCATGTATCGTTGGTACCTGACTGAGTAAAATTGCAAAAATGTATAGAACCAGCTCAAATCTGTGCTGGAAATGTAAAAGGAAAGAAGGTACCTTTTATCATATGTAGTGGTCCTGTGGGGTGGTAAAAACTTTCTGGGAAATGATATATAATGAATTAAAGAAAATGTTTAAACCAGGGGCTTTTCTGTTAGGTATGATAGGTGAGCAACTACCAAAGGAAAATAAAAGACTGTTTATGTATTCAATGACGGCAGAAAGAATGCTTCTAGCGCAGAGATGGAAAGAAGGAGAAAGAAGTACCAACCAGAGAAGAGTGGCAGACCAAGCTGATGGAATATGCAGAAATGGCAAGATTGACAGGAAAGATCAGAAACCAGGAAGACCAAGTATTCTTAAAAGACTGGGATAACTTTGTAATATATTTAAAAGACAGCTGAAATCTTTGGCAGGGATACAATGACACTTGTAAAGTGAAATGAACTTTGGTTAATATGATTATATAATAGATAGATAATGGTAAAAGATGCAGGAAAAAAGATTAAATTTTTCGAAATGAAACTCATGGAGGGAAGGAAGGCGGTCTGAAGAATCTTCTTTATTTTGATGTTTTGGAATGGTTGTGGCAATTGTATAACTTTATGTAAGATCAATAAAAATTATTTTTTAAAAAATGAGATGTATCTAAGATCAGCATAGCAAGCAGAAGGAGAGGGGGGTGGGTAGTGTGAGAGATTTCAAGTGTTTGAACCTTCAAAGCCTCTACCGGTAATACAAGAAGAATGCCAGCTCATTGCTACATGATTAAAGATAATAGATTGGGTAATGTGAACTGAAACAGAAGAAGCAGAATATAGTTTTGAAATGGCCACAACCTTCTTTGGCACCATAGTGATCCTGGAACATAGGAAGGTGCCTTATTCTGAGCCAGACCAGTAGTCCATCTAGCTCAATATTGTTTCCACAGACTGGCGGTGGCTTTCCAAGGTTTCAGAATGGGGTCTCTGCCAGTCCAACTTGGAGATTCTGGGGAGTGAACCTGGGACCTTCTGCATACAAAGTAGATGCTCTTCCACTGAGCTACAGCACTTCTCCAAAGGTCCATCAAAACCGATGTGTCTTGCTGTCCAACAGACGTGCATAAGACTGTATATTCTTGATATTGTGCCTTGTGACTCTCGCAAGCCACTGTCAGAACACAGATCACATCTGTGCCATATATGTACAGCACTATTATACCATTTTAAGGGTCACTGCTTCCCTCAAAGAATCCTGGGAGCTGTGAAGGTGCCAAGAGTGGTTAGAGAAGATCCCTATTCTTCGCACTGAGCTACAGCTTCCAGAGTAGTTTATCAATCAATCCTTCTTCCCAAGGAATTCTGAGCATGCAGAGACTTCCCCTCTCAGACATCCATGGGTGTGAAAGGGGCAAGTAATTAGGAAAGAGCCCTGCTCCTTCTTCAAGGCATGGAACCCCACCTTTCATGAGTAGCACATGCCCCATTTACCTCCTGGGCGATGCAGAATAACACCTGGTTGAGTCAAAGTAGGATGATTCTGATATTCTTGACAGGTTTCCTCTGAGATAATGGTGATACCTGCTTCTGAATACCGGTTAAAAATTAAGATTCCCCCCCACTGAACATTTCCGGGTTTATTCCCCCATATAGCCTAAGAAAAAAAATTGTTTATTTTACTCACTCTTACACCATCATTATAGAACACACAATGCAACACTGGGGTCCCCTGTCTGGTCAAAGACCTCTAATGTTTTGGATCTTTCCACTTCTTGTGTATGGACTGAAAGATGCTCCTTACTGCAATGTGTTTTCGAAATGGCTGGATTGCTTTTTCTGAGCTTTTGTGCCGCTTTTCCAGTTAAGAAAGGAAATTGTATTTTTTTAAATGACTACTGAAAGTTTTATTATGGTGATGATGATTAAAGAAGAGGCTACATCTTCAAACCTGCACTCAAGTAGCCACTGCCCCTTTTGCCATCTTTATAACCGTGCAAAGATTTACTTCTCTAGCAGAATCTCATTCTCTCAAAGAAGAAAGCTTTTGTCTAGAAATGCAAAGGTGTTTCTCTCTCTCTCTCTCTTTAATCAATGGCCCCGCCTCATCCCAGCTTCTCCAGGTTTGATAGAAGCAAACACTTTCACAAACCACGTCCCAGTAGGGAAGAGAATGTGCATCAAATTTGACAAAGGAATTCTCATGGTCCTGCTTATTGTCCTCTTTAGCAAACTATTGATCAACATTGTCAGCCTCTTTTCCATAGCATAGCAACATAAACTCACACACTTCCTTACTTCATCCTGAGTCTCAGGGAGAACAAAGTAACTTTGGGGTTTTTTTTAGGTTATGCTGCAAGATTATAAAAACTGCAGGCTTCTAGTGCAAAAAGGGAAATTAAAATAAAATACCGGTAGCATTTTGCTGGTTCTTTCAAGGATTTGTTAAACTGATGCTGTATTACAGAAGGCTTAATGAGCATCGGTCAGATTGATATTCTTTATTGTCTTCAAAGGAAGAGATCAAGAATAAAAGGAAACTCCTGGCTCAGTCCAAGCTGCTGCTAATAATATTGCCACCTAGTGACTAAACTGTATAACGATCACTTAGTTCCTCTGAATCAGTGAACTTAGTGCTGGGTATTTGTCATAACTGTTACCTCTCTGTTCTTGTTTTTAAATTGGACTCTTGGTATCATTAGATGTGGCAAAATCTTTACCAAGTGGTAAAGACACCATGTATGGCGTATATTTGCACACACACAAAAAGGTGGGGGGAGAGCAAACAGGAAAGATTTCACAAACAGCACTTTCCACGTGTTATATTTTAAAGCACATTCAAAGCATGTTACTCTCTTCAAAGAATTCTGGGTGGTGTAGTTTGTTAAGGGTAAATGAGAATACTAAGTTTGTGAGAAGTAAACTGCAGTGCCCAGAATTCTTGGAGAGGAAGAATGTGCTTGTAACTTTTCTCAGGTGAACATAATTTGGGGTTAGTCTTAATGATACTATTTTATCAAGACTAGAACAAATTCAATGTATGGTATTGATATATAATAAAAGTTGTATTATGATAAAGTGAAATTAAAAATTATGCTATGTACTCTTGAAATCCCTTTCATGTACCCTCGTGGGTACGCATATCACACTTCGGGAAACAATATTCTAAAGGTGGAACGTGATCTTAGAATGAAGGAATTGTTTTAAGTGACCAGCATAGCAGAAGTAATACTGTAAAATGATACATGTTGGGAATAGAAATGACCTATTTTGGCTATCTAACTTTTCTTCCTTTTTGTCCCTTTTTCCTTTTGTTTAATGTGCTGAACAACTTTCAGTACTGCATCTTTCGCAGGACAAAAGCCCGGCATCTCCCCATTAGCAGAGCTCAGCAGCAGGTTTTGAGTATAAACACAACTATTTATTCTTCCCCAGCACTCCCTCTCTGAATCATAGCTGCCAAGTATCCCGTTTTCCCCGGGAAAACCCCTTTTTTACTTACCTTTTCCCGGTGGTCCCCTGTATCACTTCATCTCCCGTTTTTCTCCGTTATTTTCTCCTGCCGGCAGCCATTTTTTTTCTTTTCGATTTGCCCTTCTATGGGCACCAAAAATGGCCACCGCCAGCTTCAAAAGCCGCATGTACGCATGTCCGGAAGTGCATAGACGTCACTTCCGGTGTTGGCGGCGGCCATTTTGGTGCCCATAGATGGGCGGAGCGTCACCAGAAGTTGCATCGGAGCACTTCCTGACATGCGCACAAGCGATTTTCGAAGCTGGCGGCAGCCATTTTGGGTGCCCATAGAAGGGCAAAGCGACACCGGAAGTTACATCGATGCAACTTCCGGTGTCAAATGGCTGCCGGTCCCGGATTCTGCAGTCTGGGACTTGGAAGGTAAGCTCTGAATACATTCAAGCAATATGTCCAGAATGCACGAGGCAGTGTTCAGTATGTCAGCCAGCAAAGTTGGGGTAGCCTCTGATCTGTTTCACCCATTTACCCCAGCTGGTAATTAGTAACTAGACAATTATTAAACAGTAATTAGAAGACATGTGCCCTTTAAAAGGGGGTGTATTCATTTCATTAGACCCATTCCTCACTGTTTATTGATTGTGTGTGGAAAGGTGGTACCGTAACTATTTGCTTGCTTGCTTGCTTGCTTGCTTGCTTGCTTGCTTGCTTGTTTGAAGCATTTCTATCCCACCTTTTCCTCCAAGGAGCTCAAGGTGGTGTAGATGGTTCTCCATCTGCTCATTTAATTCCCAGAATAGATTAAGAGGAAGCAACCTGCCCAAGGTTACCCAGTGAGCTTCATGGCCATGTGGGGATTTAAGCACTGGTCTCCCAGGTTCTAGTCCAACACTCTAACTGTTATACCACACGGGCAGTAAGGGGGAGATCAGAAAAGGCAGGAAGTGCAGAGTCCCACCCCTGGCCCTTCACTGTCTATTTTTGGTCCCAGTTCCATCCTGCAAGTCTCCCGCAGAGAGCTTACTTGAATGAATGGACATTTGAACCTGACTTTGCCCTGACCATGTTCAGTACTGACTTTCATTAGTGACCACACTGGGACTTTTAACAAACGGAAAAAACCTCTAGGGAAAATTGTGCTTTAAAATTTCCTGCTCTCTGGTGTCAATAGTCAGGGGGTGCTTTTTCAAAGGGCCTTGGAAAAGCAATTGAGGAGGGGTAAAATGTTTCTCTAAAGGTACCAGGAAGGTAGGCAGGAAGGAAAGCGTTGACAAGGTAGATCCAGAAGCTGAGAGAGCAGGTGTAGAGGCCAAGAGAAAGTTGTCGATTTCACATGTTGATGTAAAAAAGCATTTATGTAACTTATCTTATGAAAGTGTTGTCAAAACTACTGGTAATAATAATAATAATAATAATAATAATAATAATAATAATAAATTTTTATTTATACCCCGCCCTCCCCAGTCAAAAACCGGGCTCAGGGCGGCTGACACCAACAGAACCACAATAAAACATAAAAACAATTAATTAAAATACAGATTAAAATACAGTATTAAAATTTAAAGTGCAGCCTCATTTCAAGTAGGCCATAAATCCAAGCCATGAGGGAGAAAAAACACAGGGGTCAGGCTGAGTCTAACCCAAAGGCCAGGCGGAACAGCTCTGTCTTGCAGGCCCTGCGGAAAGATGACAAATCCCGCAGGGCCCTGGTCTCCTGGGAAAGAGCGTTCCACCAGGTTGGGGCCAGCACTGAAAAGGCCCTGGCTCTAGTAGAGGCCAATCTAGCCATCTTATGACTCGGGATCTCCAGAATATTATTATTTGTGGACCTTAAGGTCCTCCGCGGGGCATACCAGGAGAGGCGGTCCCGTAGGTAAAAGGTAAAGGTAAAGGACCCCTGGACGGTTAAGTCCAGTCAAAGATGACTATGGGGTATGGTGCTCATCTCACTTCAGGCCAAAGGATTTGTCCGCAAACAGCTTTCCAGGTCATGTGGCCAGCATGACTAAACTGCTTCTGGCGCAACGGAACACTGTGACAAAAGCCAGAGCACACAGAAATGCTGTTCACCTTCCCGTTGCAGCAGTACCTATTTATCTACTTGCACTGCCGTGTTTTCAAACGGCTAGGTTGGCAGGAGCTGGTATAGAACAACAGGAGCTCACCACCATCAAACGGATTTGGACCGCTGACCTTCTGATCAACAAGCTCAGTGGTTTAGACCATGGCACCATGCAACTGACATCCTATGTTATCTGCCCTAAAATGTTTCACCCTATCTAGTGCATCACAGAAATGTAGGGTATGAAAGGGAGAGGAGAGGAGATGAGATTTTTTAAAAAGATATACAGTATATAGCAGAAGAAAAAGTGATCCCAGGAATAGAAAAAAGGCTTCAAAAATATGTTGTGCTTCTCAACAAATATGTTCTGACACCCAAAGCATTGCAAGGTGTCAAACAGACTGTGATATGCACCCTGGTGCCCCAGTGAAACTGATAACAACACCAGCTGCTCATGTTTGTCAAAATGACAGCACAAACCTGATGTGTGGCTGTGTTTACTACTTACACACTCAGATTTCAGACAACTTTCTTTAGACAAAATGAATGGGATCATGTAAAGCTTTCTATTTATTTTACTTTATTCATCCTCTGCCAACGGTATTCTCCATTTTATGGTGTGTGATCAGAATGAAAAGTCTACTTTAGTCAATACCAAAGACTGGTTTTAGGACATACTTCCAACTGTGCTGATTACAAAATGGTGAAGTGATGATCTTGTAGAGGAACTGCCATTTGCCCGCAATTGGCACATATTATAAGTAACGTAACATAATATGAATGGGCTAAGTGGATCTGAAAGATGGCCCCCAAACAAGATTTTCAATTCTTGTTTGGGGGTAATTCTCCTCCCCGTTCTGCTAGCTAAGGAAAATAATGATTCCAGAATTACATTTAGGAGGCTTAACACATATCCAAACATGTATTCATTCATTCATTTTATTTGTATGTTGCTTTTCAAAAATTTGTTTAATAATAATCCTGAAAGCCGGTTACAACGTAAACAAACAAGGATGCAATTCAAACACTACAGCAACCATTTCCATAACATAGCAAAACAATAGCAAATATAACAACACAAAAAACACATTTCAATAATATAAATACAGTACAACAAGATTACTTAAACATCATGCAGCAATGCAGAACCAAACAGCAAAAATAAAAGTTTCACCTTAGTCTAGAAACAGCCCTCCCCTGATGTTTCTCACAGTTCCTCTCCTGCAGCCACTCGCAAGGCATCCAGCACCAAGGGCTGGGCTAGCTGAAACACTCCTCCCATTCAGACATATGTTGTAGCACAAAGGAAAAAGCCAGGGAGAGACACTCCTTGATTACATGCTTCTCTAAAGCATAGCTGCCAAGTTTTCCCTTTTCTCGCAAGGAAGGAAGCCTATTCAGCATAAGGGAAAATCCCTTAAAAAAAGTGATAACTTGGCAGCTATGCTCTAAAGGCCTTACTAGGCCACTTTGATTGTGTCTTAACAGGACCACATGAGAGTCCTTATCCTTTGCCCATCAATTAACAATGGCCATTCCATGTGGCTACAGACTTCCATCAGTGCAATTTATTTCCTACCATGATCAGAATGCCTCACATATGGACACTGAAGGACACTTTGAGTCCATATGATCCTTCTGTCCTCCTTATACTTTGACCTGACTCTTCTGGGCCTTGAACAAAAGGAGGGTAGCCTGATGAGATGTTATTTTGCTTTGTCTTGCAGATCGATGAACTTTTAGAAAATTAAGTTAGGATAAGCTGTTGTGACAACATTCAAGCATCCTTGCACTAGATATTTGGTTCCCCCCCCCCCTGCTTTTTCTTTAGGAAGCTCAGAGCAACCTCCCCTGGCACTTTCTCTTCTGGATGCTAACCAGGCTGGGATCTGCTTAGCTTTTGATATCGTAGGCCTCTGGACCATTCTCTACCCCCGGCCCGCCCGCCCCCCCCAACAAGCTTTCAGGCACAGGGAATACAAAGCTTTTTCCAGGTACAGCATTACATGTCGCCCAAAGATATGAGAGGGGGGAGGAGACATTGATTTATCAAACTGAAGCCCTCAGCCTTAAACTGGTGTCATTGATATTGATTTCCGATATCTAAACTGACAACTTTCACATGAAATTGTATTTCAGTTTTCAGTGAAAAAATGAAATGTTATGAAAAAGGCTAAACTAAAATCAAACCAAGCAATTTTTAGATAGTTGCTCAGAGCGGAAATCATGTTTTGGGGGGACTGTCAGATTAATCCAAGAAAATAGTCTTCTCTGAAATATTTTAGAAGGGGAAATGATTATGTACACAACACTAATCAGCAACTATGCACCTGCAGCCAGTGGACCAGCCACCATCTTGTCTCTCCCACTGTTAAAGTTGTTAGATTCCCCTGCCCCTCCTCCCACTGTCCTCTTCCACACAACTGCCCCACCTCACCAGGTGTTTTTTCACATCATAGCTGCCAAGTTTTCCCTTTTCTCGCGAGGAAGCCTATTCAGCATAAGGGAAAAATCCCTGTAAAAAAGGGATAACTTGGCAGCTATGTTTCACATTGTCCTTTAGGGCAGTGGTCCTCAACCTTGGGCCTCCAGATGTTTTTGGCCTACAACTCCCATGATCCCTAGCTAGCAGGACCAGTGGTCAGGGATGATGAGAATTGTAGTCTCAAAACATCTGGAGGCATAGCTGCCAAGTTTTCCCTTTTCTCGCAAGGAAGCCTATTCAGCGTAAGGGAAAATCCCTTTAAAAAAGGGATAACTTGGCAGCTATGTCTGGAGGCCCAAGGTTGAGGACCACTGCTTTAGGGTGCAACAAATGATAGACATACAGTATATAGATATAGATATCATCATTGGATGTATATGGGATGTTAGGGGAGAGGTAGTGCTCTGGTGATGCTTTGTGCTCCTTCTGGGGTAGTTTGTCCCTCACTTCTCACCTGTGGCTCCTAGAAGCTGTCAGCATGAGACAGCACAACCCACAAAAAATGGTAGTTTATGAGAAAATTACCTACAATGTCTAATTTATCTCCACATAGGGGTAAACAATGTAGTAAATAGCAGTGGCACTCAACCGCTCTGTCGTGTAAGTCCATATAAAGTATTACAACAAATGCTCAAAAAGGACCCAATATATGTGGATCCTATGAAGTGCAAAGTCCGTAAGTAGATGCAACAGTCTCAAAACTGCTTTCTATTCTTATTTTACAATGGTATTCCAGGACACTGTGTGATACACTCATGTTACAAACTGTAATTTATACAAAAAGCCAAAGTATCAACTCCAGGTGTATATAATTAACCAATAGTTGCCTCAGTCTTAAAGCGATAACCCCCCAAAATGCTGCAAGATTACAGTTCTTAAATTATAAGAAACAGTTAAGATCTAAATCTGTATTGAGACCTGAAGGTCTCAATACAGCTTCAACTGGCTGACTTAAATAGGTGAGGGTAACCGATGGGTCTCAAACCCTCGGTGAGCCAGGGACTTTCCCTGCATGTGAAAACAGGCTCCAGTCTAGTGGCTCCAATGGCCAGAAGGCTGTTTCTGCATGTGATGTAGAGAGAAGTGAGGGGCAAGTTGCTTTGTCAACCTGGGGAGGTACCCCATCTAGGAGAAGGAAAACTCTGGGGGAGACTTGCAGGATGGAACTGGGACCAAAAATCTCCACTGCTTTGTGGGATATCTTTGGGAAAATAAAAGGCTCAGGAGTAAACCCTACACCAATCTGGAGTGGATGGCAGTTGTACACCTCCTTCTGGCAACTCCTGCAGCCAAGCTGGAGCCCAACATATTGCTCTACTTTCCTTTAGACCACATCAGCGAAACCAAGAAAGGGGTCTTGTTGTCTAGGCAGCCCAGGACCTCCATATACAAAGCCCAGGCTTGCACCACGGGGAGGTCACTTTGGTGCTGCTAACACAAACGTTTGACTTCGCCCCCGAAGGCGCATTCCATTGTGTCTCCATGTGAGCTGGTCTTTAGTACACACCATTTTGAGCGTTTTTACATGCTCCTTGGGTGCACCAAAGTAATAAGTTTTGGAGTTCAAGATACACCCCACTTGTCAGGAGAGCTTAAAGAAATAGAAGGGACCCAAAGCCTAACAGTGATTGTATACTCAACATGAAGAATTCATCTTTTTAGGTTAAGAAGCTTATGTTGACTTTTTCCAGTTAGCCCCCTGAAACGTGGCTCTCCAAAGAGGATGATATTAAATCAGCAGCTTCTCTAGTGAGGCTCTTCTTTAAATTTAGCCACTATTTACAATCAGGGTGGTCTGGAGACTAATAATAAGATTGGCCTCAAAATCTGAGAATAAGCTCTGCTAAAATCAATACATATTTGTTATGTGATCAGTTTAAAAGCAGTTTCCTGAAGGAAAATGGGCCGATCTTGTCGTGTTAGGCAACACCATTTAAACTGTTCCTTTCTGTAGGTTGTCCCTCTTCTTTGGGGTTTGTTAAGCAATATCGTTGAAAAGGGACAACACGTCCCAGAACTGAGATAGCTTCTATTGTGCTTTTGAATGTCTTGCAATAGGCTGCCTAGATAATGTGACTGAAAGATGGGGTATTATTAAGAAACAAAAGTAATATATTGGGCAGCCTTAAGTTTCCCAATTTCACTAGATGGTTGGTATTCTATAGTAATGTTAGTGAAGTGTCACGGCAGAGTTAAGATTTGAACCCTGGGACCCAGGTGGCGCTGTGGGTTAAACCACTGAGCCTAGGGCTTGCTGATCAGAAGGTCAGCGGTCCGAATCCCTGTGACGGGGTGAGCTCCCGTTGCTCGGTCCCAGCTCCTGCCAACCTAGCAGTTCGAAAGCACGTCAAAATGCAAGTAGATAAGGTAAACGGCGTTTCCGTGTGCCGCTCTGGTTCGCCAGAAGTGGCTTTGTCATGCTGGCCACATGACCTGGAAGCTATATGCCGGCTCCCTTGGCCAATAATGCGAGATGAGTGCGCAACCCCAGAGTCGGTCACGACTGGACCTAATGGTCAGGGGTCCCTTTACCTTTACCTTTTACCTCCCAAGTCCTAGTTCAGCACTACTCTAACAACAACAACAACAACAACAACAACAAAACTATTTATCATCCTAATAAAGTCCAGTACTTTTGAATATTCAACTAATGCTTTTCTCTTGGTATTAGGAAATGGTGTGTATGTTTTTAACTATTTGTGAAAATGGCCACCTATTTAATGTGTATCCAGTTCTAAGCTTTGTTGATCATTCTTGTTGAATTGCTTCAAGTCTCTGGCTGTGAATGTTCTGTTCTGCCGTGTAGAATCAAAACTAACTAAATGGTGCTCTGAGGGCTGTTTTGTGGGTCCAAATTCCTTCACTCAAAGTATGTCTGCTTAACTTGATTTGCTGCATGCTGTTACATCCTCCGTTTGCCAAGTAGCAACACCAGGGTGGCTAACAAGCAAGTGCTACGCACAATGTGATATTAAAAGACTTTTGGCTAAGACAAAGAAATTCCATTTGCTGACTACAAAAAAGGACAAAGGATCGCTGAAAATATTCATCATAGCAACCATGTTGTTATCCCAGCCTGTCCTCCTACTCTTTCACATTAACATCTCATCATTTTAAAAATATTTTTCTTGGTGTCGCACAAAGATTAAAAAACAAGACAGTCCCTGCCTGTGGGCTTACAATACACATGAAACAAAAGGGAAAGGGGAGGAGGAGACCAACAAAAGCAAACCAGCAAACAATGCTTAAAACTGGCCAACTGGAATGAAGACACTTCGGGGAGGAGAGAAGCCAAATGCTCCTGTTGTCCCACTTCCTCCTCAGCACCAACCAGGTGGGGGAGATTCTAATAAGAAAATATTCAGGAGCACAGGGATCGAGCGTAAGTTATTCCTAGCTAAATTGATGGAGTGGATTGCAATTTGGGATTTGATTTTTGGCATGACATTAACTATAGTGATCTCTAGGGCAATACTTTATTATTATTATTCTTTAGCTAGCAGCTACCAAACTATTGGTACCAAACTATTGGATGCAGGTGGCGCTGTGGGTTAAACCACAGAGCCTAGGGCTTGCTGATCAGAAGGTCGGCGGTTCGAATCCCTGTGACGAGGTGAGCTCCCGTTGCTCGGTCCCAGCTCCTGCCAACCTAGCAGTTCGAAAGCATGTGAAAGTGCAAGTAGATAAATAGGTACCGCTACAGCGGGAAGGTAAACAGTGTTTCTGTGTGCTGCTCTGGTTCGCCAGAAGTGGCTTTGTCATGCTGGCCACATGACCTGGAAGCTGTACTGGATAATAATGCGAGATGAGCGCCGCAACCCCAGAGTCGGTCACAACTGGACCTAATGGTCAGGGGTCCCTTTACCTTTAGCTTACCAAACTATAGTCAACAAGAACATTGACTCAGCTATAGTTTGGTAGCTGCTAGCTAAATGTTGTTCTTATTTCAATCAATCCCAGTGACAAGCAATGTGACGTGCTTCAAAGAGTGGCAGAAAGATATTTCGAGATTTACGGTATCTTGAGAGGAAAGTAGTCAATAATAAAATATAAACTATTAACAGATCTTAAAGATAGAGGTGGCTTCTCCTTACCAGATTTAAATTTATATTATGAAGCTTCTTGCATATGCTGGATCCGGGATTGGATACTATTAAAAAATACAGATTTCTTAGACCTAGAAGGACATGATAATAGATTTGGTTGGCATGCGCATTTGTGGTATCAGAAGGAAAAAGTACATAAAAGCTTCCACAATCACATAATAAGAAATATGATTTTTAAAGTCTGGGAGAAATAAAAGGACTTGTTAGAACAAAAAACACCATGGTGGAGGGGTAGCTGAAGTTGTACCGGTATCTGCAACGTTGTAGGCAAAACACCACAATGCTGCCACCCTCCACAGATCTGGACCCCTCCCTGTCCCCAATGTTGCACATGTGCTGCTGCAGTCCCTGCCACCACAACTGCACCCTCACCTGTGGCTGCACCCACACTGCCGCCATGGCATAGTGGTGTGGGTGCAATCAGTGCAGTGAGAGCCGTAAGGGCAATGATTCTCTTTCTTATAACTTACAGTGTGTTCACACATTTTGTCTTCCTGACCTTGCCCTCACTTGATTTCTGTGTTATCTTTGAGCTTTCACGTGACATAAAAACCACTACTGGAAAACTAATGTTTAGCACTCATTTCCGTGTTATTTGATTCCAGAAAAATATCCACCTGCAGCCCTCCTAACCATAAAATCAGAGGCGCACAGTGGTCAAAATTTGAGACGGTATACCAACATACAGTTCTTTCTGCTGCTTTCATGGCGGTATCATGGGGGAACAGAAGCATGTATGTACAAACAGAGTAGTGGAGTAGCAATATTGTCCAATGATATTTATTGTTGTTCCACTCCACAGCCACTGGTGTGCGTGAAATTTAGTGTGACATCCAGGTATATTGGTCAAAAAGCCACAGTTTCACAATACAGCAGGCACTGCAGTGTGAAAGGAACATTAGGAAATGGGACAAAAGTGCTAGCATTACAATAAAGAAAATTAACACAATATTCCCCACCTCTGAATGCATCCTTAGTATCTAAATCTGCCCTTTCCAGAGGAAGTTATGGCATATCCTCACTACAATCTCTTTTACCACAATCACAGATCTGCTGCATAATACTTCATGATACAAATTTAAATTGTCTCCCTGCATCCAGTGCATGGTATTAGTTGAAATCTGCAAAAGAAATGAACATTCTAGCATCATCTATGATCTGTAACATGATTTCCACTTGATGGACCCATTTGTAACACAATTGGAAGATTGTGTTAGTATTTCTTTGAATGGAAGCTAATAGACCTGCCAAAACAAGTTAAACACATATTACCACTCCCACTCTGCAAAATAAATAAATAAATAAATAATCACCTCCCCACTGGTAATAAAGTGTCAGACACACAAAACTAATTTTGAGATAAATAGTATTTAGACGACAAAAAAGATTTCGGGGTGGAGAGATTGTTGATTTTGGAAGCAGAATTAATTACATTCAAGCAGAACACTTAAGGATAACAAGAGAAACATAATAATCAAAAGATGAATAAGAAAATATGTGCAGACATTTGAAATAACTCAAATCATTTTAGAATTAATTTTGCAAGGGAAAATCTTCTTTTACTTATTTCAGCTTAAAGTTTAGCTGAAATGTCTTGGTTTGTCCAAGTTTCTTCTTCTTCGGCAAGTTTCACCAATAAACTCTTGTTTTGAAAAAGATGGAAAGAGTGGATCATTCTAGCACCCTGTTCTCACAGTGGCCAGCCAGATGCAAATATGAAGCTCAGAAGCAGGACCTGAGAGCAACAGAACTGGTGCTGCCAGGCCATAATAATAATAATAATAATAATAATAATAATAATAATAATTTATTTATACCCCGCCCATCTGGCTGGGTTTCCCCAGCCACTCTGGGCGGCTTCCAACAAAATACTAAAATACAGAAATTCATCAAACATTAAAAGCTTCCCTAAACAGGGCTGCCTTAAGATGCCTTCTAAAGGTCTGGTAATTGCTGTTCTCTTTGACCTCTGGTGGGAGGGCATTCCACAGGGTGGGTGCCACTACCGAGAAGGCCCTCTGCCTGGTTGTGGCTCTACTCTAGCAGGTGTGCATCTGCTGAGGAACTGGTGCTGCTAGTATTCTGAAATAGTTCACATTGTCACACCTGAAAATTTTAGACAAATATTTCTCTCTCTCTCTCTCTCTCTCTCCCTCCCTCCCTCCCTCCCTCCCTCCCTCCCTCCCTCCCTCTCCCTCTCCCTCTCCCTCTCCCTCTCCCTCTCACCATGCCCAAGTGATCTTTCGGAAGGGTTTCATTTATCCCTGACCCACCCAGAACATTGTGACTTATCTCTATGGCTCTACTTCAAAGCAATTGGAATCAACCAAGTATTTCTTTTTTGACCATTTCATTTAAAGTGCCATGAAAAACCCATCGAGTAAATAGGCTTTCAGAATATAACTGTCAGGCAGGTATACTTTAATTTAAACATGATGCCATTATTACTATAATTTACAATGCTATCTGGCTTTAATCTGATAGACAAGTTTTCAAATGTTCAGCCTGACTTTTAGGGAGAACTCTGCCAAGGTTGTGTTTTCAGTTCCTGTAGTTCAGATGCAGAAGAACTCAGATTCAGTCTTTGGCAACTCCAGATACAGCTGGAACAGAACCCCATGTAAAATCCTGGGGAATGTTGGGCTGTGGTATTGTTTAGTGGGGTTCATGGGGGGGTATTGCTCCTTTTAATGCTCGATTTGTGTATCTTTATTTTCGATCTTATCATTTATGTGTAAATTGTTCAATTTGGCTGTGTACTTTTTGATGTCTTGTTCATATTTTGTGACTACTTTTGCCATGTTTGTACTAATGTAATTTATTATATGTCGTAAACCATAAGGCTTGAAAATGCGGCATACAAATAAAATGTTTGATTGATTGATTGATTGAGTTGTTGCCAGTCATTGCAAACAGTGTTATGCTAGATAGACCAATGGTCTGTTTAAGTATAAGACAACTTCCAAACTATTATTATTATATGAATTTTTGAGGCATGAAATGTTAATATACTGTGGCAGAGATTGGGAATGTCCAAATTTGGACACAGGTTCCAATGTGGTCTGTGAGAATGATTTCCCCAAACTACACCCATCTGATGTCAGGTGTGATGTTAGACGTGGCACAGGTAGAGGTGTGGTTGGGTCAAATTCCTGCGAAAAGCAGGCTTGAGGTCACTGCCCATCAGCTGAACACCACCCACAGGGAACTCAGTTGTGCAGGCAATCCCTGCAGAAAGCAGGCTTGAAGTTGCTGCTCTTTGCAAGCCCTGTGTGGTGCTTTGAAGTCCTGATTATCATCACCTGACATCACTGTGATGTCAGGTTATTGGCAGGTATCACACCACCCACCAGTCAGATTTGGCCCACGAGGGGTAGGGGAGATAATGATCTGAACCACTGGCCAGATCTAGCACTGTGCCATTAAAATACTGCAGATGTTAAACATAGATAGTTTTTTTATGAGATTATATGCATATACAGTAGGGGCGGTGGGGGCAGATTCAACTGAAAAAATGGAATTGACGTAAGGTCCATTGAGAAAAATGTTGCCCTGGGCCTCTCAGAGTCTTAAAAGGGGCCTGCCTATTGAACTTTAGTAACATGAACAGTCTGATCAAAATTCCTCATCTGCCCAAAGCAAGCCATGCTTCCCATGGTGAAACCTTGAAAACCAACTATTTCTGGCCTGGGCATGAACAGTTTTTTACAGTTAAAGCAGACCTCTGGCCTCCATGTTCTGTTGTGCAGCAAGCACATTTCTGAAAGCCCTTCAAGGATTAATGCTAGCAATGATGAAGTCTGGTGCCTTGTTATTTTATAAAGCGAAACGCTCTCGCTGTGGATTCATATTTTGCGTATTAATGTTGCTATAAGTTATAGCTCTAAGCCTCAGAAGTTCAAGGTTCTACTGCCTTCAAACATTAGCCTGCCCATTTCCATTAATATTTATTTCACCAAAGTGATTTTTGTTGTTGTTCAAAAGGTCACTGTGCAAAGGAAATTTGTGTTTAAACTTCCACTGAACAATGGACAGCTACGATGGTAGAAGCAACAGCTAAATAGCTGTCACGGCAATATGGTCAATGTCACTAAGAGCAGAGTGCTCAATTATTAGTCTGTCAAGGATCTTTGATTTAGAGGCTATAATAAGTAATATTTCATCCTGGACTTTGCGATGCCAAGGTTCTTTTAGCTTACAGTACTGTAGTTGGAACTCAATTCTTTCAAATGCCACTCTCCCACTCCAAACTGTATTCATTGGCGTTCCTCCCTCATTGCCATACATATAACTACAGAACCAGTAAATAATCTCCAAAGAAAAGAAACAGCATAGGGACCGACCAACACATTATTCACGGATGACTTACTTCTGAGCTCCCTTTGTATCTGCAGAATGCATTTCCTCGGCAACTGCAAAAATGAATGGTGAGCCAACGCAGATCTGTCCAAATGCAGAGGCGCAGGCAAACCTCAGCTTTCCACTTCTGCATGTACAAGATTAAATGCTTAAGTTGCGTTGGCCGATAGTTAGCCCTCCTCCTTTTTTTAGTAGTTAGGATCTGTCCTGACAGATGCAAGTAGAAAAGGAGCAGAAGTATCAACACACACCATGAGTTCAAATTCATTGCTGAACAGAAAGATCTGTTTGTCACAGGGTACTTACAGGCTGAGGGTTTTTAGCCCTGCCCACTCATTGTTCTCAGTGTTTAGTTACATAGCTTTACATATTTCAGCAAGTGCGTCCTCCTATCTTCTGTCATGTCATTTTTTTACAGGGCAAAGAGTGGAAATTCAGCATTAATTGAGTGGGGAAGTACCCAGAGTGATTCATAAAACTGGTGAGTCACAGGGAGCCTTCCTCAAACTCTTGCTTGATGGAGGGACTCCACTCGGAGAGCATCCCCAAAAGATGACTGCCCAGCCTTTACTTGAAGATCTCCAGTGAGGGGGGAGCACAATATTATTTCACCTCCTGGTGTCCTCCAGATATTTTGGACTACAGCTCTTGCCATCTCCATCCCATTGAGAAAGGTTCTGTTATCAACCTGCTCCTACCACCAAGAAGTTTCTCCTAATGTTCAACTGATAGATTCCATCCTGTAACTTAAGTTTATTGGGTTGAATCCTACCCTATGGGACAGAGCAGGTTCTACCCTTAAAGTAGAACATGGGTTGCGGAAGGGTTAACAAGATATCCCAGGGTTGGAGAGGCGGGTCAGTTTGAATGGCCACATGTGTGATTGGTGGGTTGAGCTGTTGCTGGGGAATTTAGCATGTAGCAAATGATTGATTGACAGCTTCTGCACTTAAATATGCTTAGCGAGCAGCTTTCCCCCCACTTTTGCTGCTCGCAACGAATCTCCCGCCTGCCCTCCTCTAATTTTAGGTGTTTTTTTGCTTGACCTTGCTGCGCCTGTCATGGCATCACCTGTTTTGGATCAGGGGCCTGGTAGGAATTTTGTCACTTGGCTGATTGGCTGGTGCCAGGTGGTTTTTGCGTACTACGCCGCAATAAGTCACAACTTGTAAGGTTGGCGGTTAGGCATTGGTTCAAATTGGATGGTGGAGGGGTACGGATTTTGGCTGGGCCTGCCCCTCATGGTTGCTGCTGCCTTTAGGGGTATTCTGTTAAAGGAATCCTGGGGCTCTACATGTTTGTCCGTTTAGCCCCGTTAGGGGCCAGGACGCACATGAGCCTCAGCAAGCATCAGAGGGATGAGGTCAAGGGCTTGGGCCCCTGCCCCGATCTCTCCCAGAGGGTGCTCAACTACTGGCTCCCCTCCTAGGATAGGGGAGTCAGATCTGTCCCAGGCGGGGGACAGATGGCAAGAACCAATGCCTAAGCAACCACTCACATTCAGTTGTATTTAAATAAAATTGTGGCCAAAATTAATGCCAAAAACCTCAAACTTAAATATTGTGTGATGTGTGAGTTCTTGGGGGGATATCTTGGTATCTCGGCATGCAACAGGTCTTTCCCCTATTTTACACAAGTCTTTCAGTTATTTGAAAAATGCTAACATCCCTGCATTGAGTCTTCTCTTTTCCAGACTAAACATTTTCTGCTTCAACCTTTTCTCATAGGTTTTGATTTCTGCAGAGCATCTTTATTGCCCTCCTCTGAACCAACTTCAGTTTGTCTACATCCTTCTTAAGCAAGCAGCCCAGAACTGAACACAATACGCCAAACACAATACTGCACAATACTAAAACACAATGAATACTTTCCATGACTTGGAAATGATGGCTTTATTAGCCAAAAATTGCATTAGGTGTAGGTAACTGCCCTTTTTTATGTAGCTGCATGACACAGCTAGCTCAGGTTCAGGTTCAGATCAACCACAATTCTGAGATCCTTTCCACTTGTATACTGCTAAGATGCATCTCTCAGTTGCTTTTGATGTGTCTTAATGGGAGACTTGATCCAAACTGCTGATTTCCAATCTGTACACCTTATCCCCTTACACCAATGTAGGGAAATATTATACAGTACGTTGTCACCCTTTACTGATGTTTTTTAGGAATTGATGTGTTCTAAAATCTTAATCTTGGAAGCGCCCTGAGAAAAGAAGCTGTGAATCCCCCATGAAACCCAGAACATATAGCTGGCACTATTTTTCTGGTTGTTATTGCGTTTATTGCTTTGGGTACAATGCACTCTGCTTGTGTGAAGAACAGTCTTCGGATGCAGAGGCTTCAGACAGAAATATGGTGTTTTGTGTTTAAGGCCTGGCCAATAAAGTTATAAGAGCAGAACATATATTGAGAAGCGGACTCTTCAGTATAAATAAGCCTCATAAGGTTTATCACTTGGAACTGCAAGCTGATGATCGGATGCTCAGCCTTTCCTAAGCCTTCTATGCAGCCTTTCCTTGCAGCACATAGACTCTCGCACACTGTTTGCATCTATCAAATTATCACACTAGATTCTAATGAGGGGCCCCCTGTGTTGTATACCTAACATAATTCCCACCAGCGGCTGCAGCAAGAACATCTCTCACTCTCTAGCAGCAGAGAAACCTGACTGGGGCGCCTCTCAGCTAGGAGGCATCCTTTGCATATCACACAGAAATGACAGGCTGCCTTTTCTTTAATGTTTGGTAATGATTTCCCTGAAAGCAACAAGCCACAACCTTCTCTCTCTCTCTCTCTCTCTCTCTCACACACACACACACACACACACTCACTCCTTCTTCGGAGCTGATGTAAGGAGTACTGTACTATGAAGAATATGACCACAATGCACCCTGCTGGAGGGAAAACAAATGGCAAACTGTAGAATGCGTCTTACACACACCCAGTTGCATCACGTAGCAGCAGCGGTAGCTGTACTGCTGTAATTTGGCTGATGTAATAAATATTTGATTGTTCTTGCTGTGGCTATATACATGGGTTGCTTTTATCATTGTTGCAGAGTGGATGGGATAAACAGACGAAGGAAGATACTTGAATGTGCTATAAATCAGGCGTGCATTTTATAAATTGCGAACATTAAAATGCAGAAGCCAGACATATTTGTGAACATGGCATTCAGTGGACCTGGAAGGCTGTAAATTAGGGCATAAAGATGGGGAGATAAAATAAGACATTGGCTGATGGTGGGGAGACAAGGAGATATGGAGGGTAGCTCAAATCGCAAAGAGGCTTGAGGCCAACCTACAATATAATGCTTTTCTGAACATTTATGGTACAGTTTTCAACCTTAAAATCAAAACTGGAAATATTTGGTTCAGCCTTGCCTGAATAGTATTTTTCTGTTGCATGTCTTAAAAAACCAAGGCTCTGCAAATGAACGACACAGACTGAACTGATTCGGTGAGTTGGGCCACAGTACTTGAAAGGTGCTGAACATTTCCTGAGCTCCTCTTAGGGATGAAAAGGAAAATAGGAGACTGGTCCCTACTGCAGAAAACCACATGCAGCTAATTTACTGTACATGAATACAATTCCAAAGGCCAGTTATTCATTCCTTGACTTATACTCTGCACTGCTTTACCAGTAACACACCTCATTGCATAAATCAGGAAACTTCACAATTCTACTTGTAGCAATGTTTGGTTCCAAGTAACCAGTGTTGGTTTTTTTCTGGGGGGACGCAGGGGTACACATACCCCTAAACATTTTGTGAATTTAAATTTGGCCTATGAGTAGGAAAATGAGAGTACCCATAAACATTTTTTTTAGAAAACAAAAGCACTGAAAGTAACCAAATCAAAAGACAAAAGGGACACACTTCCTGGTTCTTTTCCTGGTCACATCCACACCATGTATTCAAAGCTCACTTATATCACCTTATAACCATCATGGCTTCCCCCAAAGAATCCTGGGAACTGTAGGCACGAAGTGTCATTAGGTGATTCTTCACAGAGCTCCAATTCCCAGCACCCTTAACAAACTGCAGTTCCCAGAATTCGCTGGGCAAAGCCATGAGCATAAAAAGTGGCATAAGAGCTTTTTAAGAGTACAGTATGCATGTAACTCCCAATGGCATTTTCTACCATGATCACCCATCCCTGGTATCTATATCTCACTTTCAGGATGAGGTCCAACAAGTCCACAGAACAAGTGGTCAGCAACAACTTTGCTGAAGCTTAGCAGGTTAGAGTTGGTGTATCTGGATGACAAAACCTGAGGACCCCTTGCATGATATAATGAGGCTTTTGCTGCTCTATTTCAGAACACCACCCCAGTATTTTGGCCTCTGGGGGTCCCTGGATGAATGGCCAAGTCCATTAAGCAAGCATTTTTAAGCTGTGGGAAGCCCTGAGAAGATGATCGCTTTGCACAACGGAACAGCATGACTATGAGGGTGTTTCCACTCCAACAGCAACCACAATTTTGGAGTGTGCATTTACAGGACTGTTAAGATATAGTTTCAGGGATTTGTCTTCTCCCTGAACATATGTGTCAAGAACCCATATATGTATATTTTTCATTGAAATGGCTTTCGCACATCTGCCCCTTAATTGCCTTTTAATGCAGCTCTTAATGTATAAAGAATATTGTTAGACATTTCACTCTTTTAAACCATAGGATCTTCTCAACAGCAACGCCAAACCCCTCTGAATGTTATACTGGCAAAAAAATCTTTTTAAAAATCTTCTCTGAAACAGAGACATCTGTTACAAAGATATATGCCACATGGTGGTTGTTGCTGAGATGCCCTGCAAGCCTTTGGGAACCAAGGGCGAGAACCGAGAAATATGTAAAGGAGAATGCTGCAGGATTCACCCTGTGCACAGTGTGGATGCTGGTTTTTTTGGCTATGTGAGCAGCTGCATCCCCAGTCTTTGTAATGGGTTTCTCAAAGAGATAATGAAGAGTCTCCCCATTTTTTATAGGATAAGGATTCAGCTAGTTACTGAAATGTTTCAAGATGCATTCAATCCGCATGATACATGCAAGCTCCAATACAATGCCTCTTTCTTTGACGCAAGCTTCACATTCACCTTTCCTTTTTCAATTTATCACGGTGTTTGTCTCCCGCTGTTCTTTGCCAAACAAAGCCCCAAGCTGCTAACAACAACATGCCAAAATAATATACAGTACACTAATACAAAACCCAAGCAAACTAAACAATATGAAAATTACCTACCAGCATGTTACAATAGTAACACATTAAAAGGGGTGGGAACTAACACTTTAAATCACCTAATGAAGATAATAAGCATTTGATCTGCAAATTGCTACAGTACAAATATTCCAATGCAGGAGGAGATAACAAAATTCAAGACATAACTTTAGACAAATCTATACACACCTCCTTCTCCACTCCTGCAGTCACTGGGACATACTACTACTAGATCAGACGACTCCACCCTAGAGGTAAGGTAAAGGTAAAAGGACCCCTGACCATTAGGTCCAGTCGTGACCGACTCTGGGGTTGCGCGCTCATCTCGCATTATTGGCCGAGGGAGCCGGCGTATAGCTTCCAGGTCATGTGGCCAGCATGACAAAGCCACTTCTGGCAAACCAGAGCAGCACATGGAAACGCCATTTACTTTCCCGCTGTAGCGGTTCCTATTTATCTACTTGCATTTTGACATGCTTTCAAACTGCTAGGTTGGCAGGAGCTGGGACCAAGCAACGGGAGCTCACCCCGTCACAGGGATTCAAACCACCGACCTTCTGATCAGCAAGCCCTAGGCTCAGTGGTTTAACCACAGCGCCACCTGGAGGAACCAAAAGAGCAGGGTCATCCTATCACAAGATTCTCTAGCCAGGCTTGTGCTCATTAGAACTGATGGCTTATAAAACTACCACTAGCAATGAGTCACGATGGCCATACATTACCTCCAGGTATGTCTCTGAATCTCAGGTGTTGGGGATGGTAAGGAGGAGATGGCTTGTGTCCTGTAGAGGCATCTAATTGGCTACTGTGAGAACAGAATACTAGACTAGATAAGCTTTTGGTCTGACCCAGCAAGGTTCTCCTTGTTTAGTCGTTCAGTCGTGTCCGACTCTTCGTGACCCCCCCCCCCTGGTGTTCTTATGTTTCTCTTTTTAGTACAGAAACAGCACAGGATACCAAGAGCCATCATACCTCTAAAAACAAATAGAAAAACCCCTCATGTCAAACCTGCCCTTTTAGCTGGGAAGGGTCCATTCCTCTTAAGAGAGAATAATTAAGCCAAACCCTTGCACCTTAATAAAACCTACATATGATGTTTGTAGTGGCCGATTCCTGCATCCTCCACAGAGCATATGCTAGATTGTTGTTGTTTTTTAATTTATACCATATCCATGGAGCCTGAGACTTTGGTATCTGCCCACATAGGAGACATTTTGCAAAAGGCCCTTCAGATGATGGGCAAGTATGAGTAATAAACAGAGTAAGCCTTCATTCCTGCCCATTTCCAAACACTGTTTAGTTATGTGTTTGGTGCACAAATGGTGCACAACTGGATCAAGACAGGGCTGTTTTGTGACGTAAGGAGCACATTATTTAGAAGCACTTACTGTTACCATGCTTATATGAATCTGAGCAACAGGCTTTAAATCCTTTCTTGTCACTAGGGATAGAGAACTCTGTAAATTTTGGTTTCTCTCATTTTCTCATCATTCCAATCTCGAGTTCAGTTTGTCTTATTTCTGCATCACTTTGCAGAATTATTATTTTTTGTGGGCGGAAATTGGCATAAAAAGTTATAAACTTTTTGGTGCACATTTTCCATTTGGGTTGAAGATCTGCATCACAAAATTCAGACCAGTGTGGATTTCAGAGGCTGGCTGTGTGTTGGTTTGAGAGGTGTTAATTAGGTAGGCTTGTCTGAAAATGTGACGAGAACAAATATTGCTCCCACCCTTACTGTGCTCTTCTAGGTAGACCATTCACTGGTTCTTGGTGTTTCTGTCGGCTGGTGCAGAAGAAAAATGAGACAGAATGTAAGATATCTGCAGACTACAGTAGCAGAAACAGATAATCCTGAAAGAGCTCTGACATTAACAGCCGGAAATTCCATCCGCTCATTCACCTTATCTTTTCTTGGT
Organism: Zootoca vivipara; assembly: GCF_963506605.1. NCBI lineage: Eukaryota > Metazoa > Chordata > Lepidosauria > Squamata > Lacertidae > Zootoca > Zootoca vivipara. The sequence continues at coordinate 34,459,010 of NC_083277.1, read as the reverse complement.
CTTTGAATGTGTGAGAGTCTCACCTCCCATCAAAAGCCCATCAGACCTGTGTACTTTTGTTTTTTAAAAAAGGTAAAGGTAGGTAAATAAACTCTGTATGGTTAAGTCCAGTCAAAGGCGACAATGGGGTTGTGGCACTCATCTCACTTTCTGGCTGAGGGAGCCGGCGTTTGTCCACAGACCGGGTCATGTGTCCAGCATGGCTAAACCACTTCTGGCACAACAGAACACCATGACGGAAGCCAGAGTGCATGGAAACACTGTTTACCTTCCCATGTACATGGATCTGACTCCAAATATCCACGTGAATGTTGGGTTTCTTGAATAATCAAAGTTGCTTTTGAGCCGGTCTAATGTCAATACTGTCTGTTTAAAAAAAAAACAGGTGCCGGTAATTTCTGTTTAATTGCTCACAGGTGTGGGCTCTACTCCATGTATATAAGGCTCTGTTGGAAAGCATTTTGTGTGGTAGTTGTGTGGGAGTATGATGGGAGGCTTGGAATGTGGGTATGTAAAGTTGCTGGGAGAGAGAGCGTTTATCTTTAGTTTAAAGTCTCTTTTGAGTCAGTTTGTTTTTCTGTTAAAGAAAGCCAACCTTTTGTTTTTCTTCTGTATACTTTAAAGGTATACTGCTAGTCAGGAGTTCCATGCTAGGTTGGGAAAAATCTTTAAACTCTTGGTGTTTTATTTTAGCCAAGTCAACTTCTGTTTGCATATTTTGTTTTTCTATAAACTCTGCATGAAGTGTACTTTGAAGGGCCACTGGGAAACTGGGGTATATGATTTATTTTAGCTCTCTTAATACCCAGTTTTCCCCAATATTATTTCACGATAGTGAATTGGATGCAAATGAAAACTAGAGTGAGCAGCCATTTCCAATGCAGTATCTTGTTTCCCATGTTTCTTTGATCAGAGGTTTGTTTAAAACTGTGGCTATATATTACAGGTCTCTCTCTGTTTCGGAAGGATAGTAGAATTAAGCAGTTAAAACGGTCCATTGCTTTTCTATAGATGGAGGCAATCGTTTTGCTGGAGTTGAAGGTAATGTCCTTCGAAGGCAAGTCTTCCATTTGGATGGATGGGAAGCATTTAAGCTTTAATGGAGCTCCTGCAATTTTACTTTGCTGTCTGTCCAGATGAGAAAGATATCATAAAATAGGCAATGCAAAAGTCCTGCTTTCTTGCAGAAGGTGTGAGATTGCTGTGCTTCAACATGACGGTGATAGGTATGTTCCCTGGCTGTGAGGACCTATTCCCAGTGATCACAGCTCCATCCAGCAGAAAAATGGCTTCAATTTCTCCCTGTAAAGAATGTATTGAGCATTTTTCCAACCCATATCCTTCTTTGTCAGACATTTCATTTGTTACGCCAGTCCTGCAGAAAGTAGGAAAGTGGGGTCTCTGGCCAGCATTAACACTACTACAGCATTGACCCTTTCTATTTTAAACAGGGAGAGATTTTTCTTCCAGGGAGATTTGTAATGCTTCCGTAATCTATTCAATCAGAAAGTCCAACCCCCACCAAACTACACTGGAAGCCAAAACTGATCTACCCAAACAATGGTGAATGGGAAAATCAGCCATTAGCCAACTTTGAAGCCAAAACTTTGAAGCCACAGAAATCTTGCAAAGGAAGTGAAGAAGCATTTTCTTTTACCAAAGCAAATAAAAGCTTTCAGAAATGTACACTCACTGCTTTAGGGGCCTCTGTGTTTGGGTGTAATTTGGGAAGGTTTTTTCTGTTGTTGGCAGATTAAATATTGTGGTCAGTGAATCTGAGGAGGGGAAAGGAGGGGATAAATGCTGAGCTCATTTGTATCCCTGCTTTTCACATTGCTGAGAATGTTTTTCAATTTAATTAGATAGCCCACAGTAAGCTAGTTATCAATTAATTGCTTGGAAAAATGGCAGTCTGCGTACATGTTACTTCTCCCATCTCTAATTGGCTACACAGTTGCCTTCTTATTCAATGCTAATTCAAGTTTTCAAAACAGCCACACATTTGTGAGTTTTTAAAAAAACCCTTTGACAAAGCACGGGGGGGGGGGAGCGGCTAAGCAGGTGTTTATATTGCAAAGTAGTTATTCCTTATTTCAGCTTAAGGTAAACTCAGAGTTGGAAATGTCTGATTCTTCTCTAATGGGGTGGGGGAATGTTTGTGTTTTGAACCATAGGGGGAAAGCTATAAACCTCCACAAACAAAATCCAATCAGACCTACGCTATAGTAAGCTTGAAATATTTTCTGATACTACAGTGAACGATGTCTAAATAATTTTATTGATGTCTGACATATCAAAAGTGGTTGATCAGGATTTGCAGTAACAAATATGAAAAGACAGAAAAATGCAAAGTGGGTGGGGGAGGGAGAACCCCAAGCTGAGAAACTGCCAAATCCAAAGTCCTGTTTGGTTCATGCCAGAGAGGTGGAGTGCATTTTGCTCTCACACTTCTTTTTCATTTTTTAATTCTTCCTAATAGTCCTAATGGAAGGGAAATCGGCATGTCAGCTCCATGGTTTCTGTACTCTTGAATTCCAGGGACATGTCAGGGAATGGGTAGGCTTCAGATCTAGTGGATTAAAGCTGCCGTTGATATCCACCCCCGCCCTCCAAGGAACGGTTCCATTTCACCCCTGGAGCACTGACAGCAGAGAAGATACAGCTGTGGCTACTTCTGTGGCTGCAGTGAGGAGGCGTGGATGGACTTCCTACTCTTCCTGCAGAGAAGGAGATCTGCAAGATCCTTCATTCCAGACAGAGGCCAAAGAAATGAACATTGGCAGTTTCCACTCCCATCAGTTTCTGTTTCCATCAGACTTCTCTGACATCTCTGTTCACAGCTATGCATGATGGAGCTTCTGAGATCTGGGGTGATGGCCTCCAACTTGGCTTTAAAGGGAGATTAGACAAATGCATGGGGGATAAAGTTATGAATGGCTACTGCCCATGATGGCTATGCTCTGCCTCCACAGATGGAGCCAGTAATGTTTCTGAATACCAGTTGCTTGGAGAGCACAAAAGGGTAGAGTGCACTGGTGCTTAGGCCCTCTTTGCAGGTTTCTCGCAGCCATCTGGTTGGCCACTGTGAGCACACAATGCTCAATTAGATGGGCCATCCAGCAGGCTCTTCTTCTGTTCTTAGGTGCGCTTGCTCCCTAATTCTGGCACCTGTCAAATTCCCAAGAGAGCATATAGCTTCATTCTCCTCTCAGCAGCAGGATGTGCCAAGGGCAGCAGGTTGGGTTTCCTTTTGATGGAGAAATTGTTGCTCTTTTTGTAATATCTGATCTATTTGCAAATATACAAGTGGAGCGTTGGTGGAGACAAACTGCTTTAGCACTCAAACAAGCAGCAAACCCACCACTTCTCATTAAAATACCCAGAGGCATCTGAACTGAAAATGCCTTCCAGCCTTCAGGTCTCCCCATTGTCCTGTGTCTATCCTTCATTATTCACCTTTTTGTGTCAAACTGCTGTTTCTTTTCTGCAATTCACACACTTACGCCTACTTTCTATCACCGCCACCCCCTTGATGGAGAGAGTAATCTTCTCAAGCTAATGGTTTTTATATTCCAAGCATCCTGGAGATGATCTCTGTACAATCTCCCATCAAAGACATAACACTGAACTATTGCCAGGCTTGGTAAAAGGTATTGCCAGGCCAGCACTGATACTGTTCTGAAGATGCTAAACACAAACAGCCCCTTGAGCACATAAAAACCCCAACGCAGTTTGAATTTTTAACCAACCGCTCTATGGCCACACTCTCACATGCATTCTCTTGCCTGCAGAGAGTATAGGAGCCGGCAGGACAAGCCCTCGGGTATCTTTATCAGTGATTTAATCTCCTGTGAACAAGAGACTGAACCTTGTAGTCCTACTTTACAAAGCAGTCCTCTATTCAAAGTGTCATCTTGTCCAAGTCCTGTTGAAAGAGAAAGGACTATGAGAAGGAGCCTGGAAGTTGCCCATCAATGGTCAGCACCTTGGACAGCAGGCAGATCAGGCACACAGATCTTCCCCACTATGGCATTTCTATTGAATGGGTAGTAATTATTTCCAAATTTTCATATTTGTATAAAAATTAGCGCATGTAAATTATGTACCAATCTTCATCCCTGCCTTTGTCCCCCCCCCCCTTTTGGTGATGTGTTGTTGTTGCTGCTTCTAGTGGTGGTGGTGTTTTGGGAGGGTACATAAGTGACTACCCTAGCAGAGACCAATTTCATAGCTTCCAATTTTCATTTCAGAATGTTCACGTTCAGGAGCAAAAAGTGGTCACTGAACAGTTATGCATCGCTTTGTTTTGCCCTTTATATACCCTGTGCAAACATGCCTGTGTGACTAGTAACAGCCCTGCTTCTAGCACAACCACATGGGTTGAGGAAGGCATTACACAGGGCAAAGGAAGGGAAGCCTGTGATTTAAGGGAACGGTCCTAGAGCATCTGCTTTGCATGCGGAAGGTCCCAGGTTCAATGCTAGCATCTTCTGGTAGGGCAGTGAGTGTCTGTAGCCTGAAACTCTAGAGCAGGCATCCGCAAACTTCGGCCCTCCAGATGTTATGGGCTACAATTCCCATCTTCCCTGACCACTGGTCCTGTTAGCTAGGGAACATGGGAGTTGTAGGCCAAAACATCTGGAGGGCCACAGTTTGGGGATGCCTGCTCTAGAGAGCTAATGTTCAGTCAAGCCAGGGAGGTTTCCTAATTTTGCTAGTTTGAGGACTGTACAGCTGCCTAGAGCCTGGAGGGGTCGGTGAAGGGACAGGAGAGGAAATCAGCCTTTTGAGATTCTGCACCGCTTCCAAAGAACAGTCATTTGTGGAAGAAGAAGAAGAAGAAGAAGAAGAAGAAGAAGAAGAAGAAGAAGAAGAAGAAGAAGAAGAAGATTTGTAGGTAACTTTTACAAAATAATAATAATGAAACTAAAACTCCATAGACATTTCCACCTCACTTCAATTTAAAACTCTTTAACTTGCAATTGAGTGCCTGCAGGGAAAGGACAAAGAGAGCCATTCTGCTGGTGACTTGATGGGAGGGAGCAGCTGACAGAGAATCTGCTATGTTGAGCAGGGAGGCACCTTGGAACTCACTTTCTATAAACACTGCTGATCCACCTTCAGGGGCCTAAAAGCATCATCATCCTTTCATCCCAGTATGCAATAATTTGGCCGTGTGGGCTGCAGGTATCCGAGCTGTGATTCCTGATCCGGGGGATATGAGTCACTGCTGGAGCCTCTTAGAGGGGAAAGGATTATATGGTGCTCGTATAAACAGAATGATATCCAGGCAGTAAGCTTTCACCCCCCCCACCACCCGTCCGATCTGTCTAATTTAAAAGTAACAAGACTGTTGCTGACGAAGCTCAACATTCGTTGAAAACGTATAAGCCTCAGTCACTTCCCTAACACACACATTATCAGCTGATCAAACTGAGCATGGGGAGATTCATGCAAAAACTATCAAGGTTTACAGAGGCTACAATCATATAAGCAAGCACAAAGAGCAGGAAGCACTTCCGTGGGTGTTATTCAGGGGGTCATGCCTTGTATTGTTTACTATCCATACTTGCTTGCTTTTTACATGGCAGGGGTGCCTTACTAAGGAGGAGGAGGAGGATGTTCTGTGAAATGATCTGAAGATACATGAAGAACCATGGGGTTAGAAGCAATTTAAAGGCCCAGGGGCATCCATTGTGCCGTTGGATGCTAGTCTGGACTCTTTATTTCTACGGAATATGGCACTGAATAGCTGGCATGTGTTCAATACAAAATATAGCCCTCATCTGTGATCCTGCCAAGCTCCTATATCTCACATGACTGGAAAGAACAGCTAACATCCTGGCTCTAATAGCTGCAGAAAAGTTCGAGAACACTAATTCCTGTATTTGCCAGAAAGATATAGTTATCAGCCTCCTGGAAACAGGAGCCAGACTCCAAACAGACTGTGAAGAGAGAGCTAGGACTGTTCTCTCCCTTATCACCCATCTGTGTGTATTAACATGCATGTCAAGTAGAGTCAAAATAGTCCCGCTCGGAGTCAGAGATTTAACGAGCCAGAGGAAAGGGCTGAAATCTGAAGAATGACACTTCCAGAACTTAAGTGGACCACTAACTATTTTTAAGAAGATATATAAAATAAATAAAAAATTCCGAAAGCAAAATAGGTACAAATGAGGAACTGTGTTCAGGTGAGAGATCTCAGTTTCAATCCCTGGCAATTCATTAAAAGGATATCAGGTAGTAGATGATGCAGAATGCATTTGCCTGCAACCCTGGAAAGCCACTGCCAGTTCTGGATAACATATGGCAGCTTCCTAAGGACAATGATATTTTTTTTCCTGCCAGGGGAAAATACCAAAACACAGGGCCTGTCCCAGATCAAGAGTCTGCATATGTCAGCTTGGTTGTGCAATTGTTTGGTGGCATGTTTCCTGGCATTTGCAAGATTTGTTTTAGCTATGGCCAATGACTAATGCAGTTTGTAAGTTGAACTGAATGCCGACATTCCTAAATGTGTGCTTTTGATTTATTTATTTTCTCCCCAGGTGTGTGGCCTGACAGGACGAGAGTCAAAGCAAGCTGCAAATAATGCAGGATCAAATGTGCTCAAAACTTCAGCTGCCCGGCTGCTCTATGTCTATGTCAATTATTGAAGAGCCACTCTTGCCCTGCTCATTAAATAGCCAATGCTACAAAGGGTGTAGTCTATACTGATTGAAATAGCATGCTGTGCATCTGCTAATGTTTCAAATAATGAGTGGATGAAATAATCAACAAACACTGAGTCAGTTAACAGCCCTATAATATTGTTACATGCCACCACAATCTCCGCTGAGCGGCTGCCGGAGATTCCAGGGATTCCAGGTGGAAAATCAAAGCACAATGGAATCTGCAGTATCTTAGAAATATGGTTTATTCACACATTTTTACCCTGAGTTTTATGAAGACACAGTTTAGAGCAGGGGTCAGCAAACCTTTTCAGCAGGGGGCCAGTCCACTGTCCCTCAGACCTTGTGAGGGGCCGGACTATATTTTTTGGGGGGAAATGAACGAATTCCTATGCCCCACAAATAACCCAGAGATGCATTTTAAATAAAAGGACACATTCTACTCATATAAAAACACCAGGCAGGCCCCACAAATAACCCAGGACACATTCTACTCATGTGAAAACATGCTGATTCCCAGACCGTCCGCGGGCCAGATTTGGAAGACGATTGGGCCACATCCGGCCCCCGGGCCTTAGTTTGGGGACCCCTGGTTTAGAGCATTTACATCCCAAGAGGGGCTTGTCCTTCCCAACAGTGCAATAATAGATTCAGATGCATCCTAAACACCACCCCTGTGTGTCTCTGTATACCTGCTCCAGCCATCCAGCATGGCTGTTGTCCTTTAGGCCCCACATGGAGTTCTGCCCACTGCCTCCTTCTTCCCAGAAACCCCTGCTCCCCAAACTCCTGTTGTAAAAGGATGCCCTCTCTTCCTGGGGTGACAACTATGAAAACATTTGAGTACAGATTTAGACCCCATCATCCTCAGGTATGGCTGGGAGAGGCGTATGCTTGACATCGTGGAAAGGCGCTGCCGATGAGTGTAAGCAATGCTCTGCTTCATGGACAAATGGTCTGACTCATTATAAGGCTGTCCTCTAGGCTCCTGGCTTCATCAGCATCTTTTTATTTATACACTACCTTTCCACTCAAAAATGGAGAAATGACCGCTCCCCACATCAAATGGGGGGCGCCTTTTGCATGGTTGCATACAGCCCCCCCAAATCCCAATGCAGCTCCTGGTAGTACGGACTGGCTTCGCCCTCCCCAGGCTGGACACTTGGAGGTCTCCGCCTACCTCAGCCAATTGCCCAATCCCGCCTGGGGAGGCATTGCCAGGGGATCGGCCAGGTAGGGGGAGGGACTGCCCTGCCCACACATCAGAAGCTGAATCTTACCTGTGAAGCGTCAGTTGGCTCCAGAGCTTCTCCCACCCTGCCCTCCCTCAGTTAAGCCTTCTTTTGCAGGTTAACCTCTTCTCCACAGGTACACAGGTGCTGCTACGTCATGGTCGCTGTTGAAGGGCCGGAAAGGAATTTTCCTGCATTGGCAGGTTTTGCCTTCCCCGCAGTAAAACGTCACAATTTTGGCAGTTTCAGGCCTTGGGCAGAATCCTTTAGTCTATCTTCCCTAAATGGGGGGGGGGGCGTGAAGCAGTGACCCATGCCCCCCTTGCGACGGTGATCCCAGGGTTCCCCGTTAAAGGGGTCTTGAGGGGAGGCATTGGCCATATGCTGAGAGGTTGTCATTGCTCTCCCCTGCGATGGCGGCAAAACGGAGGGCGGGCTCTCTGCTTAAACATATGTTCTCCGGAGCCAGCCCAATCCACACACATTCTAGATAACCCTGTTGTCCCCCAGATCCCCGGCTGGGGACTGGGAAGGATAAACACCCAATGCCTGACCCAAGGTCTCCCTACATCTGAAACTTAATAAAGTTGTGGCCAATTTTAACCCCATAGCACGTTGTCTTGAGTCATTATTCCACTCAGGAGTCGCCTGGGGTTGGGGGGACTCCGCCTGTCCACGCAATAGGAAGACATCTCAAAATCAACCAGTTTCATAATAACATAACAAAGCAACAACAGCAAATACATAACAGCAGCGAATACAACAATGCATACAAAAACACAGCAATGCAATACGGTTGCATGATGAACCACAGAGCAACTCCTGGCGGCAGCAGCAGCAACAACAGAGCTCACTTTGGTCCCAGCAACACACCCCTCTCATACCTCCTCACATTTGTCCACTCTTTTTTGGCAGGAGGCTTGGAATTCTTTCTTTCATTTTTTTATTCACATAATATACATTATCTACAACAAACCACTTCAGATCCAAAATAAAATCATATATGGCAAACCCTTAAGTTTCATGTTTTCATTATTTACACTGATCTCCTCTCTGATGCCTTTACTTGATATTTCTGGCTATTTCTTTCCTTCTTTTAAATCTCTTGAATCCTATGCAAATCTTTAACAATTTCAATTAATACCTTCATCTCCCTCCCCCACCACCCAGTCCTCATTTGTCCACTCTCTTGCCCACAAGGGCAGGTTTCAATTGCTTCCTCATCCTCAGCTGGCTGGCCTGCTTCAGCCACAGGTAAAACACATGGAAAATAATTGGTTCCACTGCTGGAGCACAACATGGTTTATTCTGCTTGGAGCAGGAGAGCCAAGACTAACATCCTCACATATTAAGGGTAGTCACTCCCATATGAGTTGGTCTTGCCACGGTCATAGCTAGACGTTGCACATACACACACTGGTCCTTAGCATAGTTGTTTTCCCCACACTTTAGCCTTCAGAGCCATCTGTCACACCTGGCTCAGGCATGTGGATGGGAGAGCCCAAGGCTACCGAAATTCCGAAGTGCCAGATGGCCGTCTGTGAAGACAATCAAACTGCCAGGGAAAGCAAATAAAGAATCTAATGTGTTGTTCCCTGGGAAGAGAGAGGCAGTTAATTCAACAGGAGAAGGATATGTGCCCACAGAAGCTTAGAATGGGCTGGGGGAATGGCAGCCATTTAGAGAGAAGGAATCAAAAGAAGACCTACCTTTACACAACAGTTTCTTCATTACAGAAACACTTGGGGGAGGACCAAGGCAGTGCTTGTGAGAATCTTTTCTCCAGGATGTCCTTGGTGTTGACTCTCCAATTGCTTTGGGTGCTCCTGGACAGGAATGAAGAACTCTGGTGAGAGGAGCTGCACCCTAGTTTCTGCTCAATATGCTTCTCTTTGAAGATATTTCGGATATACAAACAAATTGGAGTCCTTGGAGAGTTGAGAAAATCAAATGAAAAGATTCCAAGAGCTCTGGCCAGGTAAAGGAATGATTTTTAGAAAGTTTTAAGTTGATAATAATAAGACAAATTCCAGTAGCATCCAGTTTTTTAGAAATCCAGGACAAGGCCCTGTTTCGGTTTAGTCTTCATCAGCTCTAGTTTCCTAGTTTCAAGGTCAAAGCGTACCATTCATGTTTTTCTCATGAACATGAATGGAATCTTTTCATTTGATATTTCGGATATGACTGTCATGGTTGCCACTCAGTTGAGGGAACCATATTATTTTCATGGGTGACTTTTGGGGCCATTTCCAGAAAACAAGAGGCAAGGCCATTCCCTGCACCACCCTTGTTTTTATGCATTCTGATCAGATGCAAATTTACTTGGAAGTAACCCCACCGATTTCAGTGGTACTTACTCCCTAGTAGGGTGCTTGAGCATTGCTAGCTCAGTCGAATATACAATGTTTAGGCTTGACCTAGCTGGGTTTTGTCTTGGCTTCGCACCTCTTACTCCCCTGCCTCATCCAGAGCGCATAGGTTTTCTATTTCTTAATATAGTTAGTTCAGATTCTAGCCCGTGACAACATAGGCAGCAATAAAATTCCTGAGGGTGCCAAAAGAATCTGTTATTTATGCAACAAAAGACTAACATGGCTACCCTTCTGGAATTAATCTCAGAAAAGCAATGCAGTAATTCAACCTTCAGAAACATTCCGCAGATGAGGGATGAGGAGAGCAGCTTTTGTATTCTCCTTTCATGGAAGTATACGGTAATCTCTAAAACAGATTCCCACAAATAACCCAATTGCAAATGGGGAATTACCATTTATGACTTTGAAAACCAGCCTTGTGGTAGGCCATGCATATTATAATTATTAGACGCATATAATTATGCTTATAAATACCGCATAATTTACTCTTTTGCAGCCAAGAGATCCGGGATGAAGAAGCTGGGATATGCAGCATCTTTTCCTTTGATCATAAATAGCAGGAGCAAAAACTGCCTTGCAGCTTATATAGAAGTTTTTTTTTTCTTAAGAGAAACAAAGGCAAGCAAGAAAACACCTACTTTTGTAGCCAGTGGCAATAAAACCCAGTAAGAAAACTGGTGACAAAGATAGAATTTAATGCAGCTTTGCACGCTGAAAACGAATTGTGTGTTGCATTGAATTGTGGTCTTATGTTCCATGGCCTTCTTTGCTTATACACAGCATAGTCGGCAGCAGGGGGTAGCCAATATGGTTTCTCCAGTGCTATTTTCCTAGAAAAAGAGGTGCCAGAACTCACCATGAACGCCTCCCTTGTTCTCTTATAATGGCAATGGCACTCACCTGAGATGTGCCAGAACTGAGTTCCTGTGAGTTCCAGCTGAAGAAAAGCCCTGGGTTTCTCTGCAGATATTGTTGGACTCCAGTTCCCATCAGCCCCAGCCAGCATGGCCAATGGTCAGAGAATATGGGAGTTGTAGTCCAACATCACCCAGAAGGCCTCATGTGGGCTGCTTCTTGCCTGGGTCATTCCACGTCAGTTCAACACGGTCACGCCACCAACCGTCTCGATTTTGATGAAACTTGGTGTACACCCTTCTCTTATGGTTGAAAGAAACCCCCTTAATTTTTTCCCCTCTATCTCAAACAGTTTTAATTTTATAGCATTCAAATTTTCGTGAAATCTGTGTTTCTGTCCCACTTAAGATCCTCAGCCTTGTGTGCATTTTATTTTTCTCTCCATAACCAATGATCAGATCTCTTTGAAATTTTACACAGAGATCAATAACATAATGAGGATTTCAAGAAAAAATACACCAGTACTCAAAAGATTTTATAAATGCCTTTTAAAATGTATAAATGCAGCTTTTTTGGGTGGAAAAACTAAGACTTAGAAACTATTTGCTTATATCACAAAGTGTATATTTGAAGAAATTAGAATCTCTTCCAAAAAAAATTGCAGGGATCCTTTTGAAAAGCACAAAGGACCAGTCAAAAAATATCTATGCCCCGTAACGTTACAGCAGTCTAAAGATCTGCTAGAGAAAGGAATTAAAGTACGGTAAAGCCAGGAGATAAATTGTGCAGAAGATGTAGACAAATTATTTATAGCAGCGATGTAGATCAAGGTGATGTTGAAGCCAGTTGCGTTCCACCTGAAGATATAAGTTTAGAAGAAAAGACCAGTTCGGAGAGAAGAGAAGCCATTTAAAGTTTCTGACCGATTTTTTTTTGTTTAGATTGATTTCACGATATAGCCAATTTTAATAGTTTTAAATACCCCGAAGGCCTGGCAGAACAACTCTGTCTTACAGGACCTGCGGAAAGATGTCAAATCCTGCAGGGCCCTAATCTCTTGTGGCAGAGCATTCCACCAGGCCGGTGGTCGAGGCCAGTCTAATCTCCCTGAGGCCCGGGATCTCCAGTATGTTATTAGTTGCAGACCATAAGGAAACCCACATCAATAAATACTACTCAATATATGTGCAAACCACTCAACTGTCCCAATTTTACTGGGACACCCCGGGTTTACAGAAGCCGCCCTGGCTTCTGAAAGTAATCCTGGGTGTCCCTTTTTGGCCAACACTGTGCCATGGCCTTCACCTGTGGCCCAGGTCAAGGCCACTGGCTTTTCTGGAAGTGCGCTGACAATGGACTTTTGGTGTGCCATGGCCTCTGATTCTGTTGCCTCTACCACTGTCTCTACCGTGTCACATCCTTCAACTGTGGTCTCTGCCCTGCTGCAGGCACCGCGCATGCAGGTGGCAGCAGTGGCACAGCCCAGGACGCAGGCCTCAGGTGGTGGCGCAGCCCATGCTTAGGGTGTTGGCTTTTCCAGCAGTAAACCGACAACGCACTTCTAGCATGCTGCCGCCGCTGCCACTACCTGTGGGCAACAGTGGTGGCGCAGCTCAGGCTGAAGCCACCAGCTTTCCCAGGAGCCTGATGGTGCACCTCCAGCGCATCGGGGCCTCTGCCTCTGCCACTCTGAAATAAATTGTGTGTGTATTAGAAGGCAAGATGCGAGCATGTGCAAAATGCAAGCACGAGCACCACTAAGTCCACCCTGCCAAGTGAAAGGAGCCATGATGGACAGGGACTGAACAATGAACTACAACTTCTACCCTACAGTTCCTAGTCAGTAGGACTCCACTATACCCCTGCGAATAAAACGTTTTAAGTGTGTTTTAAGTGCAAGTGATTTCCCGCCTTCCATCTCCCTGCAGTTTATGTGCAAAATTGTATGTGACCCTAGATGGTGATAGTGACCCTTATGGGAAATTCAATGTACTTTTCAAAATGCTTTTAAAGGAAGCATTTTCAGAACAGTTTTTATGTGTGTAGATTCTACCAGTACTGCAATAATCCGCATGCATCAAAACTTTTCAAACACACACACACTCATTGTTCACAGATGTTTAGAATAAGTGGCCCAAATATAAGGTGAGTGGAAGAGGGCTATAACCTTTCTTTGGGATCTGGATGAAAAATCCAGTTTTGTCAAACTATTTAATCAAACATCATTATACAGTCATACCTCAGTTTAAGTACGCTTCGGTTTGAGTACTTTCAGTTTAAGTACTCCGCGGCCCCGCCTGGAATGGATTAATCCACTTTCCATTACTTTCAATGGGAAAATTCGCTTCAGGTTAAGTACGCTTCAGGTTAAGTACAGACTTCCGGAACCAATTGTGTACTTAAACCGAGGTACCACTGTAATGTATTGTTTAGAATCAATGCACATTTAATAGCTGTTTTTATAGCAATGGTTTGCATCAAAAAAAAGTGTATCTGCACAGCAGAGTCTGAGTGAATTCCCACTTCCAACACACACACACACAAATACACATAGCAAAACATTTGGCAAAATGCCGTAAATAAAATCTAATTCAATTTAGGAACACAAAAAGCAAATTGTTGTTGTGCACAGACTAATAGTTATGCATAGACTAATAACAGCTACAGGAGCAACAGACAGGAAGAGAATACAAACAAAAATCCATATATATCCCTGCAGATTTGGAGTGGAAATGACTCTGCATTTGTTACGTGCAGTTCCACACAGGAGCAAAATGAGCATATATCATGGGGAAAGCAATTTTGATTCAGTGGCTCTTCTTGTAGCTCTTCCTCTGAAGCTTCAGTTAAATGACAGGGCTGTTAGGAGATGTAGCAAAGTAAATATACTCCCAATCATGTCCCAACTAGCAAATATATTGATTTGATTTAAATCAACACCGCCGAGAATAAAGCTTTGCTTGAATGTGATTTCATCTGACACTCACCAATATTCCAGGTGTAGGAAGCAATTTAGTTAGCAGCTCCCTCTAGCAGTCTCATTGCATAAACTGCAGGGAGATGGAAGGCGGGAAATCACTTGCAGCTATAAGCAGGCCACAAACAGGCTGTGACAAGTGCCTGCCACACACCCTCCTTCCTCTATCAGGACCAACATGAAATCTGTGCAAATAGCAAATACACCTCCTACAAGCTGCATTCTTCAAGCTTCTTTCGCTCACATCTGTTTTGCACATCTGCTGAAATATTTTTGAAGGTGGCTTTTCTGTTCATTCCTTTGTGAAAGAAAAGAAGGAGCAGAGAGGGATTAAGAAAGGGAGTGAGAAAGAAGACGGAGAAAGAGAAGGGTGATATATCTCGTTGTCTAGAAAGGATATTTCATGGTTCACACTATGAAGCCACTTTCAAATGTCCCCTAGGATTGAAATGAGAGCTGCCCATAGAGCTCAGTGATTAATCTGTTTAATTATTGTCTTACTGTGGAAAGGTATGCCAACTTCAAGGCCATTGATTTGGGGTTAGGCTCTGCATTTTGGGGGTGGGGAATGCTGGAGACCGCATATTCAGAATGCCATGCGATGCCTGCAAGAACGTAGGTCCACCAGGAGCCACAAATAGGCTCTGTCCCACCAGGTAAGCCCCTCCTCAGGGCCATTTGTTGTTGTTTAGTCGTTTAGTCGTGTCCGACTCTTCGTGACCCCATGGACCATAGCACGCCAGGCACTCCTGTCTTGCACTGCCTCCCGCAGTTTGGTCAAACTCATGTTCGTAGCTTCGAGAACACTGTCCAACCATCTTGTCCTCTGTCGTCCCCTTCTCCTAGTGCCCTCAATCTTTCCCAACATCAGGGTCTTTTCCAAGGATTCTTCTCTTCTCATGAGGTGGCCAAAGTATTGGAGCCTCAGCTTCACGATCTGTCCTTCCAGGGAGCACTCAGGGCTGATTTCCTTAAGAATGGATAGGTTTGATCTTCTAGCAGTCCATGGGACTCTCAAGAGTCTCCTCCAGCACCATAATTCAAAAGCATCAATTCTTCGACGATCAGCCTTCTTTATGGTCCAGCTCTCACTTCCATACATCACTACTGGGAAAACCATGGGGAACCATTGCTTTCTTAAATAGAAAGCTAGTACATGTGTGGCTGCATGCTCTTGCATTTGGCTTTTGCCAGAGGCTCAATTTAAAAAGGCTATCAGTGGCTCCTAGCCATGATGGTTATGTTCTACCTTCACTCACAGGCAGTACGTCCCAGCTGCTGGGAATCACAAGCGGGTACAGGGTTGTTCCACTCAGGTCCTGTTTTGGGACTTTTCATGGGCAATTGGTTGGTCACCGCGAGAACAGGATGCTGGACAAGATGGGTGCAGCAGGCTCTTCTTGTGTTCTTTTTGTGGGAGAGGGGAGATATGGACAAGGAGGAGCAGGTGGAAGAGGAGGGGGAGGGGAGGAGTCAGGGACTGGGCAGAGGAGGAATGGTGGAGACCGCCTCCCCAGCCTGACCCTTCCAGGGAAGTAGGAGACAGTTCAGAATTACAACAGGGGTTTGAGGGAAGTCACAGCTCAGAGGCAGATGAGGGGGAAAGCTGGGAAATAATGGGAGAGGAGGAGGAAAAAGAAGAAGCACCAGGGGAGAGACAGCTGACGGGCTCAGTGTCTTTAGAAAGCTCTCCCAAAACACGGCAGGCATTGAAAATAGGAGAGCAAAGAGCTCAAAGGCAAAAGGCACTTTTCAGCACCCGTAGCAGTGACTCATGAGGAAGTGGGAGGTGACAGATGGAATGGGGTTTAACTCGGAGCAACACCGTTACTCCAAGAAGCTGCATTTCTAAGCCTCTCTCTGTGAATATTGAATAAATAGCATTGGTAAGAACTTTCCTTGACTTATCTGTTCCTGGCAACCTACCGTGGTGTGTGTGTGTGTGTGTGTGTGTGTGTGTGTGTATCCTCTGACGCCTGACAGCAGGAGAGAAAGAACTGATAGTGTCTTAAAATATTCAAAGAGAGAAGTATTATCCCAGCAAACCTTACATCACAGCCTTGAATATAGCAAATATGTGCTATGAACCCTGACTTCCTGACAACCAGAATTTGAGAGTGTAAGTTGGGATGCAAGAAAATGGAACCAGCCAAAACATCGTGTGGAAAACTGAAGGTTTTCAAATGAGTTGGGTTTCCCCGAGCAATGCTGCGCGTGTTCCACAGGATGGATTTCCCCACACTGCCCCCAAATTGATTGTGGAGAACAGGATGCTTTTTTGTTTTCTTTCTGTTTTGGTAAGATAAGAATATAAGAGCCCTACTGGAGCAGACTGAGGGAACATCTAGTCCAGCATCCTGTTCTAACAGTGGCCAGCCAGATGCCTATGGTAAGCCCACAAGCAGGCATGAGCACAACAGCAGTCTTCTAAAGCTACCTTTGGGGTCCATCTGGATCCAAAGCTTAGCTAGAAATCGTATGAAAAAAATTAAAACCCTATTGTAGGTGCGGAAGTGAGGCTGTAGGGAGAAGACCACCTGTACATTGTTGTTTTAAATTGGCTTCTTCCAATATTTGCAATATAGCATAAATTATGGGCCACTGTCTGAAATGTAGGCATTTTAAATGTGAGTTTCCGTTTCATATTTTCCCCCAAGGAAGAATTCCAGCCTTTTAGTTTATGATTCCAATTCCTCACTAGCCACTGAATTACAGGTATATTCCAGCCAGAATTCAAGTAGATCAACAGGACTACTGCACAGTGACACCAGTGGAGAATCTGTGTCCAATTTTCTGTCCTTCCCCCCTTTTAGGCTGAAAAAAAACCCCACAAATAGGGCCTCCCTGTGACTGGGTGTTCGTTCAGTTCTCATGTGCGTGCAATCCATCCATTAAATAAAACCCATCACAGACTTAGCAAAGTAGGAACTAGGCTAAAGTGTGCATTATCGAGTACAGAGTTGCATCATGTGATACATCCACAGGTGAACCAAGCAAAATCTCATTTCAAAGATGAAAATTTGGGAACATTGACACCTAGGAAGCTGCCTTATATCATTGATCCATGGTTGACACCAACTTTGGGAGACTCTCTGGGGTTTTAAGGAAGAAGGAAGAACAGCTGCAAGAAAAAGAAAATGTTCTATCTGCAAATGCCAGGTATTCAACCTTGGAATGGAAAGCAGGTGCTTTTCCACTGAGCTCTACAAAATGTTCAACCTTCAAAAAGCCCAAGTCAATTTGTGAACCTCCTGACTTTCCAATTTCGGGGAGGGGTGGGGGGGACTTCATTCAGCTCCAGTTGATTCCCTCCTAAGTGATAAACAAACTAGGCAGGTATGTGGACACACAGCACACTTGATGCTCCGAAAATAGGAAAAAAAATGAGAATTAGTAGCTCATTTGTGTGGCATGAGGGGAGGGGGATCTTCCAATGTATGAGTTTTCTCTGAATCTATCCAAATTAAATCTTTATACCTCCATCCGTTTCCATGGAGACATGCCAATTTCTGCTAGCATGACAACAGAAAAGTTCAAATAAAAATGCATAGACCGTTTGTCAGTTTCTAGTACCGTATATACTTTGGAATATGTTCTGTTCCCAGTGTGGCTACGGTATAATTGTCCTCATTAACACGGTGTATTTTAGTAATGGGAATATAATTGCTAATGTTTATAAGACATATAATCTCATTACCTCCAACCTTATTGGTATTCCTTAGCATTAGCCTCTGTGCTATGTATTCATCGTACCTCTCCCTGAAATACATAAACATTTCTCTGTTCCTCGGTATGCAGACATTAAGACATGTTGCTAGCTTTCTGGCAGATATCGTGGCTCATCAGGGAGACAAGGCTGCCGGCCTTGTTTTTAATACATTTAATTTACCGTTTTTGAAACTGAGCCAATATGCAGACAGATGACGCCACAGTGTAATTATCTTGTAGTGCTCCCGACACTCCAGTTAAGAAGGAGAGAAATGACAAGGTCATAGATTGTCTAGGAAACACATTTGTCCACTAGAGGGAAGAAATGAAATCCAAAGCAGTCTCACACTTACACCAAGCCAGGGGCATTCCAGGGTCTCAGGTGGAAGTCTTTCACAACACATTCACTTGCTCCTCTTTTAATTGAAGATGTCAGGGATTCACCCTGAGATCTTCCATGTATACATTGTGTTTTCACTTAGTTTTTCGGATGAAAAACTGAGGACGAACTGAAACAAATGCAGGAAGTACTCAGATACCGTTGAACATTAAAGACATATAAAACAGGGCCTGCTGGATCAGGCCAGTTGTCAGGGACTGGGCAGAGGAGGAATGGTGGAGACCGCCTCCCCATCCAGACACTTCAAGGAAGGAAGAAGAGGAAGACAGTATAGATTTATAACAAGGGTTTGAGGGAGGTAGCAGCTCAGACGGAGATGAGGGGAATAGCTGGGAAATCATGGGACAGCCGGAACAACACCCAGCTGACACGTTGTCATTACAAAGCATTCCAGACCCTCCATCTCCCAGAAGCCAGTGAGCCTTAAAAGTATGAGAGCAAAGAGCTTAAAGACAGAGGGCATGTAGAACTGACAATTGAGGAAGTGGGAGAGACTGGGAATGGAGATTCACTCAGGACAATGCCATTATCCAAGAGGCTGGCGTCTATAGCCTCTCTCTGTAAAGATTGAAATTAAAAAGTATGGTAAGAAACTTTCCTTGTCTTTATACTTTCCTTGGAGCCAGTGACAGCATCCTGTCACCAGTGGACCATCTAGTCCAGGATTCTGTTTCTCACAGTGGCTATTCAGTTGCCTTTGGGAAGCCCACAAGCAGAACCAGACCACAACAACACTCTCCCCTCTTTGGTTTCAGAAGCATACTGCCTCCAGCTGTGGAGGTGGAACATATCCATCAGACTTAATAGACAATAATAGCTTCTCCTCCACGAATTTGTCTACTTATCTTTTAAAGCCATCCAAGTTGGTTGCCATCAGTGCCGCCATACTTTAACCATACACTGTGTGAAGAAATGCTTTCTTTGGTGTGCCCCAAATCTCCCAACATTCTGCTTCATTGGATGTCCCAGAGTTCTAGGACTATATGTCAGGGGGGTACATTTCTCTCTTCACTGCAATCACCACTTCACACCCGCTGACGTTTTTATGGTCTTTACTTACAAGTACAGTGGAACCTCGGTTTACAACTACCTCTGTTTATGAACGCCTCCGTTTACGAACGCCGTGGACCCGGAAGTGTTTACATTCGGGTTCCGTGGCGCCAGATGCGCAGATCACTTCTGCGCAGCTCGCGCATGCGCAGAAGCGCTCTATCGGCGCTTCGTGCACGCGCAAAAGCGTGCCTTCGGGGAGCGAATGCCTCCGTTTACGAACGCCTCCGTGGAACGCATTGTGTTCATAAACCGAGGTTCCACTGTATTTACAAAAGGCATAATGAGCTAATCACCATCAGTCTGAGTCTGATTCAGAAAGCACCAATGGCTTCTGCCCCTGCATCCAGCACCTAAAGTGTGGGAACTTTACGACTCTCCTTTGACCCTGCCTCTTTTCCTCCTGGGAGCAGACGTAAATCTCCCTCCGACTCCGAGCTTAACCCTTGCGGTGCCTAGGAGTTTCCCAGCTCATCAGCTACTTCCTGGTTTCTGGCATTTACAGACTCTAACACTTCACTGCTGGGCCCTGCTCCCCCCCCTCTCCAGACACACATTCCTCTACTGCTCCTGATCCTGGCCCAACGCTCTCTCCCATGTCAGGGAACTCTGAGCATCCTGACTCTGTCCTGGCACTATGAGAGAAATTTCTTCCTATCCACTTTATCTATATACCATGCATAATTTCAGACAATTCTGTCATATCACCTCTTGTTGTTGTTGTTTAGTCGTTTAGTCGTGTCCGACTCTTCGTGACCCCATGGACCATAGCACGCCAGGCACTCCTGTCTCGCACTGCCTCCCGCAGTTTGGTCAAACTCATGTTCGTAGCTTCATGGATCAATGCCCCTTCATGGATCAATGCCCCTTCATGGATCAATGCCTTGTCGTGGCGAAGGGGCTTGAATAACTCAGAGAAGCTATGAGCTATGCCATGCAGGGCCACCCAAGATGGACAGGTCATAGTGGAGAGTTTTGACTAAACGTGATCCACCTGGAGAAGGAACTGGCAAGCCACTCCAGTATCCCTGCCAAGAAAACTCCATGGACAAAGACAACAGGCATATATCACCTCTTACTCACTACTAAACTATAAAGTCTCAGGTGTTCTAACCTTTCCTCATAGGTGAATTGCTCCATCAACAGGTTTCTTCATTAGTCAGCATATTGAAAATAAGCAACTGAACCTGAAACTTTGCTAAGCTTTTATCTGCTATTCGAGACAAACAACACCCCCATATAGTAGAAGGGTTGGGTCCCTTCTAGAAAGTGCTGTAAACAAAAGTGATGTTTCTTTCACATGTGCTCAGAGCAGCACAACAAATGTCAGTGACTCTGTAGACCTCTTTGCAATGAGCAAGGGATGACTTCTTATGATCAGTTAGTTCCCAAAGATTGAGACACGCCAAGTGGGTGGGTGGAATTTAAGTGACTTTGCAGCATCAAAAGGATGGAGCAGGCAGAATTGTCTGCTTAATGGGAAATTTAGCCCTTTTGGCTCCTAATATAAGCCCAAATATGTCACTGCAGCTTAAACAGATGGGGATGGCAAATCAAACAAAGGGAAAAGGGTGTGATTCATACTTAAATAGAACTTCCTGCAATTTTATTGCCCAGTTGGTACATAAATTCATATAATCAAGTGCTGGGTTATAGTTCCAAGAAATAATGCTCACTTGAGGGGAGATTTTAATGGAGAAAAGATTTCAAACACTCATGTTGAGGAGATATGGATAGTCTGTTTCCATTTGAAAAGGACTTTTTGGGTTCCTTTGCACAAGTGTCAGGCTTCAGGGAATCAGCTTCCTTCCCCACGGCCGTAAATGAGCAGATCAAATGAAAGGGAATAATTACCAGTTGGTTTCTTTAATAAACACAGTGAAGGACAAAAGAAAGCATCTAACCAGAATGGCGGTGCTCCCAGTTAAGGTCACTCCCCTTGCCCCCCCCCCAACCATCCCTATTAATCCATGTCACACCTACATCTTGCAATCTGAGCTTGGAGCCATTGTGTTTTCTGTTCTGACACTATCTGAGCTCTCCATGACTTTGGGGAAGGGGGATGGATACTATCCAGAGACTGTGAATCTATTCTACTCTCTAGAATCTACTCTTTCTCTTCTCGTGCTAGCTGTTCCCCATTCAGTATTTCCCAGCTTCTACCTTCTGAACTATGCCCCTCTGCAAACCACTGTTCCAAATCTATACTGTCCTCTTGCTCCTGGGAAGATTCAGGAGCAGGGGGAGGGGTTGGCTCCCACCATTCTTCCTCAGTGCAGCCCTCCTCAGCACGGTCCCTGACATCAGGCCTCCAATGACCACTTTGTGACTACTCCAATTATGTACAGAGACATTGCACATCATTTGCATTTTAGGATTTTTGCAAAACGATGTCCATTTCCAAGCAGAATAAAATGAACATCAAAATTCTGCCGCTCAAATGACCCTGTGATAGTGTCATTCGTACAGTATTTGTATGTTGTTGATACATAATTCATAATGTATATAGGAAGTTGAGGGTTTTATGCAGATGATACAAAGCGAACCACTACATTGGTGATGAAGAAAGTGTCAAAAATGTGATGGCATTTAGATTATAGTTTTAGACATTACAGTGCAATGCCATTTGCTTCATGAAATATACAAGCAATGCCTATTTGTGATTGCTGCCAAAATAGCCATTTTCATCCTAAGAGCTCAGTGTGGCCTGCCTGTTTATCTAATCAAATAGTCTTCAAACATAGATGCTTAAATATCAGTTTTAGCTTTTTATATGCAATTCTTATCCCAGGATAATCATTGTTTTAAGCTTCTTTTCAACTATATTCAGAAATGGACTTATCAACAGCTAACAAACTTCCCTTTCACTTTGTGTCTCGCAGTGATCTGGGGAGCAGCACCTTTGGGGAAATTATGCCCTCATTCTCAAGGATGCTGGGACAGGTTTGCAGTCACTGAAAAAACATCATTTCTTCCACACTACTGCATAAAGTAAACCATTGTTCCAGATGGCCCCCAGTAATCCCAGCCACTGATAATCATATCTGCTTTTACTTGCCTAGCTCTGTTCTTGGGTATGCCTCTTGGTCACACTAAACTGTGACAGAATGTTGGGACCTGGCTTTTAAATACTTAGATAAGCAATTTTAAGCCTCAAATAAAATAAGTGAAAACAAGCCAGGCTCACAGATCCTTATGGTATTTTATGGATATTTTATGGGTCTAGCAGTATTTTGTTTCAAAACATAGTATCAAATCCAAATGAGCAATTCATTTTGATAATACTAACATTCCAACATTTACATTCATTATAAAATAGGCAATATGAGTCATTAAAACACATCTCAGTCACTTTTATTTATCAGTGGAAGTGCTATCATGAAGAGATCTTCCATGGGTTGTGCTGAAAGACTCTGCCGACAGAATGAGTTTCCTTCAGTGCAAAGGTGTCTTCCACTGATAAAAGGACTCATTCCATAATATGAAGGGCAGGGAAAACCTTTGGCTCCATCCCTTCATGTCTAGTGTACCTCCTAGGTAGCCAGACCAAGATATTTCTACTAATATCAAAATGGTTCTTTGGGACTAGGATTTAACACTGGCTCTCTTTTCAAAACCTGCCCTTCTTCCCTCTCTGGAGTAAATCCCCCCACAGATTCCCCTCGCTTGCTTTAACCAGTGTTTCTTTTCTGGGGTACACAGGGGTACACATACCCCTAAACGTTTTGTGAATCCAAGTTTGGCCACATTGAGTGCCAGTATTTCAATATGAGTAGGAAAATGAGAGTAGACCTAAACATTATTTTAGACAAAAGCGCTGGCTTTAACCATGGTTTAACTTGACTTGTGACAATAACTATGGTCAGTGTTAACCAGGGTTCCATCTTAATTATCATTTGAATCCATGGTTTGAAGTGGGATTTATACAATCAAGCTAAGAGATAAAACGATAAAACAACAGCATCCAAGTATATTTAACAAGAACTACAATGGCAGCAATAGAAATCCTTCCATTTTCTCCGCACATTGAAATGGCATGTGCACTGCATTCTTTGAGGCTTCACGGACAGGAGCGCAGTGGTATTAAATGTTCAGCCTTTCTGCTTGCATGGTGTGTGGCTGTGAGAGTTTGAGAACAGAATCTGGAGCCTTTCTTCATCTCTCTTCTGAATTGTCTTTCTTTGATGCTTATGAGCTGACCTCATAAAGAGTGAGGAATGGAAAGGATTATACAGCATGACAATGAACAGCAAGGCAAGCCCACTGCAAATAAAAGCACAGTGAATATTTTGTACATGATACAAATAGACCCTGACACTTTTGGAATATTTTAAGTTCTGTCTATCATTCAGACTGTTGCCTTGTCTGCTCGCTCTTGTAAATAAGGAAGCCAGTGGTCTTGCCACATCTTTGCCTTGCGGTTTCCTTCTGATTCTGGAATGGCATATTTGGATGTGTGCAGATGGGGTGGGAGGGGAAACAATAAATTCATTCCTTTGTATTTGATAAGCTTCAGAAGATGAACTCTTCTGCAGGTTATTTCAGTAGATATTACCACAATCAAAACACAATTTTCTTTTGTGACAGTTATTACATTTCTGTGTCCCAAACAAAAATATCTTGCCATGGCATATCATTTTAATTTCCTCTTGTGTTCATAAATCAAGGTTTTTTTGTTTTCAAAAGCCTGCTATTTGCTATCTGAACGTATTTTTTTATGTTCAATGTGACTAATTTTTCATAGAGAGCTATGCGATACTTCTAACCCTCATGTAATAATAAAATGAACTGAACGATTTCTGTGCAATTGCAGTCAAAGTTGTGGACTGTAAATAAGCTTTTGCTGAAACTTCTGGGCCAAAATGAAAGTGGAGTAGGGTGTCCTGCGCTGTTTTTGTTTTTACATAAAAGCAGCAGTTGGGTGGATCAACATTGATTCAGTGTTACAGCCTGTTTAACCCTTGGCCTCCCTCTGCTTTACCAGTTCCCACTGAAACCACGATTAGCCTTGCTGCAGGGTGAAAATATATAGGCAATTATATCATTTAGACCACAAAAACTTCATAACCCACCTACTTTCAGCAACCAGGAATGTCAAAACCAGGCATTGGAGAGACCTGTCAGGAGCAGGCATGGACCAATGGTACCAAGCAGTATGGGAAACCGCCTTACTAGTAAAACTAACCAACAAGCTGAAACTGGCACAGGGACAAATAGAAGAGGATGCCTTCACCCCGGTATGGTTCCCCTTTATCACACATGCAGCTCAACAAGATAATGACCAAAAAAAATCACAAATTAACAACTACGCCCTTGGCCAACCCAAATCTCTCTCACCATCAAAAGAACACAAGCGAATAAAGGAGTACCAATACAAACAAAGCTGACATCAAGCCCTACATATATTAAGCAAAACAGAGACATCGTCACCTATTCTCACCCCCCATCCACCCCCTATCTACCTCGTTTTCCCTCTTTCTTCTTAGTGTCTTAACAAATGAAACTGATTTGCAAAAATGATACATGTTAAAATACGAGTGACGCTGCACATACCTTTGTAATTCAAGAAATCACACACACACACACACACAAACACACACACACACACACACACACACACACACACACACACATATATATATATATATATATATATATATATATATATATATATGCAATTATATTTTTCCACATTACAAGCTTTGATGGGAAAAGGAATAAGACTGGGAAAAAGATGGAAAAAAGATGAACACACCTGTGATGAATGCAGCTCATGATTGGAGGAGGAATGTGTAGAGACCAAGGCAGCAGTACCAATTTTAAGAAGTATTTATTAATGCCATTTATTCAAGACATCTCATCCATATAGCACATCCACACATCCTTGGCAGGAATGTAGTTTGATTGTTGCTCTAACAAAGTGTCCAGCTTAGTAGTTCAGAGAAGTGGTGGAATGGAGCAAGTAGGATCTCCATTCTGCCCCTTGGGGGTGCTGCAGAGGTCGCAACCCAAAGGAGGAGGATCTCCAGATATTTACACTCTCAGCTGAGTCTTCTGATTATGTGGCACAGTAGTCTCTGGATTGCAAGACTAACTTGGAAAGTTTTCAGGATCGCAAGACCCTTGCATAATCTTTCCAACCTGCATCTGAATGCCTCTAGTAGGTCTCAGGACTGAAAGACCTTTCCTGCCCCTGGCTAATGTCTCCGAGGTTTTTAGGATCTAGCCACATGGACACTGCTGTCCTGAAATGTGCAAGTTCCTTTCCCAATGAAGGTTGCTTTCCCTTAGTCTGATTTTTTTGCTTGAAATGTATTCCTGTTTGCAGCCGCTGGTCCCTCGATCTTGCTTTTCCTGTTCTGCCAACCCTGCCAACCCACCTTTCCAAAGGTCCACTCACCGTTCTCTCATTCATGTGAGTTATAATTGATTACATTGCACATGGTAATAATAGCAGTATACGAGAGTATATTCACAAAATCTTCAGATGAATTTTTGCAAAATAATACCTGACTTAATTTTGGTGTGTGGTGCCCTGCCACAGTGCCACTACTCCTGTCCAATTAGGATCCTTCTGAGCCTGCCTTTGGAAATGAAAATGTTGGAAAGGTTTGTAAAAGTCATTTTAAAAAAACCTCAGGAAATAAAGCTTTGCTTTGTTGTGCAAGCTCAAGCAAATATTCCAACAATAAAAGCCAATGTTATTTGCTCTCAGAATGCACAGCAGCTAACTCAAGTTAATTTATTGCCCAATGATGGGTGTAAGCAATGATCTTGTCCTCTCTACAAGAGGTATAAACTGACTTTATTAGATTAATAGAGTCTTGAGGAATTTATATTCACTTTCCCCAACAGCATTTCTGTCACGATGACTGGCCTATGTATCCCTTATCTGAGATCAGCTTCTCTAATGTATAACTGAAGAGCATGCTGCGGAATCTTCTAAGTGGCTTTTCTGTAAATGCGTTATACTTCCAAAGGTAATGATTTCCACACCACTGCAGAATACATTTATAAAACTAATCTGTTGAAGGACTAGAAGCTAGTGAATTGAATACCAAGAAGAGTGGTTAGTCTCCTAGTTATTCCTGTGCCTCGGCGCTATGTATTATTAATGCCAAAGTTGTCATGCCTGTAAAAAGAAATAGACTTCCATTTGAACCACTCATTTGAACCAGAAGGCATTTATTTGTTCCACTGATGGTGAATAGCAAGCAGATCTCTGTGATGTCGATCAAGTACAACATGATCTGCATCTGGCATAATCCTGGAGATCCTTTATCCTCTATCTCCAGAGGAAAGAACAATACTCTGTACCATAATGTTAATTTATTTTAGCTCGACTGTGACTGCACTGCATACAAAACATCTCATGAAGTAGGCTCCTTCCTCCTCGTATCTGATGAAGGCGGCTCTTGCTTCTTGGGATGAAGTAGTCTCTTGTTTATGAACATTCATGCAATGGTCAGTTTGTTAGTCGAAGATGTCACAAGACTGGTACTTTTTGGTGCATGCAGAACAAGAGCATCTCTATGATGAGAAACTGTGCTTCATGGAGTGCTCTTGAAGACAAGGAAGGACAAATATGACATACTAGCACAAATACACCTATTCTTTCTCTCTCTCTCTTTCTCCAGACAAATGTTGCCTTTCATTTTTGTACCAGTGATTTATTTATCTTTTGCTAATCATAATAAGTGATATCTAATTGGTGTTCCTCCAGTGGCAGAAGACATGTGTCCTTAGAATGAAGAGGGGGTTAATTTTTGGTGAGTCTCCTTCATACCTGCAACCACTAATAATAATAATAATAATAATAGTTGTTATTATTATTATTTATTTATTTATACCCCGCCCATCTGGCTGGGTTTCCCCAGCCACTCTGGGTGGCTTCCAACAAAGATTAAAAATAAATTAAAACATCAGTCATTAAAAACTTCCCTAAACAGGGCTGCCTTCAGATGTCTTCTAAAAGTTGGATCGTTGTTTATTTCCTTGACATCTGATGGGAGGGCAGTCCACAGGGCAGGTGCCACTACTGAGAAGGTCCTCTCTGCCTGGTTCCCTGTAGCTTCACTTCTTACAGTGAGGGAACCGCCAGAAGGCCCTTAGAGCTGGACCTCAGTGTCCGGGCCAAACAATGGGGGTGGAGATGCTCTTTCAGGTATACTGGGCCGAGGCCGTTTAGGGCTTTAAAGGTCAGGACCAACACTTTGAATTGTGCTCGGAAACGTACTGGGAACCAATGAAGGTCTTTCAGGACAGTGTCTTGACAGCCTCTCAAAAGTCACTACCCCAAAAACTGCTGCAGATGGCTGGGTAACCCTCAGCACATATGGGGGGAGGAATGCAGCAGGAGGAAGATTCACCCCAAAATTATCTACCTTCCCAACATGCTGGTGGATGCCTTCAGTTAGCAGAAGGACATATGAGGCTTATCCCAAGTCAGACTATTGGTCCATTAAGCTCAATATTGTCTACTAGGGTGATGACTTTTTTACAACCTCATTTCCCTGTATCATAATTTGATGAGCTTTCATTAAAGATCAGATAAAATCTTACTTTCAAAGAGATTTGATTTTAAAAAAACCTCACGCGGAAAATGATTTGAAAAAATTTATTTATCAGTTTTTTGACAATTTTTGAAGTCACTGTAAGCAGATATAAAATTGAACCCAAGCTTTAGAATCACATATATACAACATTATATAGGGTCATCAAACACACAAGGAAGCTTTTTTTAGCTGCAGTAACAGTATGTTGTTGTTGTTGTTGTTTAGTCGTTTAGTCGTGTCCGACTCTTCGTGACCCCATGGACCATAGCACGCCAGGCACTCCTGTCTTCCACTGCCTCCCGCAGTTTGGTCAAACTCATGTTCGTAGCTTTGAGAACACTGTCCAACCATCTCGTCCTCTGTCGTCCCCTTCTCCTTGTGCCCTCAATCTTTCCCAACATCAGGGTCTTTTCCAAGGATTCTTCTCTTCTCATGAGGTGGCCAAAGTATTGGAGCCTCAGCTTCACGATCTGTCCTTCCAGGGAGCACTCAGGGCTGATTTCCTTAAGAATGGATAGGTTTGATCTTCTTGCAGTCCATGGGACTCTCAAGAGTCTCCTCCAGCACCACAATTCAAAAGCATCAATTCTTCGGCGATCAGCCTTCTTTATGGTCCAGCTCTCACTTCCATACATCACTACTGGCAAAACCATAGCTTTAACTATACGGACCTTTGTCGGCAAGGTGATGTCTCTGCTTTTTAAGATGCTGTCTAGGTTTGTCATTGCTTTTCTCCCAAGAAGCAGGCGTCTTTTAATTTCGTGACTGCTGTCACCATCTGCAGTGATCAAGGAGCCCAAGAAGGTGAAATCTCTCACTGCCTCCATTTCTTCCCCTTCTATTTGCCAGGAGGTGATGGGACCAGTGGCCATGATCTTGGTTTTTTAGATGTTGAGCTTCAGACCATATTTTGCGCTCTCCTCTTTCACCCTCATTAAAAGGTTCTTTAATTCCTCCTCGCTTTCTCGGGCTCTCCCTCCCCCTGGAAAGGCTCTGTTTTGAGCCCCCGAGAGCGGCGGGATCGGAGCTGCGACGCGACAGACAAAGACCGCTAACTTCAAAGCGCGACGCTGCGAAACCGCGAGGCACAGCGACCAATTCTCCCAAGATTTGGATCAAAATTGTAAGTTTGGACTTTGATTTGGATTTAAATTTGGACAATTGGCGAAGGGATGAGACTTAAAAAACGGGAGTCAGTCTCTACCCATTGACGAGCTGGAGGCAGTGCTTTAGCCCAAAGCCAGAGAAAAGGATACAGAGTTTTAAAATCCCCAAGGAAAAACTATAACTTCCCCACCTAAGGCAGGGCTAAGGGGAAGAGTGGAACAATATTGACCCTGCAAAAGCAATTGAATCACGTGGGAGAAACCCCTTCTCAACCCGGGACTCGGCACCCCAGGAGATTCAGCAAAATTTTTATGAAAGGAAAGGTTGACAGCTGTCAACAATAAAGTTAAAACTGAAGTGAAAAAAGTGAAAAAAGAAGAGATTAATTGATGGGATTTTAAGAACTGTGAAAATTACTTTTCAGCCATGTTGGATTTGCTTTTGTTTTTTTTGTTTTTTGGAGTGGGACTTTTGAATCTCCATTGCTCTTTGTCTTCTAATCTCCCTGCTGCCCTTGAGTGAGAAAGAATGTCAACATCCGGAACATCTGTTTTCCAGAGGACAGTGTTAAAATTGCTTGGAAATCTTATAGATGGGCAACAACAGCTTAGAGCTCAGCTAAGAGACGTTAGAGAACAGTGTCAGGAACTGAATAAAACTTTGCAGAATGAGATCAACAATGGAAAATTAATTCCTGAAGACAGAAGGCAAGAATATACAGAAGAAGAAGGAAATACCCAACAAGGAGAAGAGAAGGACCAGGACTTCATGGATAGTTCTGACCCTCTGGAATGGGAAAAACAAGAACTGGAATTGATTTCATGGGAAATGTGGGAAAATGTGAATAGGCAAGGAAAAGAGTGTGGGAAAATGGAGGGACAGAGGGAGGGGAAGGCTGGTGCATGGGTGGTAAAATGGGAAAGAATGGGAGTGGGATGAAAAAAAAAATTGAATTAAAAGTAAGGCAGGAAAAAAATGGATATGGATTTTGGTTTATATTAAGGAATATGAACTTGGATTATAATTTGGAATTGCTGTATTAAATGGGGGAAAGGGTCTGGGGTGGAGGAGGTGGTAGTAAATATTTAAGGATAGAAGAAAGTTTATGAATTAGGAAGGATTAAATCTAGGAAAATTTCTTGGAGGAAGACTAGGCTAGGGAGAAAAAATATGAGGTTGATTTTAAAAAAAAATGTTTCTTTGAAGGATATAAGTTGAAATTAGGGCATATGAATGGTTTGTCTAGATAAATAGCTTGGGGGCTTGCTCTCCCTTTCTTCCCCGCTGTCCTGGGGCCTCTTGGTGGCAGAGAGAGGTTCTGGGGGCGGGAGGGGGGGAGCGATAAACCAAGCTATAAAAGGGAACATCTTTAACTGCTCGTCGCCCATGGGCCTACTTGTGGCAGGGGGGGCACTGTGGGTTGGAGGGGTGGGAGAAGATGGATTTTATGTTAATTGAAATAAGAGGTAATGTGAAATGATAATGATATGCTGTATGAATTTAGGTTTAAAGACTATGAGCTGAATTGCTACAATGAAATTGCTATGATTGAGTAGGAGAAGATATGAAAATCAATGGGGAAGGATGAGGGGAAGTCACAAAAACAATGTTAACTAAAAGAGGATGAATATGTTTTGTTTTATTTTGTAAAATCAATAAAAATTATATTTAATTCCTCCTCGCTTTCTGCCATCAAGGTTGTGTCATCTGCATATCTGAGGTAACAGTATAGACGCCGCTAGAGGACGATGTTTTGCTAACTCTCCTGTAGGTTCTTTTCCCAGCATGTCCGGCAGGGTCTGCTGGATGAGTTTTGAGGTCCCAAAGCGGGGCTTTTACCTTGCGCAGGTGTGACATTTGTATACCCTATGTTGCTAAGAACACTCCCCATTGTGGAATGTGGTGTTGTGTCCAAATTTGATAAGAAATATATATAGAATTGTTAATACAATTTTATGAAATGCTAAAACAGCATACAAAAAAATTAAAAACGGTTTGTGCGTAACCTTTTTAAATATTTCAATGGAATATACCTCATTTTAGTCATTAATAGGCAAAAGCTCATCCATTTGTGCTACAGGAAATAATTTTTGAGGGAAAAAAATGAAAAAGTCATCACCCTATTGTCTACACTGACTGACAGCAGCTCTCCATTTTTCAGATAGGGGACTTTTCCAGCTCCACCTGGTGAAGCCAGAGGTTGAGCCTAGGACCTTCTATATACAGAGCAGATGAGCACCAGCCCTTCCTAACTGAATACAATACAGTTCCATTTGGTTTTTGAAAAACCACAGTCTCTGTCTACTGAGGCAGGTGCTGATTCAATATGATATTGTGGTTATAGAGTATACTAGATTGTGTATATTCGCTGTAATTTGGGCTGGGGGGAGCAGCTTCGTTTCAAAACTGGAGTGGATGTTCTATCAGGAATGCTTAGTGGTGTGCCAAATTGAACTGAAATGATATTTGTTGCAAGTTTTCACAATTCAGGTAACTTAACAGGCCAGCAACAATCCTTTGAATGGGTAGCTCTTCCTAGCTTCGGGCATCTGTTGTATGCCAGCTCTGTGTGAGAGAAGCTGCATTCAAATGAGAGAATGTACATTTAAAAGTGCTTGCAAACTGAAACATGGCCAAATCCAATAAATCAAATATTTTCTAAAATGAAAAAAAGTATAATAACCCATAACTATCAAAATTGGCTTCATTCCTTCCATCCAATATGAAAAAACATTAGCAATAATTTTTTCTTAAAAT
The DNA here is from genome assembly GCF_963506605.1 of Zootoca vivipara. Taxonomy (NCBI): domain Eukaryota; kingdom Metazoa; phylum Chordata; class Lepidosauria; order Squamata; family Lacertidae; genus Zootoca; species Zootoca vivipara. Next base: position 34,427,326 of record NC_083277.1, on the reverse strand, counting down.
TATTTGGCAAATGCTTGCTTGTAGCAGTCAACATTTCAAATCAGAAAAGGCTCATCAGCCAGAGCGGAGCCAAAAGTTCAGAAATTCAGTGGTGGATGTTGGCTGGGGGGGGGGTGCGGATTTCACAAAATCACACCCTGTCACTGCCTTTTATGGCTACTGCCTTTTTCATGGCCCCAGCTGGCAGAGATCATGTTCCTGGGAGTCTCAACTGCTCTTGGGCACCATCTTACCCAACAGACTCTTTAGGAGAATGCCACATCTTCGTGCGGCATTGTCATGAAGTGGGGGGGGGGCGGGGCAGGCATCTCTGTGGAGTGGATTTAGGGGGAGCATTCAAAGAGGAAAGTCACTGAATACTGCCTCCCTGAAAACTGGTGGATTCTGATGGATAGGAGTAGGCACCCCCTCATATAAATGACAGCCCCAAAAGAAAATGGTGGTAAGGGCAGGTAGCTTGTGGTTGCCCTCAAGCTCCCCCTTCGTATTCACTGGCTCTGGAAACTGTTTGATCAAGGGAAGGGGCATTTGCTTAATATTCAGGGGAAATGATGCAGTGCAGGAGATGACAAGAGCTCCAGCAAATAATAGTGAAAAATGCAAAAGTAATATGAGAAATATCAATCATGTACTTTACAGCAGCACTTTACAGCTCTTGCTATTTATATTGCATGAACACTCACAGGAAACCAAAGCCAGGAAGAAGGAACACAGGAAATGGAGGAAAGCTGTGGAATCCCTACTATGGATCCTGAGACAATACCACATAAAGCAAAGAATCTAATAACTGGAAATATTAAATGTATGTGGATCTATAGATATACATTTCATATTAATCTATGAAAGCTGGTCTCTCTTTTTTCCTAAATTAAATATGAAATGAAATAAATGAAAGCTAGAAGAAAACTTATATTACCAAGGGAGCAGAAACTTTCATGGCTTAGCACGAATGAGCAAACATGGCAATGATGATTTTTTAACTGCCTGGGTTAGGAAAGACTACTATGTGGGAAATAAACAGACATGGGTAAATTATTACACTATGAAACAGTATGGGGCCCCCTGCATTACTTCTGTCTTGCATCAGAAAGTGTGTCTCTAACATAGTAAAAAATCTGTCACACATTGAGCCTGGATTTGAAACCATGTTCTTGTGAGTCTTTTTGTTCCCCTTAACAAATGTGAACTTTGAAGAACCTTTTGGATTCAGTCTTCACCAGTAATAAGACTGGACACTATTTTTGGGTGGCATGTTTTTTTTTATAAAAATCCATTGACACACAACAGGGCATTGCAGTACTGAAACAAGAGAGGACCCCCATTTAGCATCCCAAGTTGAAGGACATCAGGCAACCATTATGGTAGTATAAGCACATTAGCATTCTTGAACTAGAGGGACGAGCCCTTTAGGCTCGATTGGCGGTAGGCATTGGATTATCTCTGAAAGGTTACAGGTGGGGGGGGGAGGTTGCTACCATCACCTCCCCCAAAATGCTGGAGGGTACTCCCTTAAGGAGTCTGGGGGCGTGGCCATGTCCGAAGCCATGGTAGGTGAGGGCCTAAGGCATGCCCCCTAGTGGTGGCCCCAGGGTGAGTTCCTAGTTGATCGGCATCGCAGGGCTCACCCAACGGTGGTTAACCCTTCACAGACTGCCAGCAGAGCGGGCTGGAGTCGGATATAGACGGTTGGATTCAATGCCTAAGCCAATACCTCTCTACACCCGTAATCAATAAAGTTGTGGCCTTTTATGCCCATTAACCTTATGCAATGTCTCCTGTGTCTTTATTTATTCCGGGAGGGCTCGGGGTATCACCACGCAATAGCATTCTTGAACTAGAGGGAGCAGGGACCTGTTTCATCATAAAATAGCTTCCTATGTGTCTCTAGAAAATGATAATGTTTCTGGTAGCCACATGGTTATTTATGCCAACATGCCATCTACCAACCAGTAAACGTTTTTACTAGTAATCACCAATCCTTCACCTAGAGAAATGTCATTTCCCCTAATCTTAGATGCATGTGGGGTGCCTCTAACCAGCCATTAAATTCACCCAAGAAACATTTGAACCAGAGACACTTCCTGATTTGCAACTGAAATCTGATCTACTCATGCAGGAGAATGAGATGAGGGAATCATGAAATGAAAGACTTGAGCATCTCTGGGTGCTGGTGCAGGAGACCATTTCTGAATAGTATAGCAACAACAAAATCTTACCAATAAATACATTTGTATTTATGAATACAATGTACAGTATACTGTAAATCATTTGACTCAATACACAACATATACCCTGCACAAACGTATACACATTGTATTATTTATTCTTGTGAGCATCTTCTTGCCGCAAAAGGCATTACTCTGGGGAAGAGGGAAGGCTGGGTCCCCCACTTTCACCTTCAAACTGATGGGCCTTGGAAAGAAACCCTCACCCTTAATCTTCAAAGTCCTGGGACATTCAGGAACAAACCATGAACAGTCCTTGGTGTAGTGGTTTATTCTCAGTCCCTCAGGCTTCTAGTCCAGCTATTCAGTACAGTAGTACCTCGGGTTACGAACACGATCCGTTCCGGATCGCGGTTCGTAACCCGAAAAGGTCGCAAACTGAGCGCCGCTTCTGCGCATGCGCGGGACGCACGCGCGCCGAAAACACTTCCGGGTTTGCGGAGTTCGTAACCCGAAGTGTTCGCAACCCGAGCGGGTCGTAAACCGAGGTACGACTGTACTAGCTTCCTAGTTCAATGTTGTTGTTTTTCTATAGCAGAATATCAGGGATAGTAAATCCACCCATCCCTGCTACAGTGGTACATTCTAACATGCTACCTCGGGACTCACTATCTCAAGGGTAGCCAATCTGGTGTCATACAGCTGCTGATGGACTATAATTCCCATCACCTCTGACCATCGGCGTAAGGCTGATTGGAACTGGCTACCCCTGCATTACCTCATTCTCAATTCATTCTGCTGTGAGTTTCGGCTGTGTTCTGGTCGATTGGCCACTAGCTATAATAATAATAATAATAATAATAATAATAATAATAATAATAATAATAATTTATTATTTATACCCCGCCCATCTGGCTGGGTTTCCCCAGCCACTCTGGGCGGCTTACAACAGAAAAATGAAATAAAACAATTAAACATTAAAAGCCTCCCTAAACAGGGCTGCCTTCAGATGTCTTCTAAAAATCTGTTAGCTGTTTTTCTCTTTGACATCTGATGGGAGGGCGTTCCACAGGACAGGTGCCACCACCGAGAAGGCCCTCTGCCTGGTTCCCTGCAACGAGGGAACTGTCAGAAGGCCCTCGGTACTGGACCTCAGTGTCCGGGCAGAACGATGGAGGTGGAGACTCTCCTTCAGGTATACTGGACCAAGGCCATTTAGGGCTTTAAAGGTCAGCACCAACACTTTGAACTGTGCTCGGAAACATACTGGGAGCCAATGTAGATCTTTCAAGACCGGTGTTATGTGGTCTCGGCGGCCGCTCCCAGTCACCAGTCTAGCTGCCGCATTCTGGATTAGTTGTAGTTTCCAGGTCACCTTCAAAGGTAGCCCCCACATAGAGCGCATTGCAGTAGTCCAAGCGGGAGATAACCAGAGCATGCACCACTCTGGCGAGACAGTCTGCAGGCAGGTAGGGTCTCAGCCTGCATACCAGATGGAGCTGATAGACAGCTGCCCTGGACACAGAATTGACCTGCGCCTCCATGGACAGCTGTGAGTCCAGAATGACTCCCAGGCTGCGCACCTGGTCCTTCAGGGGCACAGTTACCCCATTTAGGACCAGGGAGTCCTCCACACCTGCCCGCCTCCTGTCCCCCACAAACAGTACTTCTGTCTTGTCAGGATTCAACCTCAATCTGTTAGCCGCCATGTGTGTGTTCCCCTTTTACAGACCCGTTACCCTCATACAACGGTATGTCAAAGTTTGAAGTATACAAGCCAGCTCTACTGTGGTTGGAAGACATGTTAATTGAACATTTCCTGCATCAGTACCACTTGTTTCAGGCTGGCACTGGAATACAGAGAGTTTTGTTTCTTTCTTTCCTACGGCTCTAAGCTGCTTAGTTCTTTCTCATGTTGGAATTGTATCCTCTCTGGAGAAATTGAGTAATCTCTCTTTTTGTTGTTGTTCTACAGTCCAAATCCTATTTGTGGATTGACTGTTGTTGATGTTTTTATTCTGCCCACCACCCTTTTTAACATTCACCAGACCTAACATTTGAGGTTACAAACCCTGAGACATTTGGCTTCTGATCAGTGAATACCGGCTTCATTTTTAAAGAGCTCTGCATCAATTGTTCTTTCTCTAGATATTTCCCAAGAAGCTAGATCTATAGGGTGTTTATTTTATCCTTGGTAATTCACTTTCTTTCCTTGTGATTAGGAGATGAATAGATTTTTTTCCCCAACCTGTTAAGGAAATCCATAAAGAACAATCTGACTTCTGTTGGGAAATGGCCAAAGTGACATTTTGTGAGTGATTAAGGGAAGACAGAATGTTATTCGGTTGCCAACATGGAGAAAGCCAATTCTAACAAAGCCTAAAAGAGCTAGAAGGGAAATGGTAATGAATGAGTTGGTTGTCTGTGAAGCATATTAGTGTCAGAATATCTTGCATTCTTTTAAATATTGACAAGACAGTACACCATTTGCTGTTTTATATTACAGTGTAGTGTTCAGAAAGAAAGAGGCACAAAAAACCAAGGGATGGCTAATTTTATATATGAAATGGAAGCAAACTATGAAAACAATTTCTGCCCCGAGAGAAGAGATTAGAAACAATGTCATGTGAAACTAATACTTTCTTTGGGATTTCATGAAGTACAAACCATCTGTCTTCCTCAATTTGTTTTCTTTATTTCAGATGGTAACCTATACCAACCCAAGGGCTTGGCACATTAAGAATTCAGCACCATGGGGTGGGGTAAATCAACAAGACACAATGCCCCAATTAAGAAACAAAATGCCAACTTTAGAAATGGACTTTTAACCCCAACCATTAAAAGCCAGCAAAATGTATGATGGCCTTACTTTGTGAGCATTCTCCAGGTTGCCTGCGTGATACATCTCTCTAATTACTTTTCTGATGGCTGCGAAGGTTTGCTGTATAAGTTCTTTGCTGTCTCTTTTTGTGTTAGAAATCAGATGTTTGCCTGGAATTAGAAAGATTTCCCTTTTTTTCAAAAAGAAGAGATATATTTGATAAAAATGATGCTCGCTGCTATTGGAATTCATAATTTTCATTTTGCTTTCATAATATGACAGTGGAGATTCATATTAGAATGCACTGCTTGATTTAGATCAGGAGAGATTCTAAGACAGAAAATAGATCAGAATTATAGTGTTGGAATGAAGCTCTTCCTAGAGTCGAACCCCGTGCAGGATGATAACAGAATTCTTTAGCTCAAACTTCCCAAACTGGTGGCCTCCAAGTGTTTTGGACTAACGTTCCCATCAGCCTCACTCAACAGGGCCATTATCTCATTGCATTTCATAAGAACATAGAGCATAAGAAGAGACTGCTGAACCATCTAGACCAGCATGCTGTGCTCACAGTGGGCAGCCAGTGCCTGTGAGGAGCTTGCAAGCAGGACTTGAGTGCAGCAGCACTCTCCCCACTTGCAACTCCTATTCAGAGGCATACTGCCTCCAACAGTGGAGGTAGGCGGAGCCATCATGGCTAGTAGCCACTGATAGCCATGCTCTCATTTATTGTACACCACTTAGAGGTGCTTTTAAAAAACAAACACTTTTTATGTACACCATAAACAAATAAATATAACCTCCAGAGGACACCAGGTTGTGAAGGGCTGCTATAAATTGACTGGTTTTGAATGGTTCTGTCAGGGGTTCTTGCGACTACTCTAGAGTAACGACGCTCCACATGCTTGTCTTTAAACAGTTTTTATTAGTGCAGTCTATTTACAGTGAGACAGGTGTGTAAAACATGTCCGCTCATTCCGATGCAGAATCCGGCACTGCCCCCCCCCACGTGATCTCCTCCAACATAGGAGTCTCGGGACAGTGAATCTCCTCCCTTTCTTTCTCCTGCGTAATTCTGGAACCGGAGGAAAGGGTCTACGCTCCATGCTTTCCTTTTCTCCCTTCTCCTCCTCTCTTTCCTCCTTCTTGTGTAGCCGGGGCTCTCCCATGCTGCTGGAGCCCTGGCCCTCTCTCTCCACTTCCTGACTAGCCTCCTCAGAGCCCTCGCTTCCATCACTGCTTGGGGAGGAGCTACTTCTGATGCAAGGGGGAGGTTCTCTGTACTTTCTTCCCCTTACAGGTTCTATGGGGGGGGGAGCTAAAAGTATTGCAACTTAGTCCTTTCCCACTTATTTGAGCACATAGAACTGTGGCTATGCAGCAAAGCCTGTAAGAAGGAGTGGGGATCAGAAACCTGGCAAATCTCTCCCTGCCACAGAGCTGTTAAAAAGACCTGTTAAAATTCCCTGCCATTCAGGAGTTACAAACCCCACTATCTATCAAATTTAATGAAAGATTCCTTGAGGGTGTTTCCTCTCCAGGAAGGCAATTACAGTTACGAAATCCAGATACATAAAAGCTTCTTTATGGGAGACAATGAGAGTTGGGTGACCTGCAAGTGTTTTGGCCTATGGTGCATGGATCTCATCCTACCCCTAATTGACAGGCTAGACATTAGATTCCCTTTCAGGTGCAGAGGTTCTGATCTTCCGGTGTATGTATCTAGGGTGCCTTCCTTTAATTCTTGTAGCTGCACAAAGTATGAAATGAAAGAGAAGCGACAACAGTGGTACCTGTAGTTACTGTAGTTACCTGTGGACTATAAGAAAATACAATAGATATTCAGAAACTTGAAGTGGGAGGCACTGTGAGTGAGTAGCTCCCGTGTTCGAGAAATTGGCCGGTTGCCTACCCTGAATGGAGTTTTTACTCCCCCTGAAGGAGCAAGTTTGCAAGTTTGCAAGTGCCAAATCCAGCTCTGTCATTGGAGGCCCAAGTAGCCTCAGTGGCTAGAAGTACCTTTTACCAACTGTGATTGGTTTGACAGCTATGGCCATTCCTGGACCTGGAAAGCCTTGCCACAGTAGCTTGTGCACTGGTTACTTCAAGACTGGAATACTGCTTCCCTCACGCTCGATCTGGAAGCTGCAGTTAGTGCATAATGCCGCAGTGCAATTGCTGACAGGAGTGAGGCCTTGTTGGCATTTAAAACCTGTTGCTGATCTGCTATCAGGGCCAGATTTCAAGTGTTGCTATTAGTATAAACTTGGAACCAGTTTAACTACATTTTGCCCCATGTGTGCCCACTCATCTTCTTCGATTGGGGGAATTGGCACTTCTATAGGTGTTCGGCATTTGTAAGAACTTTATTGCTTAGTGTGACACAGTGCCTAAATTCTGGAACTCCCTGCCTGTTGAGATCAAGCAGGTGCCTTCACTGTGCTCTCTGTGGTGCCTGCTAAAAACATTGTTGTTTAGACAAGCCCACCAAGATGCTTGGAAAGGGTCTCTTCAGCCACAAAAGGTGCTGCAACACCCCAACAGTATGAGTTTGACTTCACCCCCAAAAGCACCCTCCTCCATTGTCTCCTGAGACAGGCAGATGCCGACAACTATTTTAACTTTCGTGTGGTTGTAATTTTTTTCTGTTTTAACTTATTTATAATAATAATTTTATTATTTATACCCTGCCCACCTGGCAGGGTATAAAAACCTTTTACCTGTTTCATCTTTTGTAAACCGCTTGGAGGTTTCATTTACGATGAAGTGGTGTATTTTATGAAATAAATAAATAAAGGTTCACATTACTGCAGTACTATTTAGGTCGTAGCTTTGTAGGAGGAATGGTGAAGTATCCAATGAGAAATTCAATATCTGAAATTAATGATAGCAGAATAACTCTATAAAGCTGAGGCTTTAAATAACAACATCAAAGTCATATCATTAGGCCTTCCCATTTCAACTAAGCCTTTTCAGTCGGGTACCTTGGGATAAACGGTATTTGCCGCATGAACCAGCGCTTGGAACAAAACGTTACCTGTGCTTTGCACAATAAAAGACTAACTTGTGCTGTGCCAAGGAATTTAATGAGCTATGACTCCAAATCCCCCATAGGGAATAGTTCTGGTTTATTGTTTATCCACAGCGCTGCCTAAGGTTCTCTATGAGTGCTTTACACAAATACTGCCATTCACGTGGAAGAGAAATCTATGCAGCTTAAATGCCAACTGTGCCTCTTTTTGCAAAATAGCAGGCTCTTCGCCAAATCTAACATTTGCTCTACTTTAGGTTTGTGTGTGTGTAATAGCCTGGCGTGCTCTGGTTCATGGGGTCACGAAGAGTCGGACACGACTAAACGACTAAACAACAAGAAGACTTCCTCAAGAGTAGACCCGCTGAAATTAACAAGCCTTTCTAATTTAGGTCCTTCAGTAGCACCTTAAAGACCAACTAAGTTTTTATTTTGGTATGAGCTTTCGTGTGCATGCACAGGTATCTGACAAAGTGTGCATGCACACGAAAGCTCGTACCAAAATAATAACTTAGTTGGTCTTTAAGGTGCTACTGAAGGAATTTTTTTATTTTGCTTTGACTCAGACCAACACGGCTACCTACCTGTAATTTAGGTCCATTAGTTTCAATAGGCCTATTCTGAGCAAAACGTAAGTCATTGAGACTAAGTCATTGTTGAAAAATGTCTGCCTTTCAGTTGGCATGGGAGTTTTGTTTGTACTGTTTGACTGTACTAAGACAGATCATCCCCTCATTCACATCACACCTGGTGCTGCTGCAACCATCAGGACAGTAGCAAAAAGGTATGTGTGAACCAGTCCTTGCAGGCAGGATGCAGAATCTTTTTTAAAAAACTTTTTAAATTTATTTTCATGGTACAGAAGATAAATTGTGAGGAAGCAATGTTTTTTTTTTCCAGCTCACAGGCCACATTCCCTCATTTGCAACCATTCAGGGGTTGCCAGTGGTGGGTGGGGCCAGTAGCAAGAGTGGGTGGAGCATCTGGTTTGACTCATACCTTTGCAAAGTAAAACTCAGAGGTAAAACACCCACCCATGTCTCTTTATCCTTAAGCCTGGAAGAAGCATTATCCTGGTTCAAGGATACAGTTCAGGCATTTAAGGGTGGGGCCTGGGCATAGGAGAACTCCGTTGCCCCAAAGTATAATCAACAAAATCCCACCCTGACCCCCAAATTTCCCCTCCCACAAATAACATGGAGAATTTGTGAGGCCATTTTAGCTCCTCCTTCCCAGTAGCATCTCTAAAAGTAATAAAAAAAATACTATTAGCTACTATAAAATGACTACAAACTGGTAATGTTGTTACCAGAGTTTCTGGACTAGAGATGGCCAATCTTTCGACATTAGCACTCCAGTTTATATTACAATAAGGCTATTAGTTGTGTCGTCATCATCATCATTAAATCAATAAGTTACCTCCCTACAGTAAAGTCTCAGTTGTGCTGGTAAAATTCCCTGTCAGTTCAGAGATGACCAAGATATGCCGTTTCAGACATTTCTCAAAGGTCTGTTTCAATTTCTGCCGAATCTTTGATTGAAATTGGACACCTTGCATTTAGGTCTCTTGTATTAATATAGGCAGGAACTTTGGCCTACTTTTTAAATAAGTTTCTTGAAAAATTGCAATATTAGCTCTATGTTAAAGGAGCTTTATTGCCTGAATTCTTAAAGTGAACAAGCTCATCCCTTCTTTTATTTTATTGTTTGTTTCTTATGGTTTTCACACTTACAACCCTGTTGGAACATCACCAATAGGGGTCCACATGGTCATTATTTTGGTTGATGAGAAGCAAAGGTAACTTTGTACAAACCCTCGATTTCTTGTTCGCTTCTCCCAAAAGGAAGCCCATGTATAATTTAAACGACCTCTTGTTTTCATTAATTATGTATCTGATGAATTGCTACTGAAGAAAAGAATCTGGACTTTTCATCTGTGACAAATCCTCATTGTTATTTTGCATATAAAAGGAAAAGGAATCCATCTCAGGACATGAGCTAAGAACATAACTGAATAAATATGGTGTCACAGAGAGTTGGAAATATAGCATGTTAAATTATAGAATTTGCTCATAGTTCTCTGTAAATGGGCCATCCCGCCTCCATTCATAAAGAGCAAGGTTGCACACAGGTATATCTGACAATATTTTTCTCACTCCAGACACTAAATGTGCATCAGTTCGGACAAGTTCAGACTTCCCTGGCCACTTTTCCTTTATAGGAAGACCCTTCTTATATTGTTGGGTCAATTTGACTGCCAAGCTTCCTATATATCAAGGCAAATCTTTTTTTCTTGAGATCTTCAGCCTGGAATTAGTAGAAGTTATGTTCAACTTCACACCAGCTTCTGCCAGGGAGGCAGAGAGAGACTTTGGTTTCTACCGCCTTTTGCTATACATCTTCTGTAGCCCTGTAATATATATATATATATATATATATATATATATATATATATATATATATATATATATGGGTGGTATTCAACTAACTTTTACTCAGATTGGTCCAAAGGATCAAAAAAAGATGCTCTGAAGCAGCAGAGGAGCATAAAGGAATTGACCTGCTGTTCTCTCATTTTCTCTCTCCCCATATGTAGTACATCTTATCCCTTTCAGCAGGTTGGGCAATTCCTACTTTGAAGGAGAGGGACTATAGTCACGGGTTCCTGAGCTTGCGCCCTTAAGCCACAAATAATTATAGGGATGAACCTGCAGGTAGGTGCCCTTCTACCAGCTCAGAATATTTCTCCATCTTGCACAGTATTGTCTGACTGGCAGCAATCTTTCCCATCACCTGCTTGAGCTGGCGATCCTGCTTGAGGTGGACTTCAGACTCAAATGGTCTGAGGACACATGGTGCAGCCACCTTGCTGAAGCTGAGCAGGCCTGGTCAGGATCTGAATGGGGGTCCATCTGAATGAGAGGCCATCTGAGAACCCCATCTATCACGGCGTCCATAGACTGGCTGGATGCAGAGGAGAGATGGAAGGCACCAGCCAGGGAGCCCCCTAGGGAACTCCCAAGGGAAGAATGCTCTGAGCCAGGGGATTGGTGTGTGGTGGGGGTGACAATGAGCAGTCAAAGGGAGAAGAGGGAGCACACTGGGAGGATGAGGTTCAGGAGCAACAGGGTTTAATGAGCAGGAAGAGGCTGTGGCAGAGAGCTGTGCAGACTCTGAAGCTGAGTGTAGGCAGGCTGTGGAAGAAGTCAGGGAGTCTTCCCCTCCTGCTTGCAACCAGCTCCCCTCCCCCCTGGTGTCCCACAACATGCTGAGAAATGCAGAGGGAAGAGCAACAAGAGACTAGCAGGCGAAGCCTTAGGTTACTGGGGAAAGAATCAAGGGAGGAACCTTAGAGAGCTTAGAGGGCTGAGGGAAGGTGGGGACTTTTAGTCCTCACAGCTGCTTCATTAGGCAAGACCACCTGGAATGAGTTGCTGTGGCCACTAGGCCTGAGCTGTGGCTTGTTGCCTTGAATAAAGAGTAAACTTCACTGGCTTCAGGGAATTTATTGTTTTATTGCCAACGTACACCTGACTCCAACCCTGACACAGGGACAGGGCTGTAGCTCAGTGGTAGAACGTCTGCTTTGCATGCTGAAGGTTCTAGGTTCAATCCCCACATCTCTGGATCTTAGCTGCCAAGTATCCCATTTTTCGCAGGAAACCCCCGGATTTTAATCCATTTCCCGCTGTTCTCCCAAATGGAGAAAAATCCCGGAAATCCCCTGGATTTCCTACCTGCCAGGGAGCTTTCATTTTGGGTGCTGCTCTGACCATGTGTGGGCACTGGAAATAGGGCAGAGCGGCACTGGAAGTCGCTGCTACGCATGCCCGGCGGCCATCTTGGTGGTGGCCGCCGGGCATGCGTAGAAGCGACTTCCGGTGTTGCTCTGCCATATTTCCGGTGCCCACGCATGGTCAGAGCAGCCCCAGAAGTTGCTTCTGCGCAACTTACGGTGCCGTGCTGCTGCTGTTTCCACATTTTCAGCAGGAGACTTGGCAGGTATGCTCTGGATAGGGCTGGGAATGCCCCCTGCCTGAATTCTTTGGGAGATCTATTGCCATTCAATGTGCACAATAAGGAGCTACAATAGATGAACCAATGGTCTGGCTAAACACAAGGCAGCTTCCTACGTTCCTTGATACAAAGGATTGAACCTTGGACCTTCTGAATGCATGCCTTTGCTCTACCCTGGGGAGATGTTCCATTCCCAAGGTGGGGGAGTTGAGACAGGGAGTGTAAAAGAAGGTGCGAAATAACTCCTTTTGCTGCACATCTTGTCAAGAACATGCACACTTCTCTGTCTGAATGTTAAAGCACTGTGGGTTTTGTCTCAGGTTGGGAACAGTCTATGTTTATTTATGAGAGTGGTTATATGTAAATATTTCACAAGGCTGTGCCCATTGTGGCCCCTGGGATCAGTCAGCCCCTTCAGCATGGATTATGTCCCTTTGCCATGCAAACAGCTGGAGTTCTTCAGTTAACTAAGATTTGTGGATGAACACTAGAAGGGCAAATGCCTCCTGTAGGTTCTCTTTGAGTGTGCTTTTCTTTTTTAAGCTTTCAAAATGCATCTGTTGACAAGATATAAAAGGCACCTTTCTCCTCCTTTGATGCGCAGATTTCTGAGGAAGAATGTATTCAACTTGGAATCACAAGAGACAAGATTTCTGTGATTTCCCCAAACGGAGGAGGAGCAGGTGTTAGATTAACAGCACATATCACAACGAGATGAGAGGATTCGTATCCACTCATGGATCCTGCAACGTGGAACTGTGAGCACCACTGAATAACAATGAGAAAATTAGACTCTGAAAAGCACCACTAAGAGTGCTAGGTGCTATCTCAGTAGGCATAAAACTGGAGGTGTTCTGCTGCAAGGTTAATTTTAGAAAGAAAGTGATTAGCACTGAACTATTCCCTCCCCCCAAAAAAATAATGGGCACAGTGGATTCATAATTAGTTTCAGTTCAAGACAGATTACATATTAGTGCAGTCCATGTTTTGGCTGCTAATCTCCATATTTCTCCTCGGAGAACCTGGACTCAGAAGATTTCAGCTGTAGCACAAACAAGTGAGCTGCATAGGAATACCATCTCTCGCTTTCCCCTGCAATAAATTTTAGACTCTTGTTCGAAATCAAGTTTCTAGCCCGCATTGCTATAAACTCAGTGGCAGAGCACATGCCTTGCATCCCAAAGGTTCCAGGTTAAATAAATCTCTGGCACTTCTAGGCAGGGCTGGGAAAATCTCCTGGCTACAACCCTGAAACGCTTCTACCAGTTGTAGGTGTTAATAAGCTAGAGGAGGCAAGGGACTGACAAAGAACAAGGCAATGATTCCTCAAAAAAAAAAAGCCCCCTTGAGTTAGTACTCCTACACACATAAGTGCATACCATCCATTCAAATGTCTTGCCCACATTTAGTGCATAACATAGCTTTAACATTTCCCTCCCAACAGCATCTCAATCAGTGCAAGAGGATGGCACCATTTATGCCATTTTCCTAATGCTTCACCATCCTACCTCTGCTAAAGTAATGGATCAGCCATTGCTCTTCAAGTTAATACACTGTGTTTTGTTTCTCTCACTGTTTGGTTGACCCTAAATCACCATAGCTGCCAGGTTTTCCCTTTTCTCGCGAGGAAGCCTATTCAGCATACAGGAAAATCCCTTAAAATAAGGGATAACTTGGCAGCTATGTAAATCACTACATTCTGGCTACCAGACAAGAGGCTCTGCTTCTGGTTCAGCACTCCTTCTGGATTATGGGAGCCCCCCCCCCTTTAATCTTCTGCAATTAATTTGAGCAGCCACAGCCCTGCCATCATGCCTGCTACAAGCAAGCAGTTTCCTAGACAAATTACATAATTTGGGTCACTTCTAAAGGACCTGTTCATTGTGATTTGTTCGCACAAAGTTTGTGGGGATGTTAAAGTGTCTCCTCTTTCTTGAGCATTCATTCATTTCTGGAGAGGTTATATGATGTTGCATCAAATGAGTGCTATCCCACACTTTCCCATCCTTTTCCCCTCTTCCCCCCCCTTTTTGTAAAAAATCCAATTCTGGGGATGGGATGGGTTTGCTGCACAAGAGTGTCAAATCAGCTTTAATTGTTTAGCCTAGTTTTTCCAGGATGTGATTGAATACCACCTGCAAATAGTGATAGTCTGGAAGCACCCATAGCCATCGTTTGGACCATCACCAAGAGACCTGCTGGATCAGATCAGAAGTCTATCTAGTCCAGCATCCTGTTCTCATGGTGGCCAACCAGATGCTCATAGGAAGTCTGCAACCAGGACATGAGCTCTCACTTGTAATTCCCAGCAACTGGTATTTTTAGAGGTCTGTTGTCTCTGTTACTGGAGACATATAGCTGTGCTGACTAGTAGTTATTAATAGCCTAATCTGCCATGACTTTCTTTAATCCCCTTTTAGAGCCTTCCAGGCAGTGCCATAGTTTAACTATTTGCTGTGTGAAGTACTTTTGCTGGTCTGCCTAGGATCTACCACCACTGAGCTTCACCGGATGACTCCAGGTTCTTGTGTTAAAGTGAACAAAGCCACTGTCTCCTGGCCAGGCATAATTATATACACTTCTATTGTGTCCTACATTACTTGCCTTTCTTCTTCTTCTTTTTGTCTTAATGGAAAAGCTTATTAAAGGAGAATTGGGCGGGGTGCTCTCTGTGCTCTGTAATTACATATTCTGCCTGTTTCCTCTGCACTGATTATCATTATTCACCCAACAGGCTATAGTGCATAATCATTGTGAACAAAACACACAAATCCAACTGCAAGCAAGTTTCTACCGCTGATGAAATACAAATGTTGATTTTGTGGAATGAGAAACAGTAGCAGGATGGAAGCTAAAAGCAATTTCAGACTCCTCTATTACAGGAGCATCAAAATTGAAAGTAATCTGTTTTTATGTATCTGGAAGTACCTTCCACTTTGGTCTGTGTGCATTCTAGATACATGACAACTAATGCGTTTCATCGACTACTAGGTTAATATTCTCATCTAACGGCTACTTCCTAGGCAGGAAATGTACCTGCCATTAGGTTCTTTGGAAGAACTGGGTTTCCAAGATACAGAGCACTTTCTGCAAACTTTTGTGGCGCATCTCTTACATTGAGATTAATGGCAAAACCTGAATGGGCTTCAGGGCCTTAACATCAATATAGTAGAGCAAAGTTCAGTGTAGGTTCACAGGACATGATTAATAAGTCATATGTATGTATTCCATATGGATTTTTCTGACATGGTTGTACATTTACAGGTTTTCATTCTAATCTGTTTACCCCCATAGATAGTGTCATTCCATTCCTCTTTTCTTGTCAGAGATATATTCCACATTATATCTGACATAGGGCTCATCCACACCTCCATTTGCCCCACCGCTTTCACTCTAAAAAACCTGCAGTTTAATGCTGAATCAGAACAATTGGCAATTGGGTTTTCCGCAGAATCCCATTTGTTCTGATTTAGTGCTAAGGAGTAGTTTAGTGCTAAGTAGTAGTTTTCCAGGGGAAAGCAGTGGGGCAAAAGCAAAACCACTCAGACCCATGTGTAGGAAGAACAGGACGCGTAAAGAAAAAACCCTTCTCAGATTCATGATTTATAGTGAGGATGAGGGAGATGTTCGTGGTGAGTTCTGGTACCTCTTTTTCTAGCAAAACAGCACTGACTCAAATCATAACTCAAGAGGCCATATTCAGAAAGGTTTGTAAAGCAAACACAAAGCAGGGGGGTGGAAGAGACTAGTCAAATGTGTCATGAGTTTTCAAGCTGAGCATGGCAGTAGATGTCAGAGTCTTCTTCCCAGTGTGGCTCATCAGTAATAGGCAGGAAGCAGTCTGTGCATAAGAGGAGCTGTGGGAGTTCTCAAAAGTTAACAAATTGGCAAATCACTGAACCAGTCAGTCATGGAATTATTGTATCATTCTTAAAGAAAGCACCTCAGGATGCAAAGCATAAAAAGGTTATGAGAAGTCAGTTCAAACCAATATGCATCAAATTGGAGCTAATGTTGAGCCTGAGAGCTTAATGTATCCAATACAACCAGTTTCCGTAGCTGGGAAGCATAATACACAAAAGGTGGTGAACCAAAAAAGATGTCTGTGGAGGCAAAGGCAAAAATTCTGCAGGAGAACATCAGGCAAAGTGAAGCTAGAAATGTCAGGGGAAATGAAGGCACCATAGGCCATGCAAAGCCTTGTAATTTATTTAACACCAGAAGTATAGAAAATCAATTTATACCTTACTCCAAGTTAGTTGAGCGCTCTCTCTCGCTCTCTCTCGCTCTCTCTCTCTCAATGAGGGGGCTTTGCTGTTGGAAAGGCTTCAGCTTCTAAGTACTGTAATTTAGCTCCTGAAATGTGTGCTAATGGCAGGTGAATGGCTAGATATCCCATTCAAAGAGAATTGAAGACCCACACACATACACACATGGGGGGGGGGGAGCTCTATGCTTTCAGGCATCAAGCTGAGAAGTTTCCCTGAGGCACAAGTCTTCAGATCTAATAGCAAGACAGATTGATCCCCTGATTTATAAGTGCTTCAGGAGAAAGTTTCAGATCTAAAAATCAATGCTTTGAGGAGAAAGAGTTCTTGTGTGGTCAAAATAAGTAATACTATTAGGTAGGCACAGTGTAAATCTAGATAACCTTCTCCAAATCATAGCTCAAATAAAGGCATTTATGAACCAAGGGCTGGATATGAAACTTACATTCATAACTACAGATCATCAGCCTAGCCAAAAGAAAGGAAAATCTAGCACAGGGGGAGTCTTGGTCGTCGTCCGCCCAGTAGTTTAGGACTAGAAAAGTATCCCCACTGCCCACTGAATACTAAGAGAGCTGTCCAAGGTCCTGACAAGGAGGGTGGGAAGGGGCAGTACAGCTTGGTCGGACTGGTGAGGGGCTCTTCTGAGCTGCTGAGGCCAGTGGCTGATGCCTATCATCAAGTTGTTGTTATTATTATTATTATTATTATTATTATTATTTATTTATTTATTTATTTTTTACCCCGCCCATCTGGCTGGGTTTCCCCAGCCACTCTGGGTGGCTTCCAACAAAGATTTAAAATACATTAAAATGTCACACATTAAAAACTTCTTCTAAATGTCAGGTAGTTATTTATGTCTTTGACATCTGATGGGAGGGCGTTCCACAGGGCAGGTGCCACTACTGAGAAGGCCCTCTGCCTGGTTCCCTGTAGCTTTGCTTCTCACAGTGAGGGAACCGCCAGAAGGCTGGACCTCAGTGTGCGGGCAGAACGATGGGGGTGGAGACGCACCTTCAGGTATAATGGACCGAGGCCATTTAGGGTCAGAAGGTCGGTGGTTTGAATCCCTGCGAGCTCCTGTTGCTTGGTCCCAGCTCCTGCCAACCTAGCAGTTCAAAAGCACGTCAAAGTGCAATTGGATAAATAGGTACCACTCCAAGCGGGAAGGTAAACGGCATTTCCGTGTGCTGCTCTGGTTCGCCAGAAGCAGCTTTGTCATGGTGGCCACATGACCTGGAAGCTGTACGCCGGCTCCCTCGGCCAATAACGCGAGATGAGCACCGCAACCCCAGAGTCGGTCATGACTGGACATAATGGTCAGGGATCCCTTTACCTTTACCTAATAATAATAATAATAATAATAATAATAATAATAATAATTTTATTATTATTTATACTCCAGCTGCTTTGGGCAACTTACAGCACATATAAAAACATAGTGTGCTGCCAACCCTGATCTTCCAGATTCCAACATGAAATGTGGATATTCCTTGCCCATGGGCAGATGGTGGTGCTGATGCTCTTGCAGGAGAGGCACAAAGTGGCCAAACGAGCATCTGTGCACAAGGACCTCAATTTGTAAAACATCCAGGGGGCACCTCAGGCCCAAGAGCACGGAAAAGAGCCAGCCTGGTGCTGCTGGAGCTTAGGGGTGGCACTGGGAGGGGTGGCACTGGGAGAGGACCGCCATTGGTTCTCCCCCCCCCCACTCAGCCCCGAAGCCAAATGCTCCCTGCTCTTGGCATTCCTTCCTGGCAGCTGGTTAAAGGGAGAGTGACACCTCCTGCAACCAGGCAGGCTGCTGTAAATTTGGTTGGAGCCAGGCAAGAAGAGGCAGAAATAAATGGAAATAAAGTGAGCGTGGATGAGTCAGCAAGCCAAGCTTTTGGCCTTGCCCAGTTGCTAGGCTACCCAGTGCACATGGTGTTCTATATCTAAACAAGAAAACAAGATCCAAATGTGTCTGGGGGGGGTGCTAGCTCAATGCATGGACCAAGCAATTATTTGGTGACAAAAAAAGGAAAAGGCAGGCACAGTGAGATTTTGATGTGCCTGAAACTGAAACTTTTAAGGAACTTGAATTTTAACACCCCAGTTCACAAGATTATTCAAAATGATTTGTGTGCTCAAACAGTTTCTTTTGTATTTGAGAAAGGCAATCAAAGATTGCTGCATTGTTAATTTTTGCAATAAATTTATCAGTTTCAAGTTTTTGCTTTTCATGGGGCAGGCAGGGGGGTGGGGGCAGTCATACAAGGAGTTAGTTTTGCCTAAGGGGCACTGACTACAGTTACCATCAGCCCCAGCCAGCATGGTCAATGGTCAGGGATGATGGGAGATGTAGTCCACAAAACAGTTGGCTGCCCTGACCTAGCTCATGCTTTGCATTGTGGCGTGCTGGTGAGGAGGTCAGGGTGGTGCAAATGATCCTGTGGAGCCAATCTGGTTCTCCTGAATATACTCCCTTGCTATTTGTTTTGCCCTCTCCATTAAGGCAGAGAAAGGGATCAAGAGAGCAGGGCTCCTGGGCCCTGCTGCCAGAAGTATACAAAAGGAAAGCGTTTGGCAGCACAGAAAGCCGAGGAGGTCATAATGGACATTTTCTCCACTGCTGAAAGGATGATCAATCCTTTCAGTGAGTTTCAAGATGATTCAGTGTGTTCGGGTGTTTGCACAAGTGAGGTTGCAATTCATTTGCTATAGGCTGGACAGAAAGGTGAAAAGTACTGATGGAATTCTTCAACAACCATTTGCTTTCCCCTGCCCGGAAAATTTATTCTCCCATCAAAAGCCATAACCTGAAAACATACAGTGATCAAACCCAAAGAAAAGCTGTGCTTTCTGCGAAGATGTCATGTTGAAGTGTGTTGAGAAATCCATTGCAAAAGGAGGGCAACAAAGATGGTCAGTGATATAGTTGTTGTTGTTGTTTAGTCGTTTAGTCGTGTCCGACTCTTCGTGACCCCATGGACCATAGCACGCCAGGCACTCCTGTCTTGCACTGCCTCCCGTAGTTTGGTCAAACTCATGTTCGTAGCTTCGAGAACACTGTCCAACCATCTCGTCCTCTGTCGTCCCCTTCTCCTAGTGCCCTCAATCTTTCCCAACATCAGGGTCTTTTCCAAGGATTCTTCTCTTCTCATGAGGTGGCCAAAGTATTGGAGCCTCAGCTTCACGATCTGTCCTTCCAGGGAGCACTCAGGGCTGATTTCCTTAAGAATTGATAGGTTTGATCTTCTAGCAGTCCATGGGACTCTCAAGAGTCTCCTCCAGCACCATAATTCAAAAGCATCAATTCTTCGGCGATCAGCCTTCTTTATGGTCCAGCTCTCACTTCCATACATCACTACTGGGAAAACCATAGCTTTAACTATACGGACCTTTGTCGGCAAGGTGATGTCTCTGCTTTTTAAGATGCTGTCTAGGTTTGTCATTGCTTTTCTCCCAAGAAGCAGGCGTCTTTTAATTTCGTGACTGCTGTCACCATCTGCAGTGATCAAGGAGCCCAAGAAAGTAAAATCTCTCACTGCCTCCATTTCTTCCCCTTCTATTTGCCAGGAGGTGATGGGACCAGTGGCCATGATCTTGGTTTTTTTGATGTTGAGCTTCAGACCATATTTTGCGCTCTCCTCTTTCACCCTCATTAAAAGGTTCTTTAATTCCTCCTCACTTTCTGCCATCAAGGTTGTGTCATCTGCATATCTGAGGTTGTTGATATTTCTTCCGGCAATCTTAATTCCTGCTTGGGATTCATCTAGTCCAGCCTTTCGCATGATGAATTCTGCATATAAGTTAAATAAGCAGGGAGACAATATACAACCTTGTCGTACTCCTTTCCCAATTTTGAACCAATCAGTTGTTCCATATCCAGTTCTAACTGTAGCTTCTTGTCCCACATAGAGATTTCTCAGGAGACAGATGAGGTGATCAGGCACTCCCATTTCTTTAAGAACTTGCCATAGTTTGCTGTGGTCGACACAGTCAAAGGCTTTTGCATAGTCAATGAAGCAGAAGTAGACGTTTTTCTGGAACTCTCTAGCTTTCTCCATAATCCAGCGCATGTTTGCTATTTGGTCTCTGGTTCCTCTGCCCTTTCGAAATCCAGCTTGCACTTCTGGGAGTTCTCGGTCCACATACTGCCTAAGCCTGCCTTGTAGAATTTTAAGCATAACCTTGCTAGCGTGTGAAATGAGCGCAATTGTGCGGTAGTTGGAGCATTCTTTGGCACTGCCCTTCTTTGGGATTGGGATGTAGACTGATCTTCTCCAATCCTCTGGCCATTGCTGAGTTTTCCAAACTTGCTGGCATATTGGGTATAGCACCTTAACAGCATCATCTTTTAAAATTTTAAATAGTTCAGCTGGAATATCATCACTTCCACTGGCTTTGTTATTAGCAGTGCTTTCTAAGGCCCATTTGACTTCACTCTCCAAGATGTCTGGCTCAAGGTCAGCAACCACACTACCTGGGGTGTACGAGACCTTCATATCTTTCTGGTATAATTCCTCTGTGTATTCTTGCCACCTCTTCTTGATGTCTTCTGCTTCTGATAGGTCCTTACCACTTTTGTCCTTGATTATGGTACTCTTTGTACGAAATGTTCCTTTCATATCTCCAATTTTCTTGAACAGATCTCTGGTTTTCCCCATTCTATTGTTTTCCTCTATTTCTTTGCATTGCTCATTTAAGAAGACCCTCTTATCTCTCCTTGCTGTTTTTTGGAAATCTGCATTCAGTTTCCTGTATCTTTCCCTATCTCCCTTGCATTTTGCTTGCCTCCTCTCCTCCGCTATAGAAAGTACGGTAAATCCAATTTTTAAAAGCTGAAGGAAGCGGCTATGTTTAACATGAAGAAGAATAGGCTGAGGGGTGACATGAGAGCATTCATGTATTTGAAGGGTTGTCACATAGAAGAGGGCAAAAATTCAGACCCTGCAAGTGTCCCCATTTTCCAGGGACAGTTGTAGATTTACAGAAGCTGTCTCAGTTTCTGATTTGATCCCAGGATGTCCCACTTTTCCTTAGGACGTCCCTATTTACACCAGAGAAATGTTGCAGAGCATGCAGTTATGTGACCCAGGAGCCAAGGAGTTAAGTAACTATACAACCTTTAGAAGACATCTGAAGGCAGCCCTGTATAGGGTTGTTTTTTTAATGGTTAATGTTATATCATGTTTTTCTATATGTTGCAAGCTGCCTAAAGTGGCTGGGGCAGCCCAGTCAGATGGGTGGGGTATAAATATTATTATTATTATTATTATTATTATTATTACTATTGCTATTGCTATTATTATTATTATTATTATTATTATTATTATTATTATTTCCTATTTTCATTGGAGAAATGTTGGAGGGTATGAAGACTTATTTTCTGCTGGCCCAGAAAGCAGAATCCAATGTACTTTAGTTGTAGCAGATGTACATGAGGAGAAATAATGTAACAGCAAGAGCAGTTTGACAATGGAAACTTTGATGACCAGTGGGCTCTCCCTCACTGTAGATCAGAGGCTAGACATCTATCTTTTGGGGCTGCTATAGCTCTGGATTCCCTGCACTGAGCAGGGAGTTGGAATAGATAACCTAGAATTCCCCTCCAACTCTATGGTCTTATAACTTCTAGTAGGGCACAGCAAATGAAAACAAAATCTTGTATTGACTCTTTGGGATCTGTTCCATAACTGCTCCATAACTTATTAACTTTCTTTAATCTAGAAGGCTATCTTGTTAATATTCTCCCATTCCACCCCCAGCCCCCCAAAATGTTGCAACACACTATGATCACGTTGCTATTACCAACAAGCAACATAATGTCCTTCCAGCCGCTGGTGATCTTGGAGAAAGTTTTTCTGAACTGGTCCAAACTTTCCTGCAAAGTACAAATGGATGCCTTTGGACTTTGGCACAGATCAGTACAACTTCAAATAAGACAGAAGAGTTGCAGCCGAACAGCTGGTGGTTCGCAATCTATTAAGAGATCTGCAAAGGAACAGCAACTGCAACCTACAATTCAGATAGAAAAAGCTTCTTCCCAGTGGAGGAAGGAAGGAATGATTTCAGAAATGTGCCTTGCATATTATATGGAAAGATGTAGGACACTACTTAATAGAGAATGTTTTGTTCAGGGAACTGAGAGTAAGAACTAAGATGTTGCCATGAAGGATGGCTAAGGATATTTCTTCATGTGCTGTTGAAGAACTTCTGAAGATCAGTAGTGGACAGAATGCAAGGGCAGCATTGCTTACTAGACCTCCCTCCAGCCGAGCCACCACTGCATATCGGGAAGAGGAGAGAGGCAATGCAGTGGCGAGGTCAGCACAGTGCAAATGCACCAGTGGAGCATTTGCACCACTGCAACCATGCCCCCACTTTGCCCCTTCCCCCTCTCCATCCTGGTGTGCAGCAGCTACCTGGCCAGGGGGAGGTCAGGTAAGTGATGCAACCCCACCACACTATATGCTATTGTTCAATATTATATTCTGGGGTTCGGATGCTGATGCTGCAGTCCTTTGCATCAGCCAGAAGCCACAATGGCCTATTGGTCTCAGTTGGTCATAGTTGCAAAACTGGGGTGCTGTTTTTAAGTGCAAAAATCACCAGTGCTACTGGACCCCAAACATTCACTAGATCAGGGGTGTCCAACCAGTAGATCACAATCTACTGGTAGATCCCTGGTTGATCCTGGTAGATCGTGGGATCCTTATTGGTTACAAAAAGTTATGGGGGTGGGAAGCTAAAAAAAACTCTGTGCAATCCTCCCCCAAAAAAGCTCAATAACTCTGGGCAATCAACCCACCTCATGCACGCTCCTCCTCCCTCCAATGACAATGGGTAGATCACTGCTGGTTTTTTATACTGGGAGTAGATCACAGTCTCTTGGGAGTTGGACATGCCTGCACTAGATGTGATACAGTGAAGGCTTTATGTGTGATGGGCTGCTTACTGTAGTGTTTCAACACGAAGAATTCTCTGATGATCTTGGGAAAGTCATAGTATTTCCAGAATCAACATATGGTGATTTTTTTATGCTACCTACATGGAAAAATTTTAATAGAGGGGGTCACTCATTCCTGATGCAGCCTGCTCTGCCTAGCAATGTCTTCATTTCCTGACAAGACCATGCATGCCACCAGCCAATAATGCAATATATCAACATCTCAAAGTGGCGAATTGCCATGTGCTACAGTGGAGAGCTCTCCGGTAAATAGCATTTACTCCTTTCCCTCGCCATGGCTAGTATTTAGGAGAAAACATGCTTGGTGTCACTTGGGTACTGGATAGTACAGCTCTCTATGGCAACAAGCAAAGAAACGGTTGTACAGGGAGGGACCCTGCCTTGTTGTTCAGCTACCCTGTGAGGCAGTTGTGTTTTTTGTGTTTTTATGCTGAAAACCAGCCTGTGATCCTTGGATAAAGAGTATAGAAATGTAATAATTAATAATAATAATAATAAATAATAGTATCTCTGGTCCCATGCTGCAGAATACCCCTCCAGCAGAGATTCCATAGGCATCCCCACTTTTGACTTTCAGGATTTTTTGACTTTGACTTTAAAAAAATCCTCAAGACCTTGTTCTACTAACAGACCTATGCAGTTGTTTAAAGCATTTTTGATTCATCAGTTGTTTTAATGATTATTTTGTTTTATATACAGTGGTACCTCGTGTTACGTACCGTCCCCCTTATGAATGCTTTGGGTTATGTGCTCCACTAACCCGGAAGTAGATGCCCCTTGTTGCGAACTTTGCTCCGGGATGCGAGCTGAAGTCGCCTGCCAGCAGTGCGCCAGCAGCGGAAGGCGTCATTAGAAAAAGTGTGCCTCATGTTACAAGCAGTTTCCAGTTACAAACAGACCTCTGGAATGGATTAAGTTTGTAACTGGAGGTACCACTTTATATATAATACACACACACACACATACATAAATAGATAAACAAAATACTGTGGTGATCAATATGGGCACATATTCATGTTCTATCCTGTCTTTTGATCTGGAAGAATTCATAACAAACTAAAGTGGGTGGGTAGTGTACAATAATATGCAGTAGATTGTCCAAATCTCTGAGTTTCCTTTAAAAACAAATAAACAAACCAAGGTGCAAACTTTGAAATTACAGATAATCATTAAGCTGAATGACCAATCAAACATTAAGCAGCTGCAGTGGCCTTGGGGCGGGGGGGGGGGGGAGAGAAGCCCAGAACATTAAAGTCATGAATATATTTATAAAATCATTAATATATTTGGCCATTCCATCTCAACAACCCCCCCCTGAGTTGTGACTTCAAGCCTGAGATTGGAAAAGTTAGAAAAATGTGCATGTCTCTCTCTCTCCCTCTCTCTCCCTCTCTCCCTCTCTCTTTCTCTTTCTTTCGAGGAGGTTAGGCTATGGGAGCAGCTACTACTGATTATCTTCTGGGTTTTAGGAGCATACTTTCAATAACATGAGGATTACAACCAAATGGGAACTGTTGATTTTCCTGGCTTTAGGAAAGGACTTTCACAGATCTTGAAGGGAAACGAGCAGAAAGGAGAGGAGTTGCTTATCCATCATAAAACAGCTGATTTAATCCATAGGCATAGCCAGTAGGAACCCAAGGAATGAGCTAACAGTAGGGTTTGGGGGTTGTTTTTCTATCATCTCTTTGGAGGTTATACAGCAGATCGGGAGAAAGGCTTCTATTTCCACAGAGATGAGAAGAAGTGGCAGCAGGGGGTCCAGCGTACAAAAGGAATGTATTTTAGACAGGCGAAATGTGGCTTCATTCCATTTCTGAAAATTGGTCACACGCCAGTAACTTGAGAGAGATGATTCATTTCAGTGACCTGATTGCATTATTGACCAATATTCCACAATGACCTAGAGAACTAAGTGCATGGATTTTTCCTCCCTTGTAAAAATGATTTGTGTGTGCCACTTTGTCAGTCTTGCTTTTAAAGCTGTGAAGGCCCGGTAATGGAGGTGCCAACAGCAATCTGACACCTTGGGATGTAGAAGTAAAAGAAAGAGTTTAAAAACTCCCAAAATTCACCTCTCCCCTTGTTTTCTCCTCTGGTGGGCATGAATTATGTTTTGTTTTTGTTTTTTTTAAAAAAAATGTGTGTGTGTGTGTGTGTGTATCTATATATATAAAAATGTAAACTGGGCATGTGGGTTATTATCCACTTTTCTCCGAAACCGCTTCACCGATTGCGTTCAAATATAAACACAACATCCAAAGCGAATGTCCGAAGGCTCTTATAAGGTTTTCTAAGACAAATGCCACACCTCCGCCAGGTGAAACCAGGTGACGAACCTGTGGCTCTGCAGATGCTGTTGGACTTCCAACTCCCATCCTTCCTGACCTTTGGCCATGTTGACTGAGGCTGATGGGAGCTGGAATTCAACAACAGAGGGCTCTGCTTTAAACTAGGTTCAGCCACCTCCATGGATATCATTGCCAAACTCAGCACAGGGGTTCCCGCGTCAGGGATACAGTCTTCGTCAATGTTTGAGACCATTTTGAATCACCTTGGTGAACCCAAATGTGACTTTAGAATGACTCCACCCAATTTCTAGCAAACACACAAATTACGCTATCCATTCAAAACTCATATTTTTTTTCCTGTCTCGGTGAAACCCTGGGCAGTGCTAATAATAAATAAATGCAGTTCTCTATCTAGATACCACAAAGAAATCGCCAGATGGACATATAGCCTAACAGCTGATCATCAATCAAAAACTCTCTCCAAAGAAGATTTCATTTCTAGCTCTTACGGGTATAGTTGTCAATAAGCCTATCCAGGTTTAATTTGCCTTAAACCTTTTAAAGGACATATCAGCTGCCATCTCTCGATTCTCTGCATTTGTGCTAATGGCATCCTGCAATAATGAATTCCATAAGGTTCGTCGTAACTTGTTCATTTGGGTAAGACTTGGCACCACCTTGACTGCATTCTCTAACCACATTGGCATCTTCCCCACTCTTGTTTGTACTTCTCAAGCCAGCTAACTGTGGATTTTATCCAAGCCCTGCTCTCTCTCCCTTGCCTCTCCCTCCTCTCCATTTGACTGTTAAACTGAGAAGTTAAGAGACTTTCTCAATACATGATGTCTTTCATTGTGTGTTGCCAAGAGGCAAGCCCTCTCCTTCTTACCAGATCTTGAATAAGATTTGTATCTCAACATTGCTTCTCTTGATCGTGATCTCTGCCCTTGATCACGGGCACTGTGTGCCAAAGGCTGCAGGGCATGAATTAAACAAATAAACAAATACAAGATCCCAACTGAAATCTGGCCAATATATCTCAAAAAGTAACTGAATTCATAATTATTTTCTCCTATGCTCTGGCTGCTTCATCTATTATATTTGGCCTTGATCCAGCTATATTTGTCAGCAGCTTGTCATACAAAACACCTAGCACAAGTGGTGCTTTGCAACAGGCGGTGGCCCAATAGAAGCACTATTCATATGTTCTTATTGGCAACATTGGCATACAGGTAGGCATAGCTAGTGTTGTTGCAAGCAAGCACATTCCTGTATTTAGCCATCTCACAGCACATACAGTACAAAGCAAGATGCAGAGTGCTTTTTCAGAACCTATTTTGTTTCATCTCACAAATATTTCCTCCCCCTTGTCAGGACGAGAAGTGGTAGGACTACAACAAAATTGCCAGAGTGAACAAGACAGAATTAAGCCCAAATAAAATGAAGAGGGCATGTTGACACATTGATTACCGTATCCTAGCAGCAATTAACTTTGAGCATCTAGGAGCTATAAAACCCATAGTGAGGGGAAAGGATATACCTTAAAGCATCTAAATTATGTCTATATTTTAAAGAGTGCAGTTCAGAGCTTAAACAGCAGTCAACAATTAAAGAGACCGGGCCCCACATGCAGAATAGGAGGCTATTAGGTTATCTATCACCTCTTGCCACCCTAGCAGAATGGCTGACATAAGACAAGGGAATTCAGTTGCACAATTGATTATTTATTTATACAAATAAATTATACTAAAAGTTAGCAGCTAATGAATTGGTGGTTGATGCTGAAAATGACTCTCTGCTCCTCTTAGCCACGCTGTCACATTAGATCCCCAGCCCAGTGGCATAACGTAGGTTGCCAGCATGCAGGGCTGCATGGAGGGAGAGAGTGGGCAGGAGGGAAAGGGACAGTGTCTGCATGTACATTCAACTGCCTAACGGCATCCGCGTCACCCAGGAGAGATAAGAAAAGAAGAGTCATTCTGTTGTCTGTAGAGGTCGCTTCCTGGTTTGCATGGAGAAACCATTTTCCATGGAGCCCAGTGATGGAAACGTACAGCTGTCTTGAGGCCGCCAGGTTGTTGACATTTTACGCCCCTAACAATTTTGTCCCATAGCTTTCTCTTTCCCAGCTCCTGACTTACCTCAGACTGTGGCTTAGGCCTGACAGGATGAGACAGGCAGCTAGCATACTCCTGCCAACGACATCTTTCACACACAAGCTGTTTTTAATTGAGACTTGTATGTGTGCCCCATTTCTGTGCCTCTGCAAGAATTGCTCTTAACGGCTGAGAGAAAAAAGGACGAAATGCAGCACCATTTCACATGCCTCACATGGTTCCTCTCCATGGCCACTCAAAAAATGGCAGCATGGCCAATACATTACTGAGGTGACATTCCCCTTTACCCTGCAACAGTTTACAGATATCCAATTTGACTTCCCCCCCCCCATGCCATAATAATCCTTAGATTATGTTACTTAGATGTGTTGTATTCATCAACAACTTTAACCGTTACAAAAAAAACCACTACTACTTCTTCTTGTTGTTGTTCTTTTATTAATTATTCTACTTATTTCAGCCTATTTTCCCTGAGAGACCAGAGGGATTTCAAAGCGTTTTTATCTTCTGATAGGAGCATAATTACTCCTTTCATTGCAAATGAAGGACAAAGTTTTGTAATAGAGGTGTGAATTGCACTGAATGTAATCTTAGTTATCTTTAAATTGTAATTGCAGTTCAGAATGGTACAGGTCCTACAGCTCTGGTTGGTTGGCATGAAGGTATCCTGTTCTGGCTCTAGCCTTCAGGATGCTCTGCCAAGGCAAACAAGACTCGCTTAAATGAGACTGGTGAATGGCTTAAGAGGATTCAGCTGTTCATATGGTGACACCAGCATTTCTGGTGGGGAAAAGTGTTCCATTTAAACGTTTGCAGCACAGTTTGTCCAGTCAGCTATTTCCGCTTTCTATGATGATGAATGGATCGACCAATTTTTCCTAATGACAGCTGTGGGAACTATGATATTCCAGAAGGCTGAATAGTGACATTATACATTACATCTTAGTTTTATCAATTCCATAGATTTACAACGAGGCAAGAAAGGTGGCCTTTCCCCCTTTGTCTAATTATTGCTTTTATTTAATTAATTAATAAGATTTATATACTCCTTAATCAGCAAAAACATTCTAAATGGTTCACATAAAGCAATACAGCAATAAAATATCATTAAAAACACCAATAAGATCAAATAAGTTGGTATCAAATTTATCAAATAAATAAATACAATCTTAGAATGTGCAGAGGTGGCAAAATTGGGGGCACTGATAAAAGATACAAATTTAGAATATTTTAAAGAAGACTGGAAACCCTTTCTAGTCTATGTAAAAAGTTATTTACCATATGCAAAGATCGCAGCAGGAGTTGAAGTGTAAGAAAATAGCAGAATATATTAAGAAACATGTTGGAGATGATGAAAGAAAGTCCCACTAGTAAAGGTATGATGTGTTGGAAATCTGCTACTGTTAACCAGATGCCTTTAATATTGGGATATATATTGATCCAAGGACATATGAAGTTGGAAAACAGATATTTGAAGACCTAACAGTTCATTTGCTAAACATTACAGAGGAACAAGAGGAGGATTATTAGGGAACACGTTACAATTTGGGTAGCTTGATTCTAGGAAATCATGGAATCATAGAGTTGGAACAGACCACAAGGGCCATCTAGTCCAACCCCTTGCCAAGCAGGAAACGCCATCAAAGCATTCTTGACAGATGGCTGTCAAGCCTCCGCTTAAAGACCTCCAAAGAAGGAGATTCCACCACACTCCTTGGCAGCAAATTACACTGTCGAACAGCTCTTACTGTCAGAAAGTTCTTCCTTATGTTTAGGTGGAATCTTCTTTATTGTAGTTTGAATCCATTCCTCTGTGTCCGCTTCTCTGGAGTAGCAGAAAACAACCTTTCTCTCTCCTCTATATTACATCCTTTTATATATTTGAACATGGCTATCATATCACCCCTTAACCTTCTCTTCTCCAGGCTAAACATACCCAGTTCCCTAAGCCGTTCCTCATAAGGCATCGTTTCCAGGCCTTTGGCCAATTTGGTTGCCCTCTTCTGGACACGTTCCAGCTTTTCAGTATCCTTCTTGAACTGTGGTGCCCAGAACTGGACACAGTACTCCAGGTGAGGTCTGACCAGAGCAGAATACAGTGGTATTATTACTTCCCTTGATCTAGATGCTATATTGATGCAGCCCAGAATTGCATTGACTTTTTAGCTGCTGCATCACACTGTTGACTCATGTCAAGTTTGTGGCCTACCAAGACTCCTAGATCCTTTTCACATGTACTGCTCTCAAGCCAGGTGTCTCCCATCCTGTATTTGTGCCTTTCATTTTTTTGCCCAAGTGTAGTACTTTACATTTCTCCTTGTTAAAATTCATCTTGTTTGCTTTGGCCCAGTTGTCTAATCTGTTAAGGTCATTTTGAAGTGTGATCCTGTCCTCTGGGGTATTAGCCACCGCTCCCAATTTGGTGTCGTCTGCAAACTTGCTCAGGATGCCCTCAAGCCCATCATCCTAGTCATTGATAAAGATGTTGAATAAGACTGGGCCCAAGACAGAACCCTGTGGCACCCCACTAGTCACTACTCTCCAGGATGAGGATGAGCCATTGATGAGCATCCTTTGGGTTCGGTCAGTCAGCCAGTTACAAATCCACTGAATGGTAGCATTGTCTAGCCCACATTTTACCAGCTTCTTTACAAGAATATCATGGGGCACCTTGTCAAAGGCCTTGCTGAAATCAAGATAGGCTACACCCACAGCTTCATCTACCAGACTTGTAATTCTGTCAAAAAATGAGATCAGATTAGTCTGACATGACTTATTTTTCAGAAACCCATGCTGACTTTTAGTGATCACAGTGTTTCTTTCTAGGTGCTCACAGATCATTTGCTTAATGATCTGCTCTAGAATCTTTCCTGGTATTGATGTCAGGCTGACTGGGCGGTAATTGTTTGGGTCCTCTCTTTTCCCCCTTTTGAAAATAGGGACAACATTTGCCCTCCTCCAGTCTGCTGGAACTTCGCCTGTTCTCCAGGAATTTTCAAAGATTATTGCCAGTGGTTCTGAAATCACCTCTGCCAGTTCTTTTAATACTCTTGGATGTAGTTCATCTGGCCCTGGAGACTTGAATACATCCAAACTAGCAAAGTATTCTTGTACTACCTCCTTACTTATTCTGGGCTGTGTTTCCCCTGCTGAATCATCTGCTCCAAATTCTTCAGGTCGAGCATTGTTTTCTTTTTGGGAGAAGACTGAAGCAAAGAAGGCACTGAGGAGTTCTGCCCTTTCTCTGTCCCCTGTTCGCATTTTACCATCTTCTCCTCTAAGTGACACGACTGTTTCCTTGTTCTTCCTTTTGCTACGGACATACCCATAAAAGCCCTTTTTGTTGCTTTTAACCTCTCTAGCAAGCCCGAGTTCATTCTGTGCTTTAGCTTTTCTGACTTTGTCTCTACACGTGCTGGCTATTAGTTTGAATTCCTCTCTGGTGGTTTCCCCCTTTTCCATAGCTGCCAAGTTATCCCTTTTTTAAGGGATTTCCCCTTATGCTGAATAGGCTTCCTCACGAGAAAAGGGAAAACTTGGCAGCTATGCCCTTTTCCCATTTTTTTGTACATATCCCGTTTAAATCTTAACTCAGTTAAAAGTTCTTTAGATAGCCACCCTGGCTTCTTTAGGCACCTTCCATGTTTCCATCTCATTGGTATTGCCTGAAGTTGTGCTTTCAATATCTCCCTTTTAACAAACTCTCAACCATCATGAACTCCCTTACACAAGAAGCTGCCTCATAACAAGCCAGACTATTGGCCAATCTAGCTTAGTATTAGCAGCTCTCTGGGACTTCAGGGAGGAGTGTTTCCCCAGTCCCAGTAGGGCCTGAATCTGAAATCTTCTGCATACAAAACATGCACACTATCACTTAGCTGTATCCCACTCCCATTAGATTCCACAGTGCATAGGTTTTGTTCTTAACACTATCAAGTGAGACAGTTCCCAAGTTGCCTTTAATATCCCATACTGATGCAATATTGCATTTTGGTTCTTGACTCATGGCCAAACAACAGTCTTTTAGGCTTCTGCCAAAGTGGTCCATCTGTGGTTCCTCTCTATTTCCATTTAAGTTCCACGAAGACTGAGGACTTGCCAACACTTCCGTTTTTCCTATACCTAGAAATCCTGGGTCTGAGCTGTTTTCCACTTGCCCTGCTCCTTTCCCAGTGTAAAGCTACTGTTTAGCACTCAGTTGGAGCAAAGGTCAATCTGGAGAAAACTTGAATTCTATCTGCTCTTGAGTGCTGAAGGGTGGCTATCCCCATGGGAAAATAGTGGGGAAAGGGGAAATTTGGATAAGCCCTGACTTACATTCAGGGCTACAGGATTTGTTCAAAGTGCAAGGGATGATACAATTGCAATAAGTATGCAATAATAATATGGGAATACCCATATCGGGTTTTTTACACTAGCAAAAGATTGCATAATATGTGGTGGTAAATCAGCACAGAGTGCTTGTTGGCCACTGGACCAATGCATTTAGATAGGTTCCCATGTACCAGCTTTTAACTAGGGTTGCCATATTTTAAAAAGTGAAAATTCGGCCAGAAAAGCTGTTGAGCTTTTCTTAGTTTTGACCAAAGTTGTCCAGGAAATTCCAGACGTATGGCAACCCTATTTTAATCGCGTTTCAAATTAGACTTTGCAAACCCAACTCAAAAGCTCTCAAATGCAATTCATTTTCATTTATGTTTCAGGGAAATGAGGCAGTAATGAATTCTTTAAAATGTGTCACTAGCTTAGATAAACATGGCAAATAAGCAAAGGAATTGTTCTGCAATATTTCTGCAAGGCAAACTCTAACAGTCTGGCAGCACACGATGTTCCAGGTTCCTCTGTGATTAGATTCTAAATATATAGATAGTTATACTTTGTGCAGTGTCTGGAGATAGCTCTGTCCTAGTTCAATTCCTTTTAAGAAGCTTCACTTCTGATGTCCTCTCTTCATCCAGATACCGGTATGCAGGGGCGAGGTGGGCGGGAAAATGATGCTGGCAATTTCCATCCTGCTATCAAAATTAAACTCTCACTGTTACCTATTTGTGCATGCGGTGCTACCCGTGGGAGTAATGTTTTATGTAGGAAGCACTCACACATCTTTCTACATACCGAAGCCATATAGAGCAATGGGTCTGAGGTCTTTTGGGGGTTGGTGAAACTTAATCTATCTTCAATTGTGTACTGTCTCAGGCATGGCAAATAAGACCAACTGTTCCCTATGGGAGGGGAATGAATATCTGCAGCCTTCTGACATTGCCAACAAATAAATAAATTCATTTCAATAAGGTCCATGTCATATTCTGGCAGAAACACATTGTGCAGAGATGCATCCAGTACTCTGATTTTCCCTGGGCCAGAGTCAAATCTAGCCAAGCCGTCTCCCAAAAACCACTTGTATTAGCCTCACACAATTGTGGTACAATCTCAATAATCTTCCAAGAGTTCCTAAAAACCATATCATGGCTATGTTAGCACATTAAAAGATAACATCTTAATCTTGCCTTGTATCCTTTTTGCTGTTTTGTTGAGTGTGCTCACTACATGGGGAATGAGCTACAGCAGAAGGTGGCAAGAAGGCACCCAGGGCATATTGCCCGTTCTGTAACTCACTTGACCTTCTTTCCACAATGTGGAGGATCCCCCAGAACATTCCACAAACCCATGATTTCATATGTAATCTATCTATTTGGAAACAAACCATTGATATCACAGTGGAGTTATGACATTATAGTACTGAAAAAAACCCATTTTGATTATTTTGTATAGTTCAAAATAGAAAATATGTTTTGATTGAACTATTTTGGAGTGCTAGAGAACATATCCTCATAAGCCATTCCATGGGTGGACCACAAATCTCCGTAAGATCCTGAAATGCTGTTGATCACCATGCACTGCAGTGATCAGTTTGGCTATAGATCAGATGAATATTAAGGGGCTCCTTATAACCTCTTGCTTCAGTCCACCCAAGATTTCACTTACAGATTGCCTTTTGAATATGGTACGTGTTCTTCATGTGAACTGGGCAAAATAGAATGAGGAGCAGGATGAAATTGGATATTTGGCTTTTATTGTATTAAAAAATCTGATAGCAGTGGGATTTGGAGAAGCCTTTGTATGCCTTAAAATACTGTAAGTTATCCTTACCCTTTTAGTGAGAGTAGACCAGGCATCCCCAAACTTTGGCCCTCCAGATGTTTTGGACCACAATCCCCATTATCCCTGACCACTGGTCCTGTTAGCTAGGGATCATGGGAGTTGTAGGCCAAAACGTCTGGAGGGCCGCAGTTTGGGGATGCCTGGAGTATACTATAACTAGAACTCAAAGAAACAAATGTAATAGTTGTACGATATTGTTGGCATTCCATAGGTTAATAATTACAAATTTGATACACATTTCAAAGCTACCCAGATAGAAGGTTCTAATCAGGGCTCACTATGAGAGCATTTGGAAAAGGTGTGGGAGTTCAGTCCCAAGTGAAACTTTGCCTGAATATTGTTGTTGTTGTTTAGTAGTCATTATTCATATCCGACTCTTCGTGATCCCATGGACCAGAGCATGCCAGGCACTCCTGTCTTCCACTACCTCCCGCAGTTTGGTCGAACGCATGTTGGTAGCTTCAAGAACACTGTCCAACCATCTCGTCCTCTGTCGTCCCCTTCTCCTAGTGCCCTCAATCTTTCCCAACATCAGGGTGTTTTCCGGGGAGTCTTCTCTTCTCATGAGGTGGCCAAAGTATTGGAGCCTCAGCTTCAGGATCTGTCCTTCTAGTGATCCAGGAATGGGTCCTTAATGGCTTCTGAAAAGCTATTAAGTGATTGAGTAATCTCATCAATACATGAGAGCCATCATGGATAAACTAACAGCTTTGAAATATACTGTATGATATTTTTGTTTTATTCACTAATGCACAGGCCTACTATTACTGAAATGTTAGAGGGCTGGCATGTGTACATAATTCTTGTTTTTACTTCCTTAGTTAAATTAAAGAGAATAAAATTCTCATAAAGTGTATGGTATAGAACTCCCTGGAGTGCCTCTTTAGGAGTCAACATAGCTTTTATCTAATGCATCATAACTGTTTCTTATGCTCTGATACATGTGCATTTAGGGAATGTTGAAAATGCATGTGGTTTATCCAACAAAGCCAGTGCTACTAAATTTTGCCACATAAATATGTATTCAGACTTTTTACAAAATAAGAATAAAAATTTATACGACAATATTTTCCTAGCATTCCATTACGAATCCAAAGAACCCATTACAGTCTATTGCAAAATTCCATATCTGTCCTCCAGAGTCATTATAAGACCCAGTCTGTGCAATAGATTTGCTGTAATGGTAATACAAAACTGACACAGAAGAAATATCAGCAGCTTGAAACAACATTAGCAATGCTAGCCCAAAATCATTCAGAAAGGAGTTTCTGGAAAGCCCAGTATAGGAAAGCTTCCATTTGTCTATGCTGATTCAAATTAATGGTTTCAGGAAGAATATTGCAAAAAATGATAGAAACCATGTGCCATCACTCCAAATGGGCTTTTTCTTTCAGCCTTCTAGGCCATGGGTAGGCAAACTAAGGCCTGGGGGCCGGATCTGGCCCAATCGCCTTCTAAATCCGGCCTGCGGACGGTCCAGGAATCAGCATGTTTTTACATGAGTAGAAGGTGTCCTTTTATTTAAAATGCATCTCTGGGTTATTTGTGTGGCCTGCCTGCTGTTTTTACATGAGTAGAATGTGTGCTTTTATTTAAAATGCATCTCTGGGATATTTGTTGGGCATAGGAATTCGTTCATTTATTTATTTTTTTCAAAATATAGTCCAGCTCCCCACAAGGTCTGAGGGACAGTGGACCGGCCCCCTGCTGAAAAAGTTTGCTGACCCCTGTTCTAGGCTGTTGAAAATGGCTCGGCTTCTTATAAAAAAAGCCATAAATCCATTATCCAGTAGTATATACTCAGCTCAGGGATGGGGAACTTCCAGCCCTTGGCCTGTTAGGCCTGGCACGAGTTCCAATCTGGCTCACAAGGCCATTTCCCTCAAACCATAGCCATCTTCCCCATACCTGATATCATCTGTGACATCATGCGTGGGGTAGGTAGAGCTGTGTTAATGTCATAGGTGCCAAGTCCCAGATTGAAAAATCCAGGATCGGCACCAGAAGTCGTGCTGCGGCCATTTTGGAACTGGGCAAAGCAGCACCAGAAGTTGCTTCTACGCATGCTCTGCCCATTTCCAAAATGGCCACAGCACTGGTTTGGAACTGAGCAGAGCAGCACCGGAAGTCGCTTCTACGCATGCTCTGCCCATTTCCAAAATGGCCGCAGCGCCAGATATCATTTCTGCGCATGTCCAGAGACTCAAGACATGCTCAGAAGGAGCCTCCCCGGGCCGGTAAGAATCCGGGGGATTTATGGGGTTTTTTTTAATTCCAGGCTGCCAGCGGGAAACGGCTGGAAAAACGGGGGTTTCCCAGGGAATATGGGAGACTTGGCAGCTATGGTTAATGTTATTGCTGCTTGGCAAGGGAAGTTTACTATTGCTGCTGATCAGAGGTGTTTGGAAGCTTGCTGGGATCATCTGCCCTTTGGAATTTCCTCTTGGCAGCTCAATAATTCAGCTGACCCCTGTTGAAAAGAAGACTTCATGTCAGCTCCGATCAGACTTCAAGCCTGCTGGGATCAATTGCACATTGGAATTCAAGGTGCCAGTCTTTAAGATCTCTTTGAATGGTGGGCATGAAAAACAGGGCCTTCTTAGTAATGGCCCTAATATAATGAACTTCCTCTTCAGGGAGGTAAGTATGACTCTTACTTTATTGGCTTTTAAATGTTTTATAAAGTGACGGTTAAAACAATCACAAACACACACATATAAATTAAAATCCAATACAGATATCACAGGATGACATTTCCTGCAAAATGCAGTCGTCAGTAATTTAGTTATTTGCTTATCCAGGGTGAGCTTCTTCATGAATCATCACCACTTCTAAGATGGCTGGGACCATTTCTTCCCACAAGGATTCAATTTAACCTTGGAACTGCTTTATTGAAACAAACAAACAAAAAACCAAGAGTTAATGTGCTGTAAATTCTTATCTTGCTTCAGGTTTGGAGTTGCCTTTCTCAGGGTGGGCTTTACCTGCGAGTAAATCTCATTAAATTGAGGCTAGCTTCTTTCCAAATAAGCATGCATATGATAATACTGTAAGCAATGGTTGCATGGAGAAGACGTAATGTTCATCTACCGGGGCCAGTCTGAACAGAAACTGTTGGAGCATTTCAGGGTACAAACCTAGCTGGGTAGCCACGATCTAGGCTAAAAAGAGGGGAGAGCTAGGCTTAACCATCAAGGTGATGCAGAAGTACACATAACCTTTGGGACTGGCCAATTTGGCAGTGCAATTCTACCAGTGACGGTAGCAGTTGTGTCCAGTACAAGTCAGCTCTCACAGAAAGTATTTCTGCTATCAGCATAAAGAATGCATGAGCAATTACTTTGCGGATTCATTGAGTATTATGGAATTATAGTATTGAGAAATAACACAGTACTTTACAATGAAAGTTCTGAAAAATGTAATGGGAGGAACTATGAACAGCAGACTATTCAAGTCACTTAATTGTCACCAACCAATATTCAGACTCCTCTAAGGGGGCTGGGGTGAAATCAAACGTGGTTGGTGTAATTTTAAATTCATACAAAGTAACATATTAGAAATACATATATTCAATTTTATGGAACGATTGCTGTTCAAAGCAGGATTAACAGCTTCCCCCCACACACACCCCTGTATTCCTAGACAATCACATAACAACATCCATCTCCTTGTTCCTCTGCATTAACTGTTTTCTTAATTAGATTCAAGTCCCTTGGCCCAGTCACTGTAACATCCTTATTGCTCTGAGAAAATTACAATTCTCTTTAATTATAGGGAATTCCTTTGAATTGCCTTTGCTTAGGAAATGGTAGCAGCTGTTTAAAGCTGCTAAACCAAACAGCTTTTTCTTACTGGGGCAAGTTTGCTCTGTGGGTTCTATAATTCATGCCCCATCTGCTCTATAAAAGTAGAATCACACTTGGCCATGACTTCCTCCAAAGAATGCTGGGAACTGTGGTTTGTTAAAGTGCTGAGAGTTGTTAGGAAACTCTTTTTTTCACTCAGAGTGCTGCTGTGCCCATTTCTTGCTTGCAGGCTTCCCACAGGCATGTGGTTGGCCACTAAGAGAACAGGATACTGAACTAGTTGGCCCATTGGCCTGATCCAACAGGCTTTTCTTATGAATGGGCAGGCTGGACAGAGCTGCTAACCCTATGAACCATAGAGATACAGTACCACCTACCCTTTGTCTTCTGGTGCAAAAAGAACCTGCAAGTACATAAAACCTCACAGACACTGCCTCTGGAAAAAAATTGGATTTATCAAATTTTATTAGAAATAAATGTATTGTTAATTGGAAAAAAAATATTTTGCCTGACCTGTCAAATTAGCAGAATACTTTAATGTACTTTTTCTTAATTCAGAGCACAATTCTAATTCAAACATCATTTATTCCACTTCATTAAGTCAACAGCTCTGGTAAAAAGTTGATCTTACACTCTTTCCTCCATCCAACAATAGGTATGATGATGTATATTAATATCAAACATTTGCTCTCTAAATGAAGCAGCCAAACAGCAGTGAATGTCAGAATGTCATTGAGTTTGCACAAAAAGGGGGGGGGACCATAATTGGTTTGGCTAATAAAATGTTCTTCTGATCATTAAACTCTAATGGATTGGGGACATAGCATGAAGGGAAGGGAAGGGAGCGGGACCTAATCATTTTTCCCCTACACAGTTGCCCCAGCACCATCCTTGTATCTATTAGCCACTGGTTGCAATATGTACCAGAACATTAACATGGGAATGATTTGGGTTGGGGCCACAACTCTAACCTAAATTGGGAGCTACTGTGCCTGATTACAGAACAAGAAAATTACAATGGGAGATCTGGGTCATGAATCTCTACCATGACACACGGCATTGTTCTTCCTGTCTTTCACAATGGTCCTTTGCTTTATACTTGGGGAATTACTTCATTCGCACACAAACACACACACTCTTTTGATCCCTGATTTTACCCTATGGAGGAAAAATATGAAATGACAATGAGAGTGTCAGCTGCTGTACTTTATTTTTATTTATTTCATAAAATTTATGTACCACTTGATTCTTTAGAAAAACAACAACCACAAAGCAGTTTACGAAAAGAATAAAACAATGAAATTATCAGTAAAGACACTGTAAAACAGCTATTTAAAATGTTCAAAAGCAATTATAAACTAAAAACAGATTGAAACAAGTGTCAAGATTCTACATTTCTAAGTAGCCAGATGTCTCTGTACATGTCTCTGTACATGCTGAATTCCACTCCATTTTGCTTCCCAAATGCTATTTGCAGAAGAAGAAGAAGAAGAAGAAGAAGAAGAAGAAGAAGAAGAAGAAGAAGAAGAAGAAGAAGAAGAAGAAGAAGAAGAAGAAGAGTAGTTTGGATTTGATATCCCGCT
Organism: Zootoca vivipara; assembly: GCF_963506605.1. Lineage (NCBI taxonomy): Eukaryota > Metazoa > Chordata > Lepidosauria > Squamata > Lacertidae > Zootoca > Zootoca vivipara. Next base: position 34,388,110 of record NC_083277.1, on the reverse strand, counting down.
TTATCACTACCCGAAGGAGTCTCAAAGCAGCTAACATTCTCCTTTCCCTTCCTCCTCCACAACCAACACTCTGTGAGGTGAGTGGGGCTGAGAGACTTCAGAGGAGTGTGACTAGCCCAAGGTCACCCGGCAGCTGCATGTGGAGTAGCGGAGACGTGAACCCGGTTCCCTAGATTACGAGTCTACCGCTCATAATCTAGCCATCATGTGCAGTGCCTTCCTGAATGTGGTAAGGAGCAGAAGGGAAGTTTTTCATGATCAAGCTCCAATTAAGCAGAGCAGTGTGGTGTAGGGTTCTGGAACAAGACAAGCGGTTTCAGATGCTGGAGAGCTGAATGCAGGAATGCCCATGGTCTAACAATAGTCAGTCCCTGGTCACTCCTGATATGCAGCCAGGCCTGATATGCAGCCTAGGCCCAGCATTACATTGATGCTACCCCCTCCCCCTCCCATTTCACACAGATGAGAATTCATCCTCTCATACCAAAAGCAATAATATTTCCTGTACATCAAGGAGTCTGGCCTTAAATTTCCACAGCACTGAACTAAGATTCCTCCTTAGTTCTTCTTACTGCAGATTTATTTTTGATTTGCCAGACTTGAACAGGAAGGCTAGAAATCCATCTGTATCCAAAACAACATCAACAAGTGAACGAGAGGAGGAATACATTCGGTCTGCATCTTAAAGCCAACCAACCAAATTCACTTACAGGTTGATCAGAACTCTGCTGTCAATCAGACTGAGCTCTTCTCTGAATTTCGCGGGTGCTATTTCTGTTCAAAACAGTTTGCACAAATATATGAAGTTTAGAGGGGAAATGCAGAGGGGAAATCATACAAAAGGTGTTCTTTACAGAAGCCTGACCCATCCAAATCCTTTCAAAGAGTTAACAAAATACTGGCTAAAGTAGAAGCTGTGGATATAATTTGTTTAGACTTTCAAAAGGCTTTGGATAAAGCCTGTCAGAAGAAGCTATCAAAGGTTTTCTGCCTGATCTTTATCTCTCTTACTTCCCCTGGACCCAATTTTTCAGCAGCTCGTCTTGAGGAAATCTTTTAACTATCATGCTGTGATGCTTGGCACATTCAAACATATAAATACAAAACAGATGACCTTGATACGTTCCAACTAACCCACATTTAGTTACTTTTCCAAGTTAGCCTGGAAAAAAAATCCAGGCTCCTTCTCATCTCTTTCTTGCTCAGGTTGACTCTGTATATTGAGATTCCGATTCTTGTATATTATAGCTAGCAGCCATTGATAGACAAAAATAATGGAGAACAGGGTGGTGAATCATTTCTTTAAAACAGCGGTGCTAGTCGTCATTAAAATATATGACATCAGGATGAAAATCAATAGTGGCTGCTGACCAGCAGCGGCATAGGAAGGGGGGTGCAGTCTGCCCCAGGTGTCATCCCTGAGGGGGTGACAAAATGGCACACCGCAGGGGGGGCGGCATTTACCATGGGACCTGGCCTGCAGCACACCTGAGCCACATGTCTCTCCTGGGCTCAGGGCCCTGCGCTGTCTGAAACAGCAGCATGAGGCTTGCATCTGCCAGGCGGACTCTGGGGGCAGCTCTCCCTGCCCTCATTGTGTGTCTCGCCACGGTGCCCCCATGCACGGATCACCCCGCCGTCACCGCCAGAGTAGCTAGCTATGCCCCTGCCTACCAGAGTAGCAGATTTCTGTTGGTGTGACAGGACTTTCCCTTCCGCTCCTTGCCCCTGCTGCCCTTCTCACACACCTGATAAATCTTCTGCAGGTGATCGTGGGACGCTCTAATGGTGGGTCATCAATGTGGTTACAATGGGCACAGCAGTGTCTTTGAGGACTTCCCCTATTGTTCACAAAAACCTCTTCCCCCTTCATCATTGCCCCATTCGTCATGATGTTGTGAGGATGGCTACTACCTAGAGCTGAAGGAGGAAGTTGCTAACCAGAGCCTTCAAAAGCACATACAGTAGAGACAAAAGAGGGAGTGGGAAGAGCATGTCAGGGGAAGCCGACATGGTACCCTGCCGGAATTGCCAATGGTCAAGGATAATGGGGTTGGCAGCCATGGTTCTGGCACAATCCAGCACTGCTGGAGCACAAAATCACTGTTTTATGGCACAGATTTTTGTGGTCCTCTTAATTTCCCCAAGGAATGTATTCAAAGCCACCGCCAAATCATAGAAAACCTCAGTTTTCCTCAAATGTTCTCTGTGATTCTCAGAGGTGCACCTGGGGGTTGGCAAAACAGGCCTACGTCAGGGGCTTAGGCCAAGGGGGTGCAAAAATCAGTCCAGAAATCTGTCTCCAGTTATCTGTGTAAGGTCGTGAGTTTAGACAAGAGCTGGGAGATCCTGGCAAGGTGGTATTAAGGAAGCACCACTATTGCAGTGAGATCAAGCACAGGAGAAGCTTCCCATCCTTCTTGCACCATGGCACAAAGGTTTGTGAATTTTTTGCCCTTCCTCCTCACCTCACCCTTACTCTGGATGCTTCGAGTACTTGGGCTGCATAAAATGTAGTAAAGTCTAACATGGCTATTGTGGTAAGGTGTTTTGTTGTTGTTCTTTGAGTGGAACTAATATAGCTCCTTTCCAATGGCGCAAGGGACCCTAGGTATGTCCTGGTCAGCCTATGCAAACATGAAGATCTGTGAGGATCCATGAAGATTCATTCCTTGAATCAATGTTTCTGGGTGCTACAAGCACTGGATCTGTAATGTTTACTGTGCAGTTTGTACATGTAAACTTTAATTTGATGGTGGCTTTGGGGGGAAGGTGTGTAAAACCACAAAACTCCAAGAGGAGCTGTACTAATTCAACATACAGTAATCAGACTTCTACCCAGGCCCTGTGGAAAAGCAAAGAATCTCAGGGTGTTTGCATATTCTCCTTTCCTCTCTTTTCTTTTCTTTTTTTTTAGGGGGAGGGAGAGAAGCAACTGGGAAGGGTTGCCCATGGCACTCTCTCAAATTTCCAAATGTTCCCATGTCCCAAAATGATTGGCGACACCTGCAAGCAGATCTGGGGAAGGAGCAGAGGGTGGAAAAGAAGGGGAAGTTCATTTATTTATTATTTAATTTTTTCATTTCATTAAATTTGTACACAGTGCGATTGTAAGAAGAAGAAAAGAAACCCTAAGGCAGTTTACGAAAGATAAAACAGTAATATCAAGAAAAAGTCACAACCATACTTTAAAACATACAAAAGTTAAAATATTAAAACAGATTAAAATTACTTGTGCAAAATGTTGCACAAGTGCCTGCTTGATCTCAATGCTGTCTGCTGAAACTATGTGTATTTCACATTATATATTTCTGTGCCTTCTCACTTACTTATTTCTCGTCAATTTCATATTACACAATGACCGTAATAAACTGATTGATTGGTTGATTGACTGATCTCAAGTCCAGGTTAGAGAGAAGGAGAGAGAGGACTTTCTTTGCTCCCTCCACAGGGTTCATAACTGTGCAAGCCTCACTCATGAGACAGCCCTAGCATTGAGCACCATCAACTTATTCCAGGTCTTCTTTCAGTTTTGTCTTCCCTCATTGATGTAATTTCTTTCATCATCTCTAGCAGAAGGCGAGCAGTAAGAGGTCAAAATCAAAATACAAGATCTATTACGGATCTATTTCTGTTCTGCCTAGAAATCCGCCCAGAGACTGACCTTCGCTCAGAAGAGTAAGGCAGGCATAAAGGTGCAGGCATGAGCTTCTGCTAAAACCTGTAATCCTTGCAATTCAGTTCTAAGCAAGAAATTGCTTTGTCTTGCACACAGTTTGTGAGGTCTGAACCTGTGTTTTTCCTTTCCTTTCTACCACCACTAGCAGTGGTTGTCAGACACTTCTGACAAAGGCACACGGAAGAAAGGCAAGAGAAAGCAAGGGCAGCTCCATCCATTCTGCAAACCTTTCCACGCACCATCAGGGAAGGGGTTGTCTCAGGTAGATCTCCTTTTCTTCCCATGCGCTAGCATTTGGAAGGAAGGAAAGGTTAGCCTCTGTGCAAGGACCCTTAGTGAGATTTCTTGTATTTTCCCTGTTCCTGTGAATGGCTAATCGGGGCAGAGCAGAGAGAGGAGGTGAGAGCCCAACATGGATCACTGTTAGACAAGAGAGCTGGACAAAGGAACACAGCACAAGTAGACTTCTACAGATCTGCCCGCACCTATTGTACCAAGTGGTTTCATGCATCAGCTCAACTGGAGGAAGGATGCTGTGAACCTCCCTATTTCACACTCCCCCGCCCCCGCCCCCCAAAAAAGGCACAAACTGAAACACGGCCATTCTCTAAAATTCACTCCTCTTTGCACTTTACAGTGAAGTTCTCCAGCCAAGTAATGCATAGAGTACATTTCCGATCACAATTCAAAACGTTGGTGCTGACCTTTAAATGGGGCTACCATACGTCTGGATTTTGCGGTTCGAGGACCCGCCCCCCGCGAGAAATGAAGACACAGTGACACATGGATTTGAGTTAATGGGTAAAATAAGGCCACAACTTTATTGGTTAGAGCAAGTGAGAGGTATTGGCTTAGGCATTGGACACCCTAGCAAGCATGAACCCACCCCGCTCTGCGGGGGGTCATATCAGGTTAACACCCCGAGGAAGGAGCCTGTTGATGCAAATACAACTGAAAGCTCACCCTGGTGTCACCGGGGGTCGTGCCATGGCCCTAGCCTCAGTAGGGCATCGGACAGGATCCACGACCACCGGGTCCCTTAAGGGGGTACCCCTATTAGAGGAGGGTTGGATGATGGCCACAACCAGTCCTCAAACACACCAGACGCGCCATATTCCAATGCCTAACCGCCAAATACCGAAAGAAAGTTGTGACGAATTGCTACGAGGTAGGCGAAAAAACCAAGAGGCCGGTGCCAATTAGCCAAATGGTTAAAAAAATCCTACCAGGCCCCTTGGGCAACCAAGGCAACCAACCGAAGTCCATAGCAAGGTCAAAGCACACACACAAATGGAAGACCTAAAGGGAGGGTGGGTGGGAGATCCGTCGGGATGCCGAAGGAGAAGGAGGATTCCCCTGCTGCCGCGCCGATTTAAACGTCCGCAAAGCCCGCTCCCCGGCCGGCCCTATTGGCCAGCCAGAGGCTTGGTGCGGCAGCAGGAATTGGCTGCAGCAGGGGGCCAATGCACGCCCCCCTGCTTGCCGCGCAGAGTGTGTCCCGCCCGCAAAGTCTCCCCTCGTGGAGGAGGAGAGATCTTCCTTGACATTACCAGGATTTCAAAAGAGAAATTGACATCTGGGGGGGGGGAATTACTGAAAGGCGGTGCTTTGTTCTGGATCTTAGGCAAGTGAATCGAAAAGCGGGGGGTGGGGTTGCATCTTCCTTTAAAAAAGCAACAACTTTGGGGTGTCATGGTTTTTACTTTTTGAAATATGGCAACCCTCCTTTAAAGCCCTAAACGCCCTCGACCCTGTATACCTGAAGAAACATCTCCATCCCCATTGTTCAGCCATTGTTCACTGAGGTAGTTTCCTCACTGTGAGAAGTGAAGTTACAGAGAACCAGGCAGAAGGCCTTTTCAGTAGTCACACCTGGCCTGTGGAACTGCCTCCCTTCAGATGTCAAGGAGATAAAGAACCACACAACTTTCAGAAGACATCTGAAGGCAGCCTTCCCTGTATCGGGAAGTTTTTAATGTCTGACTTTTTTATGTTTTTATATAAGCTGGAAGCTGCCCAGAGTGACCGGGGAAACCCAGCCAGATGTGCAGGGTATAAAGTATTGTTATTAAAAATGTGTATATTAGTGAAAAATAACATACAAAAAAGACATCATATTAGGGGAAATTGTAGAAATCACTCAGTTCACAGCCCCTACCCCTCTCCACTGGAATGCCTTTGCAAAAAGTTATTAAAAACCCATTAGATTCAAAGGTTAGTCAGCTCTTTTAGCTCTAATAGGACACCACTTGACCAGCACTCCCCAGGACTCAACACACTTCTGTTTGTTTAAGGACAGATATACTTTCCTCCCTGAACCCCCTTCTCTCCACTTCTATTTTATGCCCACATTTCTGTAGGCCTCTTAGAATAGTTAGGAAATCTTTTGCTCTTTAATCAAGGTGTGCATGCATTATAGAATTTGCTACCTGTTTAGACTGTAACTTTACTGCCTAAAGCAGCATTTTTATATATTCCGTCACTCTATTTTCTATAATAAACCAAGCTTTCTTTATTTCTTTGTATGCGAGCTTCTTGTGGGCATAAGGTTAAGAGTTAACACACATCCATAACAAGCACAGGTCATAAAACGAAAAGATCGACAGAGGATGCTATGGCGATTGCCCAAATGCTGTTCTTGCACATTTGGAGCAGTGGGGGAGCTATGCCAGACTGCCTTTCATAGATTCCAGCTCAGCATTTAATATCATTCTACCACGACGTCTGATGTCTAAACTGGGAGATCCGGGGCTCCCGCCATCACTTTGTGGGTGGATATTGGACTTTGTGTCAGATCGCCCCCAGAGGGTTCAGTTGGGCCCTTACACCTCTAATATGCTTAGGACTAACACAGGAACACCACAGGGATACGTACTTAGTCCGCTCCTTTATACTCTCTACACGTACAAATGTGTCGCTGCTTACCCTAGTAACAGGGTAACAGATGACACAACCGTGATTGGGCTCATCTCTGATAAGGAGGGTGAAACGGACTATAGAGATGAGGTGGCTGACAGAGTGGTGCAGAGTTAATAACTTTCTCATAAATACAAAGAAAACAAAGGAGCTCGTGGTGGACTTCAGGAGACAGAAGAACGATGCCCAGCCACTTTTGATTGATGGAATCTGCGTGGAGAGGGTAACAACGTTCAGAGTCCGTTACAGGAGGATCTGTCCTGGAGTGTCAACACAAGGGGGCTTGTGAAGAAGGCACAGCAGAGACTGTACTTCTTGAGAATTCTAAGGAAAAACCATCTTCCGCAAAAGCTGCTGCTTGCCTTCTATCACTGTGCCATACAGAGCGTGTTCACTTATGGGTTATGCGTGTGGTATGGAAGCTGTACTTCCCAGGATAGGATAGGGTTGTGCAGAATTATTAAAGCAGGGGAGAGCATTATTGGCTGCTCACTCTCCACCTTAGAACAAATCTATATCACCAAGTGCCACAGGAAAGCACTAGAATATCAAGAGATCCATCGCATCCCGGTCACCATTTCTTCAAGCTCCTGCCATCAGGACGGAGATACAGAACAATGAAGGCAAGAACAAGCCATCTCAAGAACAGTTTCTTCTCTAGAGCAATTTCGGCCTTAAATGGAAAGCCTGGACTTTGAAGTCATCTTATTTTTACTTGCCATTTCGTATTGTATTGTTTAATTAATGTCTTGTAGTTATTTATGTGGAGTGCCTTATCTGAGTGGATGGAGCAGCCGTGTAATTTCGTTGTTCCCACAGGGGGGCAATGACAATAAAGATTATCTTATCTTATATCATCTTATCTTATCATCTTATCTAACTTCAGCAAAAGATACTAAACCTCTCAGCAGTGTGTAGATGAACGTATATGAGCGCTGGCTGTGCACATGTGAGTCCAGGTACACACTTGGAACAAAAGCTAAGCATGCATTCCTTGGTCATCTCAGCTGACATTGCTATCACCTCACAGCAGCATGGCTTGCTTGGAAACAGACCTCCTTGGTGTTAAATCTGTTCCTTCTCAAGTCCCTATTAGGAATGGAAGGAAGTGCCCATAGCAGCTTTCTGTTCGTAATCTTCACAGTGCTCAATACAGTATAAGTAGCCGGTTATCTGGACATCAGGACCTGCAGTATAGAATGTTGGATTGGATGAGGTTTTGGAATATGTGGCTTTCTGAGAGTGCACTGGCAACTTTTAAGGCTCTGTTAGTGATCCCCTGGAGATTTCAGGTATTCATGGTAACTCTGTAGCCCATGTCCCAGAATGCTGTGGCATATGTTGCAATGCAGCGTCTTTCACCGGTATCGCAAGTCATGTAAGCCAAATGATCTCTACTCGAGAGGAAATTGGTTGTGAAATGACTGTCATCATAATTAAGCAGAGTTTTGTTTACATGAGTTTTTACCCTTGTGAGATGCCTGCTGTTTCTCAATATCCCTGTTCTGGCTGCATCTCACCATGATATATCAGCAGAGGTAGTCATTTACAGGGATGGGATAAGTGCTTACTATTGCATTTCAGAAAAGGAGCCCATCCTTCCTTATGCCTTCCTTGGACGAATCAAACTATAAGGAACTTGCAGTTAGAAAGGCCAATGCATGCAATATGAAGGCATCATGTCTTAGTGTAATGATCTGCTGTCATATATAGATATATAGATATGCACACTGGTCTCAAATTCACTTACAAAATGTCATCCCTGCTATTCGAATAATTTAAAAGTCTATGACGCCCTTGGCCCCAAATTTTCTAATGATAATTCCTGGTGCATTTGAAACATTTCCAGCTGCTCTCCTCAGTATAGTTCACATATTTTTTTTGCTGATAGTGTTACTTTAAATGATGTTGCTAAATTGAATTTGATCTTATGACACTTTGAATGTGCCTCTCCGAAAGGCAAATTCAAAGATGCTGTCATATAATTTCTCTTTTAATTAAGTCGAAACCCTTTTTTCTGAAAGGATTTGAGCTTCTCCCAGAGGGGGAGGGGGAGAAGCCTGCATTTAAAATGCTTTCTTTAACGGTGGTGCCTTTTTCCTGCTGAGAACAAGCAGGTGCCGCCAAACCAAGCAGAATTTAAACCCTGCACTGATGAGCAAGGGTTAAATTCTGCTCTGTCTAGTTGTGCAAGCCTGTTCCCAACAGTTCAGCTGTGCATGCCTCCCAGGGGGATGAGGGAAAGGACCACTTTGTAAGTCCTACAAGGTGTGTTCAGTTCACTTTAGCAATTTTAAATTCAGCCACGTCATTTTCCGCTACCGTGTCTCAAGCCGCATTTACTGAGAGTTGCTCACAACAGAGCGGGACGGGGGGTGGACAGAGAAGTCTTCATCCAATACACATGAGCTTTTTGGTTCCCCAGCCCCTGCATCTGCGCATCTATGGTGGCTACCTCGGATGTTCATGCCACCCTGAAGCATGAGGTGACTGTGGCTTAAATTTATAGTTAGGCTGAAGCTGGCTTGAGAAAAAGCGCATCAAAAAGCAGCATTTGTCAAGGACTATATGGACTGTGGCTGACGTCATGGAAACACGGCTTCAAAAACAAGCAATGGGAGTGCACTGGGTGCAAAGTAATTGGTAATGTGAACATACCTTACAACTGGCGCTTCTTAAAACAGTTCTTTCCCCCCTGCCCCCCTGCCGAGAAGAAGCCCACACATGCAAACAGAGCAGAACTGCCCTGAGATCTATGGATGGATACACATTAAATAAATAAATATAAACCCCCGCTTGATGTGCAGGGGATAGACAGACACAGTCGAATACAGTGGTACCTTGGTTTATGAACTTAATCCGTTCTGGAAGTCCGTTCTTAAACCAAAGCATTCTTAAACCAAGGCGTGCTTTCCCATAGCAGCAGGGGACTCAATTTACAAATGGAACACAGTCGACAGGAAGCGGAACATGTTCTGCTTCTAAAGGCAAAGTTCACAAACCAAAACACCTACTTCCGGGTGTGCAGCCTTCTTAATCCAAGTTGTTCATAAACTGAGCTGTCCTTAAGCCAAGGTACCACTGCAAAGCATTTTAAATAGAGGGTCCTTTCTATCTCCACCCCAGAGGGCAGGCTGTGGGGGTGCTTGGAACCCCATACAAGGGATTTTTGAGAGTGGGTGGGACAACCCACCTGTCAGTCATGTGATGTCATGCCAACATGGATGGAGCAAAATGATAATTTCGTAAAACGGAATCATTTCGATTAGTCAGGTCCTCCATCATGGAGAGCACGTGTTGCAGCGAGATCACCAGAAACTGTCTCCCTGTTGTGGGGTGGGACCGTTTGGATGGCCACAACACCCCATTGGTTGCCTCGCTGTTACCGGGGCAGAAATTTGGTCAGTTGGGTTGGCTATTGGCTGATGAGGGGCTACTTAAGCTGCTACACGTCACTGGAGAGTTTCATTTTCTTTTCATGTGCAGCTGCCTTCCTCTCCCTATATTTAGGGTTGTCCTTATGGCCTTGCTATGCCTGTCTAGGGGTCATCTGTTTTGGAGCAGGGGCATGGTAGGAATTTTGCCATTTGGCTGATTGGCTGGTGCCACTTGGTTTTTTCCTACCGTGTAGCAAATCGTCACAACTTTGTAAGGTTGGCGGTTAGGCATTTGGTTCATTGTTTGGGGGCAGGGACGTGGTTGGCTGTGCCAGCCCCTCCATTGTTGCTGCCAGGGAATTCCGTTAAAGGAATTGAAATATACTCGGAGTCGAGAGTGAATTTCATGCTCTTTATTCAGCTCATAGTCATCAAGGAGAAGAAGAGAAGACGAATGGCTCTTTTCCCAAAACCATCTGCTTATATACATTATTTACACAATGGGCCTTGCGTGATTGGCTACTTCAGGGCTACACCTGTGGGCCAATTATATTGTGGATTGACTTCTGCCTGCAGCCTGATTGGCTGCTCCTACAGGCCAATCAGGTAGCAGATTCACTTCTGCCAGCCGCCTGATTGGCTGCTCCAGCAGGCCAATCAGGTTGCGGATTCACTTCCACCTGGAGTTGGATTGGGTAGCTCCCGCTGATTCTGAATCCTATTGTTCTAGGATTCAGCTCAGTACATAACACCCCTCCCCTCTAAGTTCCAGTCCTGCCCGGGAAGTTGCATTCGTAGTCCCCAAGGTCTGCTGGCCGCCTCCGTGTGCGTTGTGGCCTGGGGTGTTCCTTGGTCAGGGGTTCTGGTTCTGGCTCGTGTTCCGAGGCTGCTGGCTGTGCCGGGGCTGTCTGGTCTGGCGCCACTGAACCACTAGGTTGTGGCTCTGGTTCCGGTGTCCTTCCAGCCTCGGGGCGCCCCTCTGTGCCTACTGCTTCTGCTTCCCCTGCCCACCCCTCTCGCTCTACAGGCCTCACTGCCCTGCTGTCCCCTTGGGACCCCTCTGTCCCGCTCTCCTCCCGGGTTCCTCCTGGGAATCGTCGCCGTAGCTGGTCGCAGTGGCGGCGCCAACATTGCCCCCCTTCCGTTAGTACCTCGTACGACACGGGACCGGTCACCTTGGTGACTGTGGCGGGTACCCATGCTGGGCCTGCCCCAAAATTCTTTGCATACACTGGGTCCTGGGCCACAAATGTCCGGGAGTTCCTGCCTTTCCCCACCACTACCTCATCCTGAGCTCTGTCGGGGTGAAGTCGGTCCAGTCTAGTTGCAAGGCGCCGGCCCATTAGTAGTTCAGCTGGGCTCCGGCCCGTCGTTGTGCTTGGGGTGCTGTGCTGTGCTAGAAGAAATGCGGCAAGGCGGTATTCCCAGTTCCCTTGTGTCATGCGGCGGAGGCTGTCCTTGGTGGTCCGCACCATGCGCTCCGCTTGGCCATTGGTGGCAGGGTGGAATGGTGCTGAGCGGATGTGGCGGATGGCGTTCTGCGCTGTGAAGGTCTGGAACTCCTCTGACGTGAATGCGGTTCCATTGTCCGAGACGAGGGTGTCAGGGAGCCCGTGGGTTGCAAACAGCTTACGTAGTACCCGGATGGCTGCCGCCGTAGAAGTGGACGGTACCAGTGCGACCTCCAGCCATTTGGTGTAGGAATCCACCACTATGAAGAATGTTTTTCCCTGGAAGGGGCCAGCGAAGTCCACGTGCAAGCGTGACCATGGTTGTCGGGCGGACTCCCAGGGCTGGACTGGGGCCCTTGGGGGATCCGGGCGGGATTCTTGGCAGGTCTGGCAGTGTTGGACCCAGGCCTCTATCTCTCTGTCAATCCCCGGCCACCACACATAACTCCTGGCAAGGGCCTTCATCCTCACTACCCCTGGGTGTGTCTCGTGTAGGGCTGTGAGGACCCTTTTGCGGAGGGGCTGGGGAACAACAACCCTGCTTCCCCATAACAGGCACCCCTTGTGGGCCGACAGTTCATGTTTGCGGTTTGTGTAGCCAGCGAATTCTGGCCCGGGGCTGCTGCTGGGCCATCCTCGCCACACCCAGTCCAGGACCCGGGAGATGACCCTATCTTTTGTGGAATGGTGCGCAACTTCTTGTGCCTGAATGGGTCGGTCGGGAAGCAGCTCCAGGGTCATAACCTCTTGCGCAGGCGCTGGGTCGGGGCCTGTTTCTGGTAGTGGTAGCCTGCTGAGGGCGTCTGCGTGGCCCATCGCCTTCCCAGGGCGGTGGATTAGTGCATACTGGTAGCCGGCAAGGAAAATTGACCACCTGAGGACACGTGGAGACAACACTTGGGGGGTCTGCTTCTCGGGGGCAAACAGGCCAAGCAACGGCTTGTGGTCAGTCACTATGGTAAAGGGCCGCCCGTACAAGAAATCATGGAATTTTTTTACGCCCTTCACGATTGCCAGACCCTCCTTGTCAATCTGTGAGTAGTTTCGTTCGGCTGCAGCAAGCGTCTGGGAGAAGTATGCCACCGGCACCTCTCTTCCATCCGGGAGTTGGTGTCCCAGGACAGCGCCGATGCCATAGGGAGAGGCGTTGCATGCCAGCACTACTGGCAGCCTCTCGTCGAAGTGTGCCAAGACCGAGTTCGAGACGAGCAAGTCCTTGACTGCCTGGAATGCGGCCCTTTGTCGCTGGCCCCACACCCAAGGGGCCCTTTTATCTAGGAGTCTGTGTAGGGGCTCCGCTACCGCTGCCTTATGGGGAAGGAAGGCATGGTAAAAGTTCAATAGTCCCAAGAATGACTGAAGTTCAGGCTTGCTCTTGGGCGCTGGGGCCTCACAAATGGCCCGTACCTTGTCACCGGTTGGATGGACCCCTTCTGCGTCCACCTTAAATCCCAGAAAGTCCACCTGCGGCACTCCCAGTAAACACTTTTCCCGCTTCACCTTGAGGCCCGCCGTCTGGAAACGGTGCAGGACGGAGCGGAGGCAGTCCTCAAATTCCTCTGGTGTGGGCCCGGCGATCAGTACATCATCGAAGAAGGGGGTGACGCCAGGAATCCCTTTAAGGAGAGAGTCCATTAGATTCTGGAATATGCCTGGTGCCACGCTAACGCCAAATTGCAGCCGCTTTACTCTGAATGCCCCTCTGTGCGTCACAATCGTCTGAGCCTCTGCTGTGGCTTCGTCCACAGGCAACTGTTGATACGCTTGGGCCAAGTCCAGTTTGCCAAAGATTTTTGACCCAGCCAGGGTGGCGAGGACATGGCTGACCACTGGCACTGGGTATGCATGGGCCGTGAGAGCCTTGTTTATGGTGCATTTGTAGTCTGCACAGATGCGGACCGAACCGTTAGGCTTGACGGGTGTGACAATTGGAGTTTCCCAGGGGGAGTTGGGCACCGGCTCCAGCACTCCTTGCTCCACGAGCCGGTCCAATTCCTCGTCTATGCGGGGTTTCAGGGCGAACGGGACCCGGCGGGCCTTGTGCCTGATGGGTCGTACAGCGGGGTCTAGCTGTAGGGCAATGGGGGGTCCTGTATATCGTCCCAATGCCCCATCGAAAACCCCTGGAAACTCTTTGCATATGGCGTCCACGTCCACTTGTAAGCTAGTGCGGTTCACCCCGGTAACGGCTAGCCCCAGAGGTCCAAACCATGCCAGTCCCAGTAAGCTAACGTAGGGGCCCTTAACTACCAGCAAGTCCAATTGTTGCTTTCGCCCTCGATATTGCACCCTGAAGGTCCCCACCCCCATTGTAGGGACCTTACGTTTCTGGAAGTCCCGGAGGGTGAATGGGGCCGGCCTTAGTTTGGGACCCCCATTAGGGCACAGTTCCCTTAATGTTCGGGCCGAGATTATGGATAGAGTTGAACCTGTGTCAGCTCCATGCGGCATGGGGCTCCCTCTATCTGTACCTCTATATAAATTTTCTCTGTGCTGGGATGGGGCAACTGGAATACCTGGTAGTCCGTGATCTCCGTCGAGTTGCCTTGGTGCATGGTGCCGTGTGACCTGGGGCTCCTGGGTCGGTCATCTGATGCTTGTCGACGGGTGAGTCGAGCCCGACACACCCGGGCGATGTGTCCCAATTTTCTGCACTGCCTGCACTCTGCGTTGCGGAAACGACAGGTCCTCCTCTCGTGGTTCTCCCCGCAGCTTGCACAGTTCCCTCCTTCTCGTCGAGGCTGCTGTGGTGTGTGTGCTGCTTGAGTGCGCCGCTGTACTCGGTGTACTTCCTCCCTGTCAGATTCGGATTCGTCGGTGAGGTCTTCGTGGTAGACCCTCGGTTGGGATGGCGGGGCCGGTCGTGCCTCTTGCGTTGACCTCTCGGCGGCTTCGGTTGCCAGGGCTTCCTCCAGAGCAATCTGGAACGTGAGGTCTTTTTTGGCGTAGAGGCGTCGTTGCAACATCTCGTCCCTCAGGCCACCGACGAGGCGGTCACGAAGCATGTTCTCCAACTCTGAGAAGTTGCATAACCGGGCGGCTTGGCGGAGGGAGGTCACAAACCCAGTTATGGTTTCCCCCGGGGCTTGCCGCTTTGCGTAGAAGGCATTTCGGCAAGCTACCACCGAGGGCTGTGGTGAGAAGTGCTCCTTCAGCCGTTCCATTATTGTTTTGTAAGAGACGGTAGCGACATCTCTAGGTGCAAGGAGAGCCCGGGCGATTTCAAACGTCTCCTCTCCACAGACGCTGAAGAATGTCGCCCTCTTCATGGCATCGTTGGTGACTTCTTTCGCTTGCAGGAGGAAGTTGAAACGGGCGGCGTACCCTTCCCAGTCTCCTGGTGCTGGTTTGAATGGCGAGAAGCTGCTGTCGGTTGCCATTCTGGGTTCCTTGGGTCCTGGAGCTGAAGCCTGGATGCACGGTGCGATGCAGCGGTGCAGCAGGTGGCGGTGCTGCGGTGCAGTGCGTGGTGGCGGTCAGCTCAGCAGGATCCCATCCTCGTCGCCAGTGAAATATACTCGGAGTCGAGAGTGAATTTCATGCTCTTTATTCAGCTCATAGTCATCAAGGAGAAGAAGAGAAGACGAATGGCTCTTTTCCCAAAACCATCTGCTTATATACATTATTTACACAATGGGCCTTGCGTGATTGGCTACTTCAGGGCTACACCTGTGGGCCAATTATATTGTGGATTGACTTCTGCCTGCAGCCTGATTGGCTGCTCCTACAGGCCAATCAGGTAGCAGATTCACTTCTGCCAGCCGCCTGATTGGCTGCTCCAGCAGGCCAATCAGGTTGCGGATTCACTTCCACCTGGAGTTGGATTGGGTAGCTCCCGCTGATTCTGAATCCTATTGTTCTAGGATTCAGCTCAGTACATAACAGGAATCCAGGGGCTTGCCTTGCTTTTGTCCAAACCCTGTCAAGGGGGAAGAAGAAGAAGAAGAAGAAGAAGAAGAAGAAGAAGAAGAAGAAGAAGAAGAAGAAGAAGAAGAAGAAGAAGAAGAAGAAGAAGAGTAGTTTGGATTTGATATCCCGCTTTATCACTACCCGAAGGAGTCTCAAAGCGGCGAACAATCTCCTTTCCCTTCCTCCCCCACAACAAACACTCTGTGAGGTGGGTGGGGCTGAGAGACTTCAGAGAAGTGTGACTAGCCCAAGGTCACCCAGCAGCTGCATGTGGAGGAGCGGAGACGCGAACCCGGTTCCCCAGATTATGAGTCTACCGCTCTTAACCACTACACCACACTGGCTGGGGGCAGTGGAACTACCTAAACTGTTTACAGGAATTAAGTTTAGAGCCAGTGTGCCACGCCAGAGCCCCTGGGAACATCTGGAGTAAGCTGTGAAATCAAAGAAGTTCTTGCTCCCCCAGGATAATTTCCCTTACTGACATATGGTGGTGCCCAGTGTCAGTCCTGTTCCTGCTACCGTGCAGGTTTAGGTAGTCTGGGACCAATGCCTAAGCAACTATTCACATGCTGTAATCAATAAAGTTGTGGCCAAAATTTAATGCCAAAAACCTTAAACTAAAATCTGTGTCTATTGTGTCTTCGTTTGGGGGTGGTTTGGGGGGGGTCTTCACACGCAATTCCCTTTTCTTTTGAGCCTATGGCCTAGCTAAACTGAAGACATCTCTGCCTGCCTACCTTTTACACTGCAGTACTAGTTGCCTTTAACTACTGCATGTAGCAAATGTTCATTCCAGAACACTGAACGGAACAAACGTTTAGGATGTATGGTGGCCGTCGAATGCATGAAAAGACAACCAGCTAGGCATGGCGATTGCAATTAATCTTGAATTGTTTTGTAGAAAGATGGAAGAGTATAATGGGAGACATTTAATGAACAGGGAAATTAGTCAAAGTCTTAATAAAGAAAGACATTGAAAAATGATCATATATAATCACATGATATTATGGGAGCTGATCTGGAGACCAAATGATTTTGATTGTTTCGGGATGGTGACATTGGGTTGCAACTGCTAATATTGCTGTGATCCTTTGAGTAGTAAATAGAAACCAGGTGTGTAATCTGGAAGTGTATAACAACCATTGATTTCGGACTTAGCTACACTGGAAAAGAAAAAGCGCTTTATATGTGTTGTTTATGCATTCTAACACAGTGGCACCAGAAGGCGCTGTGGAGTTCTGTTTTAGCTAACCTGATTTTTCATACAAAGTTTGCAACGCGTTTAACTGAAGTGCTTCTTTGATGTGTCTAGTTCCAGCCTTGGATGTGGTTCTTTGCAGCCTCCTTGTTTTTGAGGCTGTCCCTACATTGCTTTAAACACATAAGGCCTTATTAAGAGAAGACATGAATTTTTCACAACTTTCCTTCCCCCCTCTTTCTTGTAAAAGATTGCCCCCCTTTGTATTTTGAAGGAGTTATCAACAGCTATAGCTTAACTTTAACCTGTGCCTCTCTACCTGGAGAGGCACACGTGGCGCCCAGTGGGGGGGAGGAGAAGCAGTCACAATCGTGCCCCATCGGGATTGTGGTGCCGGGGGCGATGCGCTCCCCCGCCCCCTCTTCCTTCGCCAGTGTCTGAAAGCAGTCCTTGCTGCACTCATCATAACTCATTTTGTGCTGCTTCGCAATGAGAAAGATGTGTCATTTGGCTCAGTAGTGTTGCTAAGCCATAATAAAATGTGTTTATAACAAATTTTATTATTTGCACGCTCTTATTAAAAGGAGCGTTATCAACTGCTGAGAACACAGTGTTCTTTTAACATTCTCTTTTCAGAGCACACAAAAATGTGAAGGCATTAAGGAAAGTATGTAATTTACAAAATTACAGTAATTGCAGCTACTGCTAGATTGAGAGGTTATAAAGTGCCAGAGATTCAACTCTGCCTATAGTAAGCCACCCCGCCTCACAATTCTGAATTTGTCAACATCTATCTCATAGTGCTTTGTGATGGGGCGGCAGCCTCTCAGAATGATCGGCTGATCCACTGTGGCTGCAAAGAATGTTTGCTTGTTTCTTAGATTTATAAAGCACAATTCACAAAGCTCCGGGGGTGGCATAGACATAAAATACAGTAAAAGTCAAACATAAAATCAACAAAATTGCAAAAGCAATCATCATTATCAGCTGATAAAAATACAACCAAAGTAATAGAACACAAGTAAAACCAACAATACAACATTTTGAATGTCGGTGAAAATAAAAAAAAGTAAATTTTTCCCTGCTACCAAAACAACATCAGAGCTGGCTTCGTATAAGTATCTCTTGGGAGGGCATTTTAAAGACTAGATGCCATGACTGAGAAAAGTTTCTCTCTCACCAATTGCCTAACTTCAGATTGTGGAAGGAACTGGAGGAACTTTTTAAGGAATATTAAGTTTGGAAGCACTCGTGTGCAGAAGTTGAGCCATAAGGAATCCAGGCCATTTAAGATTTTATTAGCAACAACCAGTACTTTGGATTGTATTTGGAAAAGGACCAGAGCTAGCATCACTTCTTAAGTACTGGTAAAATATCTTTCCTACGGTGTACCCCAGTCAGTAATCTAGAAACTGCATCTGAAGTGTCCAAGAAGTCTTCAGAAAATTAGAGATGCTTGAGGTTTTCAATCCCTGTGAATTCCAGTGCGAAGTGACCCGATACACACCTCCTGCAGATCAGAGTTCTGTGGGACAAAATAGTTCAGACCCAGAACATTAGTGAACCTGAAATGCAGTAATGACTTTGCAGGTCAGGCTCCAGAAGACGACTGCAAGCTGGGGCCACCATGCCACTACAATGATATGAAAACTAGATTAATGATATGATAATTTTACACTACAGGTGTGATCTAAGATTGGGCTAAGCCATAACGACCTTCAGTCCAGCCTAAAACAAAATTAGCTCTTAGCTGTTGTTCTCCCACTCCCAGGATGGCATGGCCTCCAGCCGCTTGGCAAGGAGGGCTCCCTCCTCATAAAACAGCATCATCACCCAATTGTCTCTGTGGCAACACCTCTGTTCTTCGCCAGCTTCTTCAGACATGTAAACGGAGATTGCTTATAGCCCTGGCTAGGACCATCAGCTTAACAAAGAAACTGGCTTGACCTGTTGTGCTTCGAGGCCCCCAAGACCACCACCCCCACCTTTGAAATAACTTCACACGGACACTTATTTTAGTTTAAGTTATTGGGCAAATTTTGGCCACAACTATATTGAAAATGCAGGGACCCAGGTGGCGCTGTGGGTTAAACCACTGAGCCTAGGGCTTGCTGATCAGAAGGTCGGCGGTTCGAATCCCTGTGACGGGGTGAGCTCCCGTTGCTTGGTCCCAGCTCCTGCCAACCTAGCAGTTCGAAAGCACATCGAAATGCAAGTAGATAAATAGGAACCGCTATAGCGGGAAGGTAAACGGCGTTTCCATGTGCTGCTCTGGTTTGCCAGAAGCGGCTTTGTCATGCTGGCCACATGACCTGGAAGCAATACGCCGGCTCCCTCGGCCAATAATGCAAGATGAGCGCGCAACCCCAGAGTCGGTCACGACTGGACCTAATGGTCAGGGGTCCCTTTACCTTTACCTTTACCTATATTGAAAATACAACAACATGAGCGGTATTGGCTTAGGCATTGGCTCCATACTATAACTGACTCCAAACCTCTCTGATTGATAGTCTAAAGGGTAAACCAGACAAGGGAGCAACATCAATGAAGACCAACCGAAGCTCACCTCAGGGTTCCTGTGGCATGGCCCTAGCCCCTCAAGCGGGCTTCGGACGAGATCCAGGACCCCCACATGCCTTTACCGGAATACCCGGTTCCTGGAGGGGCAGGTGATGGCCGCACCTCCCCTCCCCCACATTTCTATGAGCCAATGCCTAACCACCAAACCTTACAAGTTGTGACGATTGCTGAGGGGGTAGGCGAAAACCAAGTGGCTAAAGCCAATCTGCCAAACAGAAAAAAATCCTACCTAGCCCCTGTTCCAAAACAGGCAACCCAATCCCAAGCAAGGACAAAGAATCACTGCCTAACACTAGGGAGGGAGGGTGGGAGGGAGTTTGGCAGCATGAAGCAAGTGCCCCTAATTGCGTCATGCTGCCGAATTTATCAGCCCCTGGGATCACGCCACCTCACGCGATTGGCGCAAACAGCCCGAGGCCATGGCTAGGACATGGGCTACACACACACACACAGACAAAATTACCCTATGGGGTCGCCCTGGCGGCCCGTGCACAACCAGGACTCTCAATAAGGAGGATCCCATTTCCCTCTACTACAGACTACTATCTTGCAGATACAAAATCACAGGCTTGGTTGGTATCAACAGGCGTCATCCACACCAACTTCCCAACCTTATAACAGTATAAACACCTATTCATAAATCAGTCCCATTGAGTTCGGTGAAACCTATTCCCATATAATTGATATAACTTTCAATTTCAACTTTAATTGATATATTGTATTTGTGTTTTTAATTTGATAAATTGTATTTGAGTTTTTAAATCTGGAAACCAACATGGGGGCCTTTTGAGGGGTGGGGAAAGGTGGTTTAGAAATATCCTAAAATAATAAATAAAATTTCTTCCTCTTCAACTTTTTTTTTTGCCAGAAAATATATTTAGATTTGCACAATGTTTAAGGAACTGGCACACCACAGTCAGCTGTGTCTTAAAGAATGCTGCTCCCCAAATCTGCTTTGTTCAAAATGACTGTTGCCTATTGACTTGCACAAAATAATTGGCATTATAATTTTATACCTGTCAAGATCTGACAGATGCAATTGTCTAATTACAATTTTGTCTGTGGGCGCGGAGGTGCAAAATCGATTTAACAGCTTTTGTAATGCAAAGGATTCTTTAGTAAAGCTGCTGAATAGTAATATGAAATTGTTTACTATCTACAGTCTGCAGTCTCACTTTCCTTTTTTAATTATTTGTGCATGTTAGTAAACAGTAGTCATTCTGCAGTGTGCCGGTCACTGCCCAGGAGTTCCTAAATGCCCTCAACTCCTGATTATTTTAGGGTTTCTGCTCTCAATTGATACCAAAATTATTGATGTCTCGTACTATATAGAGCATGAACATCAACATAGCTGGTGAATCACAAGCTATGAAACTGGAAAAAAGAAGTTTAATGGAGCTCCAAATATTGCATGTATTTTCTCACTAAGGATCTGAGATATAAAAATGAAAGTTCTCTGGCACAATCGCCATTGGAAAAAAATGAATGGAATAAAGACCATGCATAGTAGACAATCATTTTAATAGAATTTGTACAGAACAAGTTTGTGGGAGGCAGTGGCTGTCTTTTATACATTAGATCCATGATCAAATACTTCAACTTCTGTTTTCATTTTTGTTTTAAGATATGATATAGGGTGACCACGTTGTGAAGTAATGAGATTGTTCCATCATTTCATGTTCTGTTCCCCCCCCATGCACCCCCACTTATTAAATAATTGTTGTTGTTTGTCTTTTAGATGCTCTTCTTCACAGGAGGGGCAAGAGTATACAAGAAGGTTAAAAGTATGGGGGGGGGCCACAACAATTAACAATTCAGCCTAACAAGCTGGCAGTTAAGGAGGAATGGGAACTTCACCATGACACTACTTATACTACTTTACTTCTGTTTGGTTAAAAGGTAAAGAGAGGGAGTAAAAATACTGTATATAAGTCAAGATCGAAAACTGAGTAATCCTGGGGTATCCAGCATGGTACCCTCAGTGTTTTGGGCAACTCCCATTGGCCTGATCTATCATGGTCAATGTTGTGATACTGTGGGAGCAGCAGCCCAAAACATCTGGAAGATACCACCTTATTTGTCTCTAGGTGAGCCAGAGGTGGAGATGAAGAGCTGCAAGAGACAGAGAAAGGGCAGAAATGCTTTTGAGAGAAGAGGAACCATGGAATTTTAGGGCACCATACAAGGAATGAGCAAGGAGGCCACAAAGGAACCCAGAAGCTGAACAAAGGGATCCAAATTAATAGTCTAAAACGGAGCTAATTAGCTGCAGTTATCTCTATTTTTATTCACTCGTCATGGTGAGCAGCACAAACTGTAAAACTAGCATGCTCAAATACCCCCCCCCTCTCTCTCAGAGAGAGAGAGAGAGAAAGAGAGAGTGTGTGTATTTTGGAAAACTTTGATCTAAAGCCTTATTATTCACCCCATACCTAAGTGCCATACCACATTACCAAGTGCCATATCCAACTCACAAGTCCATTCATACAAAGTTTTATAGTGACATATGTTTACCTCGTTGTACAGTTGAGGTTGAAGTTAATATAGACTGCTACAGGGGCATCCATACAGGCTAGATATCACTGATTTGAGTTCTAGGAAAGTTCGGGCACTTCCAGACAGGTTGCATATTTGCACAAAATTTGGTTGTCTCCCTACAATTATCCTATCACTTTTCTAACCACAAAAAGTATCTTAAGAAGGGCAACAGAAACTTGCACTTGAAATAAAAGTGCTGGATAATTGCACTGGAACATGTGGGATAAGAACCTCCATGTAACATACCAGCCTGAATGCTGAATAAACAGTCTGGAAGGTCCTTTAAATTATATTAGGCAAATGCTGTTCTCTGTTCTGGGTGTTTAGAACATTTTACACATTTATTTTCATCTTATAGAAACCCTGTGTTTGACTAGAACTAATTCAGTTTACAAGTTCCCCTCATCCCAGCTCTTGATGCACGAGTATGCTGCATTTATTTAGAGGGGTTTTAACTGCTGACTTCAGATGCTATCACGAATTGAGTCTTCATACTAGCAGCAGGTTTGAAAACTTTGACATTGTGTCTGCTGCCTCAACGGGGCTTCAGTATTGTATTAGTCACATCAAGTGAAAGGATGGGGATTATTAAGAGCTGAAAAGAACAACCTGGCAAGCAGACAAAATGTTTAAATAAAGCTGAGCTAGCAGACAGGTCAAGAAAATAAAGGTCAGGAAAGATCAGGTTTAATATAAGATACTGTGATAACTGAACATACAGTAGAAGGATGCGCATGCTTCTATCAAACATGCCAGTGGCCACTGATAGCTAAATCCAGCAACTTTAGTATTTTCTCTTAACTCTTCATGATATTCTGGTTTTAACTAAAAGGACTTGTATGATAGCCTAAAATATAACTAACTGAAAGAATCAATAACAGCTCTCAAATAACAGATTGGAGTGGACAGTTATATCAAATAATCTCTCTGGTTGCTGCCACCACGCAAGGAAGATAAATCCAAGTACAGTCGTACCTTGGTTGATGAACGGCTTGTTGCCAAACGTTTCGGCTACTGAATGATCGAAAACTGGAAGGGAGTGTTCCGGTTTTCGAACGATTTTGGGAAGCCGAATGTTTGGCGTGGCTTCCAATTGGCTGCAGGAAGCTCTTGCAGCCAATCGGAAGCCACGCCTTGGTTTTTGAACTGTTCCGGGAATCGAACGGGCTCCTAGAACGCATTCTGTTCTTCAACCAAGGTGCGACTGTATCTGAAACCTAATGGCAACAGCCTCACTAAAGACTTGAGAAGCATTTGAACATGGCCTCTCTCAGATGTTAATTTTTCAACAAACCCCATTGTCCCTAGCTATTGGCCATGCTAGCTAGGGCTAAAGAGAACTGAAGTCTAGCAACATCTGGAAGGCCATAGGTTGCCCACCCTTCCATTAGAACATCCCCTTCTTTCACTGATTATTTTCTGTGGTCACTAAAGTCTTCCAATTCAAGCCTTCTAATAGGCTTGAAAGTCTATATAAACCTTCCATCTACTGAACCATACCCAATCCTGGCCTGTAGCAACAGGTCTTCCATGACAAAAGGAAGCAGAGCACCAATTTCAAAGTGCTCCCAGTTGAACATTGTGTCATATATCAATGCTTACTGCCGCAGATGTTAGACTTAAATAATTAAGTTTTGATAATACATTTTGGCGAGAGGCTGGTGGGACCAAGGAGTTAGACAAGCAACTCCCTGTGTGAAACATAGGGCTAGAATCCAGGGTCATCCAATGAAACTGAAGGTTGGAAAAATTGAGATAGACAAAAGGAAGCACTTCTTCATGGAGCACATTGTTAAACAATGGGAAATTGCTATCTCAAGATGCAATGATGACCACCAACATGGAAGGAGATGAAACAAATTCATGGAGTATCACAAGTGGGGGGATATGCTGCTGTATTCAGGCCCTGCTTGTGGGTTTCTCATAGACACCTGGGTGCAAACAAGATGCTTGACTAGATGGGCCCTTGATCTGATCCAGCAAGGCTCTTCTTACCCTAAATGAATGTAGGAAAGACTTTTTTTTTTAGGAAAGACATTTTGAAGAAGAGGCACCACAACTGAGAAGGCCCTGCTCCACTTTTCTTTTGAAAGCATGGACACTTGGAGACAAACTGCTGACCTAAAAAAAACTTTTAGGTCATATAGGAGCAGGCATTTCTTAAAGCAGGCATCCCCAAACTTGGCCCTCCAGATGTTTTGGGACTACAACTCCCATCATCCCTAGCTAACAGGACCAGTGGACAGGGATGATGGGAATTGTAGTCCCAAAACAACTGGAGGGCTGAGTTTGGGATGTTTCTCTTAAGGTATGCAGTTTTCAGAGTGTTTCAGGCTTCAGAGCTCCAAACCAACACTTTTAGCTGCGCCCAGGGACAATCTGTTAGCTGGTGAATTTCTTGAGGACTGCCTAAAAATTGCCATGAGGGGCAACTTTGGAACCCTTAACCACTTTTACAGAATGGCGCAGGGGCTGTATTAATACAAATAGTGTTACTCGTGCTATAAAATAGTGTCAGCAAGCAAGGAAGCCTGCGGTTCATCTGGTTCCGTTCTATAAACCCTGGCTGGCAGTGGGCTTCACAGCGAGCAGGCTGAGGTTCTGGTCTGGTTCTAGAGTTCTACTAAAGGAAAATGTCAGGAAGAAGGTAACCTGGAGGCTTCCTAATACAAAATATGCGTTCTACGTGCCATCCGATTTGTATGCCTGAAAGCAGCTGTGAATTATTTCTGGCTAGCTAATTAAACATGTAAAGGTGGTGCCAGGGAAAGGTCTCCTCCTCACTGCACCTTGTTCAAAATAAGACTCAGGCTTGGTTGGAAGTGTTGCTGAAGACTCTGAAAGAGTCTTGATAAAAGGGTGGTCTAACTTAGGGCATAAGGGTCAATCTAAAATTGACTCAGCACCTGGAAAACGTATACAGAGCTATACTTGGGGTAATTTGAAGCTTACCGGTAGCTGCCTTGGTATTATCACTCATGCAGATAGCACTTTCATGTGTGAGTGACAATTTTCATCTCATTTCTTCCTCACAACAGCTTTAAAACTGATGTCACTATCGCTCCTATTTTACGGATGAGGAACCAAACCTGAGAGTTCACAGCCTTCCCAAGGCTATTCTTTCTCAGCAAATCTGAACCTGATCTGCAATTGAAACCCATGTATTGACTCAACTCTCGGGCTTCGGGGCCTCATTGGCTTACAGGCGCTAGTCTTGGTTGGAAGCACAATGATTTATACAGATCTTTTCACCTCTTGCAGTAGCTCTATTGAATGTAAAATAGGCGAGAAAAGAGGAGATGTTTTCTGCAGCATATTCCAAAGCAAGTGCTTAAATGATGACTTTTGTCTGGTAGACACAATGCTCTTCACACAACAATTGTCAGCAGGGATTGTGACAATATGCAGATGGCTCCTATATCTGCTCGTTTATAAAAAAGGATAGGCATCCAAAGACTGCCCCGCCCACCATAGGAACTGATTGAAAGGTGTGGACAAATCCCTTTACAGGACTGGTTAAATCATTAAGCAATGTGAGACAATCCCCTCAGGAGGCGAATTGGGGGAGGGCAGTGGTGGCACCTAGAGATGGGATTTGCTGAAAATCTCGGTTGAGTTTAATTGCATATACTTTATAAGTCCTGCCTTGCTCCTTGATCTCATCTCAGCAAGAAAGGGTTTGTGGGGTGTGTGTTTTTTAACTAAATACATGAAGAATTCTAAATTATTATATGCACTATTACACAGATACATTCCAGGTTTCCTAAAGTAACCAGAATGTAAACATATAACATACAATGATGCAAATGAATTGTATAAAAAATACTTACATATCAATACAAAATGATACAGCAGAAATGTAATGCCGCTTAGAGTGCAACACTTTTGTATTTCCCATATATGCATATTTTTGTGCCTATAATTTTGCACATCATTAGTCAGGCATTATTTATTTATTTATTTATTTATTTTATGTAAGAAAATTTACATACTGCTTAATTGCAAATAAAATCTCAAAGAAGTTAGCAAATCACATAAAAATCTATAAATTGTCCATAAATATCTAAGTTAAGAACAAGCTTTTTTAATATATAAAAAAATCAAAATAATGAATGAAATCAACAGTTAAAAATACACATTCCAAACTAAAATTACAGATTTCACAAGTCGGGGGGGGGGGGAGGCTTGCATAAACAGATGGCATGAAAAGAATGCAGCACAGCTAACTACCTATTGTCAATGGACAAAACTGGGGGATGGACAATGGGAGGAATTTAATGCCACACTAAGTTGATCATTCTGTAAGAGCAAGCATTTCAACTTGCCAGGTGAAATGATTTCCTCCTCCTCTTCCTCCTCCCCCTCCTCCTCTTCCTCCTCCTCCTGTGTGCTGTTCTGGAGGATCTTCAGACCTCCATCAAAGCCAGAGGTGGGGCAGGGGGTGCATAGGAGGTGCCTGGAGGGAGGAGAGGAGGGAAAGCCCTGTTGCACAAGTGGAAATCCTTGAACAGGACTTCAAGTGATGAGAATCAGTAGTGGAATCCCAACCATAGCATGAGAAGCTCGGGCATAAAGTGGGTGCTTGATGGAAGGGGTGGTCTTGTCAGATAAACAGTCAGATTCGAACAGTCAAAGTCCATGTATGAATCTGTTTTAAATGGGTTCCTCCTCCATCCCAGGTCGCAAAGATCCCTGGCCATTCCTTCTCAGCCTTCTGGTCATTCCCCTCTGTTGGACACTGAAGCCAGCTCGTGGCCCTGTGATGCAATGAGGACGTTGCTTCATCCTCAAATGTCAGTCCAAGATGTGTGCCTTCTTGTCCTTCACTTCAGACAGCAAAACATTTTGAGCCAGCCCCGATTCCTTAAATGATAAAATAAGTAAGTTTGCAATCCTTAACTGACAAGTCCCATTGAAATCAGAAGGGCTTACTTCTAGTAGACATACACAGATAAACCTTTTCTCTTACAACCATCACATGGGAAATACGCTCAGACTAAATCTCAGGAGCAACCTCAGGGGTGGAGCATAAGCTTTCTAGTTAAAAGTTGTCAGGTTCAGTTCTCACTGTCTCCTGCTCAAATAGTCAGGTAGTAAATGGCAGGTGTTTTTCACTCCTATCAAACCTGAAACACCACTACCTGTCAGACTAGACTATGCTGGGCTAGATGGATACATGGTCTGTCTTTCTTTCCTTCTTTCTTTCTCTCCTTACTCTTACTTTATCCCCTGTGGGGATAAAGAGACTTCGTGAGGATCCACGAAGTCATTTTGACTTATGGTAGCTAATTAGGGCTGAGTCTGAGTCACATTTTTAGCAGCACCTTGATGACACAGTTATCACTCAGAATGCTTTCCGGTACTATACATGATGCAAATCATAGTGTGCGTTCTACTTTTTGGTTACAGTGACTTCTTACACATTTCCTGAATTGTAAGTTGCCTTGAACATGGGAGAAATGTTTTAAAGGAAATAAATTGCCACTTTGTTGCATCTTCTTCTGCAGGCTGTTTGGTGAGGCATAGTCCTCTAATCGCTAGGGATGCCAACTCTTATTGTGGGAGACTTGCTATATACCTTTAACATCTCCCAAAGAGGCAAATGAAGAGGTGAAGTTTTCCCATTTAGTGCAGCTTCGTGCCATGAAAATATACTGAGAATTTCTGCCTGCCAAGCGCCTGTTTAAAAAGCTCGCAACCACATGAGCACAAATACGTTGTTGTGGGTAATGTTGCCAACTTTTTACTGGCTTTGTTCCTGTGCCTTGAGCAACAGCCTGATACACAGGAATTAAGTCAGTGATGCTTTCCCCCAACATTTTATCTCCATGCCAAGGAACATTTTACTTAGTACATTACTGTAGCTCAGGCTGCTGTTAAAGGCAAAACTGCCAGGATAGTAAAACCATCAGCAATCATTGAAGTAACACCTTCAGAAGCACACAAATATGGCTTGTAGTATTTGTGAGCACATCTTAAGACTCCAGCTTCGGCTTTTAGAGCCACGCTTTAAGAATCCTCCTTTCTGAAGATACACAATTAATCTCTTTCTCTGAGAATTTTCAGTCTTAATGTGCTTAGGGAATTAATCCATAACATGACAAAAGCAGCCTTGAAACAGACTTTTCTTGGTCTTTAAATCAGCATTAATATATTTGTGTTGTTTTTGGCGGACCGCAGTTTCCACATTTGGCTTCTCAGATTGTATCCATGAAAATTAATGATCTGTCACTGTACATGCCTATGTTCTAATGAAGCACTTTGTCAAGTATGAGTGAAGTCAGGTGTGAGAAGCTGGCTTCACCTCACCCGTGATAACAAAAAACCTTTCTCCCCCTCTTCCCACCCTCCCCTCACACAAATTCAATTAAGTGTGAGCGAAAATTTAATTACTGCTGTGCAGCAGTTTTGCATTTGTGATCAAATAAAAGAGCTTTTGTAGGGTTTATAGTCTCCCACTGTATGGGAAAGGGTGATAAGTGTTAGATAAGCCAAGCCAGGAATTCAAATGCAATTATATTTGTGTGTGTGTGTGTGTGTGTGTGTGTGTGTTTCTAACAAAGCGAGTTTCTTGTGAAGTTGTGTGCTTGCTTGCTTTTCATACATTGCACAAGAGAGGGACAGGAGGAATTACCCACCCAGTGGGCCAGATGGTGAGCACAGCTTAAATAAGGAGCTCAAGAGTCCTTAACTATCTTGCAAAATCCCACTATCTCACTCACAACAGAGTCTCTACAAGGCCTTCAAATTCAACTAGTACAACAGAGAGCAAGGCCATATAGTTTCTTTCTTTTCCACTATTTCCTTCTTGAGGAAATGGCAAACAGTGGTGTTTTGTTTTGTTTTGTTTTGTTTTGTTTTTTACCCAGCAACAGGCAAAATGCAACCAACAATATCACAAAAGAAAACAAAAAGGCAGGGGGCTTAGAAAAGGATTCTGCCAGGTCTGAAAACTTGTAGAGACATCTAAGGAATTTAGTGGATGACCATGTTCTTCCAATTTTTTTGATACTTGAGGCACAGGGAAGAAGAAGAGAAGAGTTTAGATTTGTTATCCCGCTTTATCACTACCCGAAGGAGTCTCAAAGCGGCGAACAATCTCCTTTCCCCTCCTCCCCCACAACAAACACTCTGTGAGGTGAGTGAGGCCGAGAGACTTCAGAGAGAAGTGTGACTAGCCCAAGGTCATCCAGCAGCTGCATGTGGAGGAGCGGGGAAGCGAACTCCATTCACCAGATTACGAGTCTACCGCTCTTAACCACTACACCACACTGGCTCTCACAATTCTTCTGCTTCTTATGTGATATTATTAGCTATTAAAGAAAAACAAAAAGCCCAAGAAGGTTGCACCACTAGGCCCCAGTCCCATCAGATTCCACCCCCTGATCTGCCAAGGACTGCCTCTTCTCTGCCAGGCTCCACCCCCTGTATCTGAGCCATAATAAACTTGGCAACTCTCCCATTTTGCATTTGAAGTCTGGACAATTGTTTTTAAAATGCAGTTCAGCAATGACTGGCTGGCATACGAAACAAAATGGCGACTGTAGAAGAAGAAAAAGAGTTTGGATTTGATATCCCACTTTATCACTTCCCGAAGGAGTCTCAAAGCGGCTAACCATCTCCTTTCCCCTCCTCCCCCACAACAAACACTCTGTGAGGTGAGTGAGGCTGAGAGACTTCAAAGAAGTGTGACTAGCCCAAGGTCACCCAGCAGCTGCATGTGGAGGAGCGGAGACACGAACCCGGTTCCCCAGATTACGAGTCTACCGCTCTTAACCACTACACCACACTGGCTCTCTGTACCCACTCCTTTTCCTATACAGGCTATTGGCAACACCCAAACAAGCAACACCTTGTTCTGTCAAAGGTTGCCATTGCTCTCTGTCACAAAGAACAGACCAAAAAGAATCCCTCTCTGACTCTGCTCATCATTATACATGGCACCTGCCATAAAATGTGAGTCATAGCTATCAGACTGACATCAGACAAGCCAGCTCCAAACAACATCTCCTCAGTGAATGCCATTTACAAGCATGTCAAGGGGAAATCAACAGTTTATCATCAGCATAGCCCCACCTTGCTAGTAAGCCCTCTTCTGGGTCATCTTTTGTTGTTGCTGCTTTTAAAGAGTGTGTATCGAAATAAGTTATGCTGTCTATTAAGATGACGGGGCCCCAGAGGCAGGTCATATCACAGCAAAGCAAGAAATTGACCTGTGAGCTCAAAATGACAAAGACGCATCCTTCTGTCACGCTCTTCCTTTACACCTGAGCCTTAAGAGAGCTGTCATGCCACAAAATTGGACCCCAGAGCTGTGGCTGCCCCTTTTACTTGATTGTTTACCTCCACTTTCCATACCATTTCAAAAGGTTTTTTAAGGCGCAAGTGTGTTTTCCTGCCAAAGTGCTTCGCTTGGCAAATTGCTGATGCAGAATCTCCTTGCTCCAGTGCTCTTGGGGTGAGGAGAGGCAGGCAGGCAGCATTTTTATACTAGCCTCTCTCTCATACCAGGGACAAGGGAGCATCTCTCAGACAGGGACAAACATGGCGGAAAGGAACAAGGTTTGCAAAGCATAAAGAGACCAGGATAACTATGACAAGGGGTGGGGGAATCTGCTTTCAGCCTGTGTCACTTTTCCACCTGTTCACACATAAAGCAATTCTACCCCATTTCTGCATCTATCAGTGAATGTTTTTTTTTAAGTCCTCTCACAAAAGTTCACATTTTAAAATGTATTTTTGAGCATGCTTTCTCTCTATTTCTTTTCTCAACACACACAGTTCTAAGGGTGTTTTTGTCTCAATAGAGGCATAAAGGGATCATTTGAGTTTTACTCAGAGTAGACCCATTGAAATTCATGGACGTAAGCTAGTCACATTTGTTAGTTTCAGGGGGTGTCCTCCAAGTAGAACATCATTGCATGCCACCCTTACTCTGAAATTTGGCTGCTTCTTTATTTAAGCCAAGAACATCGAGTCAGTTCATAACAGTATTATTCACAAGACTAGCTGCACCTGTTATCAACGCTGACAATAAACTTAAAGTATGATAGGTTCCATTTTTGAAAAAGAGGGACAGAACAGCTCCCTGGATCGTATTTTGAAAAGAAGAATAACATAACTTTGGGTAATTTCCTGCACAGCGTTCTGCTTGCAATGATTAAATATATATATATTAGAATTTTGCCTTAAGGAACAGTGATGGGGAAGTGCAGTAGATTAGAAAGTGTGGGGTCAGGGGCTGAGCAAGGTGGGTGCGGTGGATGTGGACAGTCCGCCCTGGGTGTCACCTCTGAGGGGGTGACAAAATGCTGTCCGGCACTCAACGTATATGAGAGATGCTGTGGCTTTGGCACACACTGGCTTCCTGCTGCCAAAACGGTCCGCTCACTGGCTCCCGTTGTAGGGTGGCAGGCAGACTCCTCGTCGCAAGGCACGTAACACATAATCTCTGCAAAAAAAAGCTCAACAAAGTCAAACCATTATCACAGGCAAAAAAATAAAATAAAAATTCAAGAAATTTTCCACACCAGGTACCACCTGACCTTGCTACGCCACACCACTGTGTGGGGCAACAGGTTCTTGACACAACGTCTTCATAAGCTTCCCACAAATAAATCAGAATAAATGCCCAATAAAGAGGAGATAACGAGGAGGTGCTTAACATTCTCACAAATTTTGCACAGACAAATTAAGATGAATGCTCAATAAACAGGTCACCTGGAAGTGACCTTAGACTAGAAAATGCTTTTTATTTGCACATTTGACAAGGAAACCAACATGCATGAAATCAGATCAGCTTCCCACAATAGTCTTGTTTGGCATTTCTGACCACAATGCAGTTTTACAAGGGTGGGGACCCCTTGTTTTTAACCCTTAAAGGTTTTATCTTTCTCTAATGCTGGACATGCCATACTGCGGAACGAATTTGATTCAGCTCGGCAGACACTATTAGATCAGCTGTCAAAAGCTGACTTAGACATCTGAAGCTTTCATTATTCCCGTCCATCATTTTAAAAAGAAAATGACCTCTTTTTTTGAACTGTAAATGTTCCGTTTAAAACTACATTTGTCTTTAAAACTGTGCCACATCCCATTAACATGAATTTATTACTCTGTGGCAAATCCACTGCTAATGAGATGAAAAGAACTTATTAATACATCAAATGTTTAAAATTTCTAATACTTTACAGCCCTGTTTAGAGAAATGGAAGGAGAGAGCGCACAGGAGATTAATGCCACTTTGATTCTGAATTAGGTTGACTTCAGACTTTACAAGTGTGTCATGGTTCCTACTCAAAACCTGTTTCCCCACAGCAGGGGCTTGACACCATGACTGTGATTTTTGCAAGGCAAATGTGAGAATCAGCTGGATCACATATTAAGTCTCTACACCAGAATCCCCACCCCCAAAAGCTGCTATGCTGGCATGTGAGTTTATCACACACCACAGCCAATTCACAGGGTTGTCACATAAGACATTGCTGCTGCAACATCCCACTCCAAACAATTTGGGGGGCCCAAGCATGCTCACAGAGTTTATGCATGTGTCTCATTCAGTTGGGGGGGGGAGTTTTCCACAGAAAAATACTGGTGTCCATGCCAATGTGTCTGCAGCAAATATGTATGCCATATAATTATGGAACCACATCTGAGAGCTGCACAGGCCCACTCCCTTGCCTCGTGGAAGACTTCAGTGGGTACTTTAGCATGGCAGTGTCAACAACCACAAGAGAAGACTTGCTTACACCATAGGCTGAGTGAGTTCTTACTCTGCTCAGCCCCCACTCCCTTGTCTCAGAGTACAACACCACAGAGGCCAAGATTGAGGGGCAGGAAATGCCTTCTAAACGATCCTGTCACCATAGGGACATTTCTGTTCCTGAGACTAGACTTGACTTGACTCTTTTTACTGTGGTCATTTTGGGTAAGCTGCTTTCTGGACTCTAAAGCATGATATAAGTATTCTAAATAACTAACTAAATAAGTGTGTGTAGTATTCTGGGAAGTATACGGTATGCTACTGTACCTCCCACCTGTGCAGCGCTGTTTAGTGCTCATGGGGCACAATTTGGGAGGGCGTTCTACAATTCTATGAATTTATCTAAGCAAATTCTTACCTATATTTCAGAGTTGACAGTGGAGACTAGAGCGGAGGTGAAATTTCCCAGAAAATACTTTTTTCAGAACATTTCTGAGACTTGTTTTCTAGAAAAAGGAGGCCAACTTGCAAATTATAATAATAATAATTATCCAAATATCCTCAACCACTTGCTGTGGCGGCCTCCACTTTCCCCCACAATGCCCCAGAATGATGCTGTGGAGGATACAAAATGGTAGCCAGGCTGTAACACAGATGTTGCTGTTGGTGCTGCTGCAGCCACTCCTGGTGGTGGTGGTGGTGGAGGAGGAGAGACACTTCACAAAAAGAAGGAAGCTGTGCTATGGCCACCTCACATGGTGAGCCCCATCCCCAAGAAACTGTTAGAAAATGTAGTTCTCCTAGAGAAATTTGATGAAATGCTCCTTCCCCATTTCTCTGCCTAAAAATAGAGTAGATATTGTTCTTGATATAGACCATTTGTTCAGTGGAAAGAAATTCCATCCATCATGTTATGTGTGGCTACAACTTTCAGGCTTCACTCAGACTTTCAGAGAAGTATCCACTTTAGTGTCCACCACCATCATTTCAGTGTTTACTGTGAAATCCTGATGGAACATTTCTCCCTGGCTACCACTGGCTACTTAAAAGAACCAGTTCTGGAGAACATACATCACCAGAAAGCACAGGTACAAATTGTACCAATGGGAGAGGGGAGACCAATCACATGCAAATACCACACTGCTGTATGGTAGACCTTCCTCACCGCAGCTTGATACACAGTGCCATGCCAGCTATTTAAAGTAAGCACCATCTCTCTCAAGCTGAAGGAAAGGGATCCAAGATGCCTCAAGCCAAATGTTTCTTGAACGATTTCCCCTCTTTTCACTGTACATAAATCTTGCCCAGTCTTTGGGCCATGGTCTGCTATCCTTAAAATTGAAAGCTTGCCTCACTACCAAGCTTCTTTGACCATGTATCAAATAAATCCTCAGAGACAAGCTAAAATCTGATAGCCTCCAGAGATATTCTCCTATAATGTTTAAATGGTATTTGAAAGCTTTAAGAAAGGCCACATATAATTGTCTCCTTCACCCTTTTGACTAACGTGCATAGCTTTAGTGTGCTATGACAAAACCTTGTTTTTAGACTCTGTGTATGGGTTTGTATGTGTCTTACAGCTTCAAATACCCCAGATTCAGTCTTCAAAAAGCTGAAAACTTTTGTTGCATTATAATTTCCTCATGGTGTTTAGTATGATCAGTTCTCTCGTGGTACTTTTCGTGGTCTTGATTCATATGGATTTGGATGCGATGAGACATACCGTTGTCTGCAAAATAAACTGCAGCTGTAATGTGAAGAATCATCAGTGTAAAGGGGGGGGAAATAATATTAGGCACCAAGGCTTAACATTGGCTACTTGTACTTAACCTCTCCATCCACCCCTTTCAATCTGCAATGCTTGTGCTAGTGACCTGAGGCTTTCGGCAACAGACCCATATGCCAAACATCAATGGAGAGCTGCTGCCATTGTGATACAACTTGGTACAAGGATGCTCCCTATGTTCCTAATGAATTAGCTGCCCCTAACCAGAACTAGCTAAGTGTACTCGTTAAATACACAATTTCATATACTTCATTGATAGTGGAAGGCTGCAGCTCCAAAGAGCAAGCTCAAGGATTGAATGTCATAACACTGAACACCATATGAACTGTGTGGCTATCATGATATCGTTCCTAGGAGCTTTAATAAAAGAAAGCAGGTTGAACGCTGGATAGAGACAAAAAACCCTTTTCTCTCTGGGTTAATATTGCTACACACACAGGCAATATATATATAAGGCACCAAGCTCTGGTACTCCTGCCAAATGTTTTATTCATTGCTTTTTGCCCTTGGGATAGAAGGAACAATCCTTTTGTTTATTAAACCTTTCTTTTTACATTTGAACTTGCCTGTGAAAACACTCTGATATTTGTCTTCTTATTTGGCAAAATATGAGCCATACAAAATAGGCCCTTAGCTTTATGCTACCCACTCTACTTCTTTGCAATTGAAAGAAAAGAAGCCTATGAATGTCACAATGTGTTCAGTACTGCCTTAGCTGTTATTTGCAGTGCCATTCTAATGGTTTCCAGTGTTGTTATTTCCCCCCTCATGCAGTTTACCTAATGGTGACTTCACTGGTTAGGTCATTCCTTCCGAAGAAAGGAGTTTGAAAGTTGTGCTCATGATCCTTTGAACTCACTTAGATCTGGGTGTCTTGGTGTTATGTACCAACTCATTCATGAATTCTTCAGTTGACCCAGGGCAAGATGCCACACTTCAATCTCACTTCCATTGCTGTATTATGACGATACTCTATCTGCTCTTCAGAATGGGATTGAGATAATGATTGTAAAAGCAGATCCTGGGGGAAAAAAACCTATCACTTGATCAAGGGGCCACACAGAGCAGTAAGGAGCAAAATCTCTACCTTTGCTGTCCTTGGCTTGAAGCTGCCTGTGTACAGATGAACTGCCTGTACATTCACCTGATTTTCCTGATTTGGCAGGCCTGGGGTCAAAGTAGAATCAGGTAGCATCACCTTTCCCTAGCAGGAAAGCAGGAAGGGAGTCTGAGGAACGGAGGCAGATAGTGGTGATGAGAGATTATGTTCTAGGCCTAATAGACAAAATAAAACAAAAACAAAAACCTGACAATTTGCCAGGTCCAGATGGCAGCCACTTGAGAGTTCTCAAAGAACTCAGATGTTAAATTGATCATCTTCTAATAAATGTATGTAACCTCCCTCTATACTTGAAGATTGGAAAGTAGCCAATCTATCACCTTTTTTTAAAAAAGGGATCCAGCTGGGATCTCAGGCCAGTGAGCTGAACATCTGTCCCAACAAAAATTGATAGAAAATATTATGAAAGATAAAATAGCTGAGCATATAGGAGAAGCAGCCTGAAGCAGAGCCAGCAGAGTTCTTTGAGAGGGTCTTTCCCTCTAAACTACTTAATTTAGAGAAAAGGTGAAACAAGAGGTGATATGTTAGAAGTTTATAAATTTATGCATGGCATGGAGAACGTAATAGAGGGAAAAAAATTCTATTTTTTCTCTATAATTTCAATAAAACCAGCATGGCGCCAGCCCTTTCATTAAGAGCAGTCAGTCCCCCAATGCCTGTTGGAACAAATCAAGTACTTCTTCACACAACATGCCTTAAAATATGGAACATGCTTCCCTAGGAGGGACTGGTGGCCACCAACTTGGATGTCTTTACAGAAGGATTAGAGAAATTCATGGAGAATAAGATTATCAATGGCCACTAGCCATGATGGTTATGGTCTACCTTCACTTTCTGAATACATGTTGCTGGGAATGCCAGGTAGGCAGAATGCTATTACACTCAGGTTCTGCTTGTGTGCTTCCCACAGGTATCTGGTTGGCCATTATGACAACAGGATGCTGAAATACGATGGGTTGTTGGCCTGATTCAGTAGGCTGTTCTTATGTTTGCTGGCTTCCCTGTGTTCACATGAAATGTAGATTTGAGATGTTAGAGGATTCCTGGCACAGTCTGCATTTGCTATGAACGTCTCTCTTTTGTCACATTGGACCACTCCTCAGAACTGAACATAGTCAAGCAGGTTAGTAGTAGGCAGATCTACACACCTTGCTGAGTTCTTGTTCAACCATAGCACTTAAGAGGTGTACCAAAAGCTGTTACGGCTTTTTCCCTCCCCTCACTTTGGATGGGTAGAGCTGGTTGGAGCAGCTTCAAAGCATAGTGCCTATTTTGTGCCAGATAAAGATACCATGTAAAATGGAGCAAGACTGCATGTTACTTTCTGGGAAATTTTATGAACAAAGGGCCATGTACGCAAAAAGAAAATGGCTGCCCCATGTTGACATGGTAGCAACCTTTTTTTGGGGGGGGGGATGTACACACTGGTCCTTTGTTCATAGAATTGCCCAGGAAGCAAGGTATGGTTGTTTGCTGCACCATTTTAAGAAGTTTTTTTTTTTGTCTGGTGCAGCGGAGGTGCCATGACCTGAAGCTGCTCCAACCAGCTTTACATTGTAGAGCGAGAAAAATACAGAACAGCCCTTGGTACACTGCATAAGTACTTCTCAGTTCTTATTTGTGGGGTTTCTGTGAGGGGTTTTCCCCCCCTCTCTACCATAGTTTATTCTAAAATATCTGCACAGAAACAGGATGGGTCATACTTAGGGCTTCAACCTAGTGAAACAGAATGGTACAGATTGGGATAGGTCTACCTATACTTAGTGTTGATCAAATTAATTTGAATAAAGTTTAATATTTATTGGATTTATCAGGCTATTCCTAGTTGAAAGGAAATAAAACATAACAAAATACTATGCTTGTTTTTCCTATCTTGAGGGAAGAAGAAAAATCTGAATAATGTGTACTTACACCAAGTATCATTAAGATAAAATTAATAGTTGAACTGCAGGGGATAAGTGATTTTTTCTACAAGGGATAAGTGATTTTTCTACATATCTATGGCAGCTATTTACTTAAAATGTAATTACTGTTATAAATCACCAAATATAGTTTATAACCTCAGCAAAAGACCTAAAAAGGAATTAGGGCTATCTAATAAAGTCAACCTACGAAATCGCTTCTCGGCCTTTTGGCTAAGATCAAGTGTAGAACTAATAATGTCTATTTATTGAAGCGACTGCTGGTACCTTATCAACCTGTCAGTGGTGGCTTGTGATCTGTTTATGGCTTATATAGTGCACAGCATAGCACAGTTTTCAGCTGAGGAGGATAATCATTGCCTGCATATACAATGTAGTAAAGTTATAGGTTTGTGGTCCAATATAGTTCCTCTGTAGACATCCTGGTGTAGTGTTGCATCTTGTCTGCCTTCCGTCTGTGGCATGCTGGCAATAGGCTCTGTCTTAATAAAAATTAAAAAGAACATCGCCAGTAGTGCTGGGCAATTCTCTCCCTTTCAGTTTCTCTCAGTTTTTCGTCTTCCCAATCTTAAGTTCAGTTATCTGCAGTTCAACATCAGTTCTTTAATATCCTCATGAAAATTCATCAGCGTTTTAGTGATTTTTTTTCTTGATCTACACATTTTTAAGCAATTTCCTCTAATATACATGTATTCATAAAGCAATTTGTAAATAATATAATGTATCTTTGTACCTTATTTTCACTAACGAGCAATGTTTTCTGCAAAGTTTATCATGTATATTCATTTAATTTGTACATATTCCTTTGCTGGAGAAATGCATTGCAAAATTCAGGAAAGCGCTAATTTTCAAAGGATGGCTGCACTGCAGTCCACGTTTCACTTTGGAAAGGCAAATTAGGTAGATTCACCTTTAAATGTGCAGTGAATCAAATTTCTTCTCCATCTCTAGTGGTAGTTGAGCCACTCCAAACCCAACCAGCTACTGCATGGAGAAGCAGTCACAACAAATGGAATTTCAAGTGCCATTCATGTGACTATGGTGTGAAGCAGGAATACTGTGTTTCCCTTGAAACGTTGCTTCATTTACTATTAGCCGGTGTGCCTAATTACACACCTGTATTCTGAACCCAAAGCTCCTCAGGGCACAACAGTTATAACTGTCCATCCAGTTCCGGAAAAAGTGCCAAGCTGTTCTTTTGCTGTCTTTAAAAAATGCTACTTCATTAATCAATTATGCCATGCTATGGATCAGGGCCAAGAATTGGCTCAGACTTAGCTGCTCAGTGCTAAATAACTCTTCAATCAAAGTAGCACTTCAATAACCAACCAACAAGCAAAAAAGATGTTTTCTTTTGAAGTCTAGGATCTTGAATTTTGCAAACCAACGGTTTGAAAATTACCAAACTGCTTTTCTCACTTTCTTTCAAAGCAATTATGCAGAAAGGAAATATTGTGGAAAAGGTAACACCGCCCTGCTCCCCACAAATGGCAAGAGTAAGGAGGGCAACTCTTCCTTTCAAGTTTGTTGAATGAATTGACCTTGAGTGAGCCATGAAAAAAGAATAGAAAGCTAACCCAGTAACAACAACAAAGAAAGCTCCCCCCCCCTTTGTGCTAAGAATGCCTTTCGAATTGCCCTCAGTTTTCTGCTGCAGAAAAAGTACTTGGCCTTATAATAAGAAAGCACACAAACATATATATTTCCCTCTGGTGATCCAGATTATTTTGCCAAATGTTCTCCAGGGATACCAAGGATTGTGAGAGCAATACTTCCCA
This sequence comes from Zootoca vivipara, assembly GCF_963506605.1. Taxonomy (NCBI): domain Eukaryota; kingdom Metazoa; phylum Chordata; class Lepidosauria; order Squamata; family Lacertidae; genus Zootoca; species Zootoca vivipara. The sequence continues at coordinate 34,349,148 of NC_083277.1, read as the reverse complement.
TTGTTCCTCGTATCTCTGGGCATTCTCATGGCAGCATCCAGGGGGGAGCCATAGCCAGATTTCTAATGGTGCAATTTGAGCATCTGTACTAGGGCCCATGTCTGCACAATGGGGCCAGACTCTGAGCTTTCATTTTTTAAAGAAAATTTAGTCGAGAAATTAGGAAACCAAATGTGGAGGCTGATGCACAAGCCTGGCTGCCCCCACCTTCCAGTGATTTTAGCTAGCAAGTGAAGCCAGAGCTGTGACTGATGAGTGAGGAGACAGGAATCCCTCAGATATTTTCCCCTTCCCTTTAGTGCACTTTCTGTCTGGTCAGATGAGAGAAATCTATGCACATTTGTAATTAATAGTGTATATTACAGCCTTGCTTAACCCCCAAATGCTTGGGGAAATTTCTCCTCTCCCCAATGAAGCAATCTAAGAAATGGGAATAAAGTTCGGAGGTTTGAGGATAGGAAGTGATTTGTAGTATTCTGCATAAACAAATAAAAATGTTTGGCTAAGCATACTCTGAACACGGTTAGGCTTTGCATATTAAAGTGTGTTTTTTTTTAATTTTGTGCAAAGTGACAATGGTGAGAAATGTGTTGAGTGATGGTTTAAAATGTTTAAGGTTTTATTCCTGATTATGGTTTGTCTTATCACTGATTTTTGTACACCACTCCAGAAGCCTCTTCTGTCCGAAGAATGGAGTTTAAAAAAAAATTATTTTCTGTCAGTTGTATAGCATGCAAAGTAAAAAATATTGCTACTTCAGGACAGTGGAGTTTGCTTGAGTTCTTGAAGCAATGAGGCATGTTCCCACCTTAGTTTTTTTTTTTAATGGACTCAAGAAACCAGAAATAAACAATATTTTATTTAAAGAGAGGAGTCCTTTGAATATCAGAGCAACCAGACGGGGTCAAGCCAAAGGCCCATCAAGTCCAACATTCTGCTTTCCACAATGGCAGGCAGATGTATCAGGTAGCCCATAACCATAACTTGAGATAAATAACCCTCATCTAGTAGTTGTCCCTCCTACAGCATATTCAGAGGTACACTGGGGTGCAGAAGGAAAGATATTTAGCCAAGATTGCTATATGGAATTTCCATGTTCACAGCCACGAAGAAAATTATGATAATCAAAAACAAAATAAGCATCTAATCATTTATCACTGACATTCACTGTTCAGTTACAGGTAGGTACCCGTGTTGGTCTGCAGTAGTTGAAACAAAATAGAAAAATTCCTTCCATTAGTACCTTAGAGACCACACTTCTGAAGAAGTGTGCATGCATACGAAAGTTCATATACCTATGACAAACTTAGTTGGTCTCTAGGATTCACTGTTCAGGTCACTGCTAGATGTACCATTGGACTTTGAGCAGAAAGGTGGGCAACAAGATTGGCTCATCTGAGAATTGTGGTCCAGCTTGAAGGCCCAGGTCACCAATGTTTTGGTCATCTTATTTTTCATATTCCAATTCTACCTTTGGCAGAATTCTACCATTGGCAAATGGTGGAAGCTCAAAGCACTGGGGGAATCTAAAAGTTCAAAGCGGTTCTCAAAAGTTATGATTGTTTTATTTCCTTAACGTATAACAATTCATAAAATAAAACCATAATATAACCCAGGATTGAAGCTAAATCAATAACAAAGTAATATTTCAGTTCTGTCAACCCATATTATGCACACAGAGAAAAGTCCAGCATGTACAGTACATTATGATTTTAATATATCACTGTACAAAATGGACAAAAATCAAAGCAGGTTATGTGGCATTATAAATATTATTGTTTCTTATCAATTTCACCACCAAAGTAGTAAAATATTTATAGCTAACCTCAGTGGCAATTCTTCCATTGGTCCTTTTTCTGTTTTGCCTCACTTTTTTCTGCTATAAGGGTATCTGCTGAGTAAGAGAAGTCACTCTGTTCCATCTGCTGTGGGGCTATAGAAATACAAATCTTTTCCTATCCGTAGCCATTTCCAGTTGTAGAGCCATGTCTCTTGCAGCAAATAAAATGAAGAGTCTTCTGACACCTACAGACCAGGGTCATGACCTGCTTGAGGCAGCAGCAGGATGGGGAGATGGACAAAGGCAGGAAGGGGTGCCTCAATGGTTCAACAGAACTCTAAAGTGTTGGTTCTAGTTTTGGGATGGAGGGATGATTTGAGTTCCTCCTTAGGCAGAAAAATGACTTGGGCTTGATGCTACATGGTACTCACTTTTTCTGGTGTGATCCATCACTATTGGGTTGTGCGTGGAGGTTTTTCCCACCTGATCAGATCTCCACTGTGAGGGGTATCAAGTATGTGGAAGAGGCTCATGCAATTTTCCTGTCAACGTGGTTGTTTAATTCATAACACTCCCCGAGAAGCATGGGGCTGCACCACGGGGGAGTGGATCCCATGTTTCTGGGTGTGTATTTGTATGAGTCCTCAGTATAATTCTACATGACATCCTCCTCCATTCCAGATCTTACCTGTCTCTCCTGGGTAGGGTTCTCATGTCTGATCTATCTAGCTCTCCTTTGCCTTTTATTCTTTTCTGTTCTCTTCCAACTCATGATGCCCCATTCTGATTGGCTCCCAATCCCACCATTAGTTTCTTGGTAGTAACTTTTCACCCTGTTCTTTGTTAGTACTTTCCCAGACAAATACATTACCTCATCCTTTACTGCAATAGATGTGAATCCAGCCTTGATCCAATACATTGGCTAAGCTATGCCTCTAAAATATGCTGTACTAAAAGTTCTATCTGTAATGTAGTTATATTGTTATGTGCAAGGTCTATTGGAAATGTCATTTGTTTCTAAGTTTGAAATGTTCACACAGCATGAATGCGCCTCACATGTGGCTTGGTATATTTCTGCTAATGTCATGAGATCTGAGCTGCTGCTAATTTTATACGGATACTAGCTGGCCCTGCCACGCATTGCCGTGGCTAATCCCTGTGACTGCCACAACCCTGTGTCGATCCATGACATATCCCGCCTCCTCCCCCCCACCCCCTGGGTCATCCCTGTGACTGGCCACACCGTGTCCTGACCTATCCAGTTCCCTCCCCCCCCAACCCCCACCCAGGTGAGTAAGTACCTCCATTCAGCCTAGTCTGTAAAGGCTTCGACCTAGTATGTAAATGGCAACTGAGGTGCTGTTGAAAGGGGAGGTTCTATAGGTGTAGTACCAGTGTAGCCGCAGCTAGAGGGCACTGGTTTGCAACCTGGTTCTTTTTCCAGCATGCACTTTCGGCTGAGTGGTGCATTCTGGAACAGGGGGTTTGGGGGGTTTCACCTGGCGGAGGTGTGGCATCTGTCTTTGAAAACTTTCTAAGATCCTTCGGATATTCGCATGGGACGTTGTGCTGAATTTGAACACAATTGGTCAAGCGGTTTCAGTGAAAAGTGGACACACACCCACATGCCCTTTTTACATTTTTTTTATATATATAGATGTACCCATGAACTTTTATATGTCTGTTGTCTTTATCCATGGAGTTTTCTTGGCAAAATACTGGAGTGGGTTGCCATTTCCTTCTCCAGGTGGATCACATTTAGTCTAAACTCTCAGCTATGACCTGTCTGTCTTGGGTGGCCCTGCACGGCATAGCTCATAGCTTCTCTGAGTTATTCAAGCCCCTTCAACATGACAAGGCAGTGATCATTGGGTTCTTGGGTTCCATGATCACTGCAGATGGTGACAGCAGCCACGAAATTAAAAGATGCCTGCTTCTTGGGAGAAAAGCAATGACAAACCTAGACAGCATCTTAAAAAGCAGAGACATCACCTTGCCGACAAAGGTCCGTATAGTTAAAGCTATGGTTTTCCCAGTAGTGATGTATGGAAGTGAGAGCTGGACCATAAAGAAGGCTGATCGCCGAAGAATTGATGCTTTTGAATTATGGTGCTGGAGGAGACTCTTGAGAGTCCCATGGACTGCAAGAAGATCAAACCTATCCATTCTGAAGGAAATCAGCCCTGAGGGCTCACTGGAAGGACAGATCGTGAAGCTGAGGCTCCAATACTTTGGCCACCTCATGAGAAGAGAAGACTCCCTGGAAAAGACCCTGATGTTGGGAAAGATTGAGGGCACAAGGAGAAGGGGACGACAGAGGACGAGATAGTTGGACAGTGTTCTTGAAGCTATGAACATGAGTCTGACCAAACTTCGGGAGGCATTGGAAGACAGGAGTGCCTGGCGTGCTCGGGTCCATGGGGTCACGAAGAGTCAGACACGACTAAATGACTAAACAACAACAACAAACCCATGAACTTGAACCCTCTTGATTTCCCTTTAATGAATCTCAGAATGTTCCATAAAATATGCACTTATATGAATATGTGCATCTCATCTCTTGCAATGTTAGGAGTTTACTACAAAATACTGAGCAGCATTCCATTCCATCATCAAGCTCACCAACTCTGCAACTTGTCTCTCCACAGACAAAATTACTTTTCCACTGCATTGGTCACTTGTCGATGTGACAACAGCCATTACACTTTGTCATATGGATGTGTTTATTTCGCAATCTCGTGCTACATCTCCCTCTAGGTCATTACTATTGCTCCAGAAAGATGCACTTTGAATGCTTAATATTTATTGTGACTGTTCTTTATGCAAGGCATTCCCATTAATCTGCTTAAAACTGTGCTCGGAAATGCTTTGGTTTTTAAAGCTGTATATGGGGAGAAATTACAAAATCAGGAATCATATGAAAGCAAGTGGTGGTAAACTCCACCAAACTTCTAAACTATGGAACTCACTCCCACAGAAGGCAGTGATGGCCACCAACTTGGGGGGCTTTAAAGGGGAATTAGACAAATCCATGGAGAGGCTACTAGCCATGATGGCTATGCTCTGGTTGGAGGCAGTGATACCTCTGCATTCCAGTTGCTGGAAACCACAGGAGGGGACAATGCTTTTGTGCTTGGATCCCAGTTGCAGGTTTCCTACAGACATCTGGTTAGCCACTGTGAGAACAGGAAGCTGGACTGGATGGGCCATTGTCCTGATCCAACAAGCTCTTCTTATGGTCTTATGTTCTCCCCAGATGCTGAAGTTCTCGTTAACTAGAACTCCAAGGATTCAAACTTTTCTTGGGAGAAAAGCAATGACAAACCTAGACGGCATCTTAAAAAGCAGAGACATCACCTTGCCGACAAAGGTCCGTATAGTTAAAGCTATGGTTTTCCCAGTAGTGAGTATGGAAGTGAGAGCTGGACCATAAAGAAGGCTGATCGCCAAAGAATTGATGCTTTTGAATTATGGTGCTGGAGGGGACTCTTGAGAGTCCTACGGACTGCAAAAAGATCAAACCTATCCATTCTGAAGGAAATCAGCCCTGAGTGCTCACTGGAAGGACAGATCCTGAAGCTGAGGCTCCAATACTTTGGTCACCTCATGAGAAGAGAAGACTCCCTGGAAAAGACCCTGCTGTTGGGAAAGATTCAGGGCACAAGGAGAAGGGGATGACAGAGGACGAGATGGTTGGACAGTGTTCTTGAAGGTACCAACATGCGTTTGACCAAACTGCGGGAGGCAGTGGAAGACAGGAGTGCCTGGCATGCTCTGGTCCATGGGGTCACGAAGAGTCGGACATGACTAAACGACTAAACAACAAAGGATTCAAACAGAAACATCTTCTGCGCATTCTCTATATATTTTCCCCTGAAAAATCGGTTGTTGCAAAGTTCCCTACAGAGGGCAGGAAACAAATGAAAAGTCCATAAACATTTATATTAAAGAGCTAGCTAAAGAAACACTGGGTTATTGTAAATTCAATGGAGGAAATTTGTAGTTTCCCAGGAGCATTACAGCACATCAAATGTTAACTCCTTTTATCTTAAGCATATACAGCTGGTTCACGGCAAAAGAGCTATTTTGATTTCTTCTTCTTCTTTTACTAAGCAGTGGGAAGCGTAGGAGGTTTCCCAGGTTTTTACACATTTGCAAATATTAGAAAAAGAGATGAAGTTTGTGAAATGCTGTGTTCCATGGTGTTGGTTTATAATGCAACTGCTATACATTAATGCACAGCCGAGCTGTGGGCTGCAAATTTGTGTGATCGCTTTCTACAGCGCATGATGGAATAATATGATTTCCTCAGTCTTGAGTGTAGGGTGGAGGGGGCTCATAATATTAAAAACCCAAATGATCTTTCTTCCACTTTAGCCTTCCAGGGGGCCCCAAATGCCCAGCGCTGAACAAACATGAGCAAGACATGTCTCTCCATCTGCAGCTTCTAGGCTGCTTTAAACTGTCTCTCACACACAGCTCTGGCTATTGTTCTTCTACCTAGGATCACCTGCCCTCCAGCCTCCAGCCAGGTGAGCAGAGAGGGGAGAAATGACTACCTCTTTTCTTGCAAAGCACCATCAATCACTTAGCTCATTCTTTGAGATGCTGATGAGCACTAAACCGGCCAGCTGAAACCACCACCCTGGCAAAGGGGAATGTTTGGCAAGTTTGCTCTTACACATTCTGCCTTCACAGATACAGGATCCCAAGAACTGGAAGGGACCCATCCAGGCTGACCCCACCCTGAACTCATAACAATATTATTAATTTTTGTTACATTTTCACCCCAGCTTTCTTCCATGATGGAACCCAAGTTAGCATATGTGTGGTTCTCATGTCTGCCCAGACTCTGGGGAGCTGCTGTCGAACAAGATTCCATTTGTAACTCCTGGTAACAATCCCTACAGGTTCCTATGTTCCTATCTGGTTAACATGCAGTAGATTCTGCTAGCTCTTTGGATGACTCAATGAAAATCTCTCTCTCTCTCTCTCTCTCTCTCTCTCTCTCTCTCTCTCTCTCTCTCTCTCTCTCTCTCTCTCTCTCTCTCTCTCTAATGGGCTGACCTGTGCATGCCTCTGTGAGATCTTGGGATATGTGGTGTATAAATGTGGTGAATAAGTAAAACTACTCTCGAACTGCAGTGATCCCTTGATTCAGGAGCTAGGAAATAATCTTATAGGAGCTAGGAAATAATCTAGTGAAATGTGCATGGCTGATGTAACCAATAAATCTGCTAATGTTTTGTTTTGCTTTCAGACCATCCTGTCACAATGAAACATGTATATTGTCTTACTGCCCTCCAGTGGTAGTCTTCTTCTTCAGTGGTAGAAGTACTTTCAATAGACGGAATGTAAACATAAATCCAGATTTACTCTCAGGCTATCTAGAGCAACCACATATGTCTGTGACTTAAGGTTCTAGAGTATGAAGTTTGAAAACATCTGAAGGCAGCCCTGTTCAGGGAAGTTTTTAATGTCTGATATTTTATTGTGCTTTTAATACTGATGGGAGCTGCCCACAGTGGCTGGGGAAACCCAGCCAGATGGGCGGGGTCTAAATTATTATTATTATTAGAAAAGGGAGAAATCATGGTGAAGGGAGATACTGAAGATGGCATAGTTTGGGAATGGGATTTGTGGGACAGGGTACGGGTAGGATAAGAAATGTTCCAGGGAAGGCTCTGTTGTGTAATGAGAGAGGGCAGGAATAGGCAAATTTATCATGTGGTGAAGGCAGTTGATTCAGCTACAGAATTCAATATGGATACAGTAGTAATAGCAGTATATAGCTAGCTGCTTCTTAATACAAATTCATGCTTGCCCTTTGCGATGTTGGATATAATGGATATAATGTTCCTCGCAACAGAAATGAGCATCCCAAAACAGAGTTTGGATTGGAAGGCTCCTTTCATCTGCTGCTGTACTAAATGCATTGCACCACGCAAAGGCTGGATCCAGACTTCACTGTCCACAGTCAGAAATGTTCTTTCGGTTCATGGAAGGCTTTTGATATGATCCGGTGGAGGGGTCCCATTGGTGGAAACTTTTTTTCTCCTGTTCCTTTAATTCCCCTTGCTCCGTTTCATCTTATTGAAAGTTAATCTTTCTGGTTATTTAAACAGGCAATATTGGGAGATTTCTGACAATTTCCCCTCCCCCTGCACCACCCAGGGGTACCTATGTTCTAGATGTTCCCCAACCCTCTGGAACCCTGTGGGAGCTGACCGTGGGCTCCATCAGTGGCTTATCCCCTGAGCAAAACTACAAAGTGATGTGTCATCACATTGCAGTGCTCAGTTGTAGAGATTAGTGGAGTGGCAATAACAGGTTGTCTTGTCTATGACTCCAGCAGGAGAAGCTCCAAGAAGAAATTTAAATTCTGGCCTTCAACATAGCATGTGCTAATGCAGCCTGGTGTGTGTGCACGCAACAGGGGCACGCATGCCAGGGGGCAGGGGGTGGGGAAGGAAGGAGCCCGCCCCACCAGCCCAGCCCTTGCTGCCGATGCCACTGCTTCAGGGCACTCTCATGATGCTCTGGCAGCCCCTGTGTCACCCAAGAGCAGCACCGGCATGCTCCAGGAAGCTCTCTTGGAAACGTGGCTTCTTCCAGCCCTGTGAAGCCTTGGCATGGTGTGCCCAGTGTGGCTTGAGTGCACCCCCCACCACAGTGTCATGAAGGCACCCTGAAGCATTGGCATTGGTGGCAAGGGAGGTGTGTGTGATGGCAGCCCCACACAGCTTCGTGAGGCTGGGATAGGACTGTCCAATCCCAGCCTCACAATGTGGGCAGGAGCAGCAAAATAAACCCCCCCCGGGGGGGGACCTGTGCCTGGGGCGACCACCCCTCTGCCCCCCCCATGCAACATCACTGCTTTAACATCAGCAAAGCTGTGCAAAAGCAATAGAGGATGGGGAAGTCCAAAAGAAGGGCTATCTGAGATCATAGCCCCCTGATATTTGAGGTCCTGTTGCTTCCTGGAATTTTCAGAATCAGAAATCATGATAAAGCAAAACCGTTTAGAATCATAGAGTTGGAAGAGACCACAAGGGCCACCCAGTCCAACCCCCTGCCAAGCAGGAAACACCATCAAAGCATTCTTGACATATGCCTCCAAGACATATGCCTTAAAGACCTCCAAAGAAGGAGACTCCACCATACTCCTTGGCAGCAAATTCCACTGTCGAACAGCTCTTACTGTCAGGAAGTTCTTCCTAATGTTTAGGTGGAATCTTCTTTCTTGTAGTTTGAATCCATTGCTCCGTGTCCACTTCTCTGGAGCAGCAGAAAACAACCTTTCTCCCTCCTCTATATGGCATCCTTTTATATATTTGAACATGGCTATCATATCACCCCTTAACCTTCTCTTCTCCAGGCTAAACATACCCAGCTCCCTAAGCCATTCCTCATAAGGCATCGTTTCCAGGCCTTTGACCATTTTGGTTGCCCTCCTCTGGACACGTTCCAGCTTGTCAGTATCCTTCTTGAACTGTGGTGCCTAGAACTGAACACAGTACTCCAGGTGAGGTCTGACCAGAGCAGAATACAGTGGTACTATTATTTCCCTTGATCTAGATGCTATACTCCTATTAATGCAGTCCAGAATTGCATTGGCTTTTTAAGCTGCTACATCACACTGTTGACTCATGTCAACTCCTAGATCCTTTTCACATGTACCTGCTGGATTTCTTTTGAATCATTTCATGCTCAGTTTTCTTAATTCCGCCTACTTGTGCCTCATTGATCCAAGTAATGTAAAATTTAAGCACTATATTTGTACACTAGATATTATTGTCTACAATCTGTTTTTGTTGTACCTTTGGGCACGTATATTTATTACTTACCTTGAGGGATCTTGGTTATTACAAGAGAGCGAATAAAACAGGTCTGCTCCATCTCCTTTCTTTGAAAGGAGTTAAGATCATCACATAGTACAAGAATTGATCCTGAAAATAATTCTCCAGACAGTAAGTAGTCCATTAAGAGTTAGCAAAAGATAAGCCCAATTTCTTTTTTTTAATTAACTGATAATCTGTAGAAAACTGATTTAAATGTATTTAATGTTCTTCACTAGGAAGTAAAATGATCCCAGAAACTATATTGCAGATGATAAATTCAGGAAAAACTAGAAAACCAAAAGCACTTAGACCTGGAGGCAGAGAGGGTCAGCAAGTGGAGGAGAATGGCACAGCGTAATATTTCTGGCCCAGTTCAAACTACCCACTAAACCATGGTTTGTTCTAATTTATGTTTTGAGGTTTGAGCTTCCAAATATACATCAGGCAAATTCTCAGCACTCGGCTTTATAAGATGTGAAGTACAGTCAAATCCCTAACGTACAGCAGATCCTCAAGGTGAAAAGGAGGTCTTATTTGTGGTGTGCCAAAATTCTGAAAATTCAGATATAACACCAAACAATACTGAGCACAAACTGGTTTTCAGACCAACTGCTAATCATTGTTTGATATATTGATTTGGTATCTCCTTGCAAACCATGGTTTGTAAGCTGGCATGGATTCAGATATAGCACCAAAGCACGGTTGTTTTCTGAAAATATATCCACGATACCACACAGATGCCACATAGATAACATTTAAATCAGAGTCCAATGACAAAAGATCCATGGAAGTGAATGGGATTTGTGATGTGGAGCATACCAAGTTTCATCCTCATAAACCTATAAAGACCCTGATGTTGGGAAAGATTGAGGGCACTAGGAGAAGGGGACGACAGATGACGAGATGGTTGGACAGTGTTCTCGAAGCTACGAACATGAGTTTGACCAAACTGCGGGAGGCAGTGCAAGACAGGAGTGCCTGGCGTGCTATGGTCCATGGGGTCACAAAGAGTCGGACACGACTAAACGACTAAACAACAAACAACAACAAACCTATATAGCAGTTCATAAACCCAAATTGTTTTGTAAAATCAAGATGGAATAAGGTGGTACAACCAATTGCCAGAACATTGTTGAACAGGGCAGCAATATTGAATTGTCAACTTGAGTCCGTCCATCCTACGTTTCCTAAACTTATGGTATTTACAGTATTCCTCACTGTACCACTGGTTTAGCAGGGGTATAGATACAGCCAATTATCATGTATCACTTGGGGTTTAATTTAAGTGCACAAAAAGACAATAAACTGGAATAATATAATCTAAGAGAAATTCTGCCTATGTGTCACATAACCTCCCTCTTTTCAGATTCATTGCCTCTACATAAATTAAATTATTTGCTACATATATCCAAGTCAGAGATCCATTTAGAATGCCATATTTTAGAGAAAGCAATTACATCAGGTCATTGATATATCACCCTACTATTCCAAATGTTTTCATTTTCATTTTTATTATTTGGAGAAAATGTCAAAACTTAGATGTTTACACGACAAATGTTCCACCTTGATCATTGTCTCAGGATCCTTGCTACAATCCGTTTGCTCTAGTAAGTCCTGGAGGCACGGTGTTGATTTCTCCAAGCTCCCTCCAACACAGCACCAGCAACGTCCAGTCATACCAGGGACTGGAGGACCTAGTTATTTCCATTTCGAGGGACACTGCTGTGACTGGGAGGAACAGTTTCAAAGGCTCCCAGACTGGAAATTCAGGCCCATCACATCCTATTTCCTGGATGTCACAAATCATTCAACCAGTCACAAAACTATGCAGCTAGGAAAGCAGAAGCATTGCTGGTGGTTATGCTGGGACTCAGTTGCTGGCACTAGGATTGGGTAGGAAAAATAACTTCTCTCTATTGGTTTATCATATATAAATATATAGGGTTGTAGCCAACACTACTACTACTCAGAGTAGGCCTTTTGTTGTTTAGTCGTTTAGTCGTGTCCGACTCTTCGTGACCCCATGGAACAGAGCACGCCAGGCACTCCTGTCTTCCACTGCCTCCCGCAGTTTGGTCAAACTCATGTTGGTAGCTTCGAGAACACTGTCCAACCATCTCGTCCTCTGCCGTCCCCTTCTCTTTGTGCCCTCAATCTTTCCCAACATCAGGGTCTTTTCCAGGGAGTCTGCTCTTCTCATGAGGTGGCCAAAGTATTGGAGCCTCAGCTTCACGATCTGTCCTTCCAGTGAGCACTCAGGGCTGATTTCCTTCAGAATGGATAGGTGTGATCTTCTTGCAGTCCATGGGACTCTCAAGAGTCTCCTCCAGCACCATAATTCAAAAGCATCAATTCTTCGACGATCAGCCTTCTTTATGGTCCAGCTCTCACTTCCATACATCACTACTGGGAAAACCATAGCTTTAACTATACGGACCTTTGTCGGCAAGGTAATGTCTCTGCTTTTTAAGATGCCGTCTAGGTTTGTCATTGCTTTTCTCCCAAGAAGCAGGCGTCTTTTAATTTCATGACTGCTGTCACCGTCTGCAGTGATCAAGGAGCCCAAGAAAGTAAAATCTCTCACTGCCTCCATTTCTTCCCCTTCTATTTGCCAGGAGGTTGTGGGAATGTTAGGGATGTGGATTAGGATATATTATTAGATAGATCCTATCCAAGCTTGTGTTAGCAAGCTTCCAATATCAGCAGAGTGACATTCCCCTTTTGTGCGCAGCAAAGCATGTGCGTTAGGTTCGCTAGAACCTCTATAACAATATTACACTTTATACTTCAATATTACACTTCCTGGCAAAGGTCCCCTTTGTCCCTCTTAAAAGAAATACACAACACAGTGTTTATAAAATAAGATAGAGTTTACTTACAGTTTCATCCTGAGTTACAGCATAATCTCAGAAAGGCAGGCTTGCTTAGAAAAGTTACAAGTATATATATACATCTAGAGACTACTTAGTAAAGTAAGACTCCATTTGGTCTCACTCTTGGCTGCAGGCCTAGAGTGAGAACCATCCTAACTAGAGATTCTCTGAAGATGTGTCCTCATCGAAGGAGGAAGTAGCTAAGAGAGCGAGTGATTGCAGGCCAGGGGCTAAAATCAGCTAATCTCATCTGCATATCAGGAGGGGACAGGAACTGACCTGTAGTCAGGTGTCCCTCCAGGTGAGTTCCTGTTAGTGGACACTCTAGGAACTGTTGTGACTTGTCTGCCCCAGTGTTCCATCCCACAGAGGTGATGGGACCAGTGGCCATGATCTTGGCCTACTGAAGTACATAACTATGACTAACAGGTTTATTAATTTCAGTGGCCCTACTCTGAGCAGAACGTAGTTGAATACATCCCAGTCTCTCACGTCTCTGCAGAATTTATACTGTGCCTTTCGCTAGAAAGGCTTCAAGGCAGATTTTAATAATAAAATATTAAACAAGATAAAACAGCAGAGATACCAGATAAAAGAGAGCAATAAAAAGCAAATTAAAAGGATATTGAATACCATTAAAAGAATAAAATGGCAGGATGGACTCTGCCTGGTGCTCAAAAGATAGCATCATGGCACAGGGCAAACATGCAGAGTTTGTGACGCTGGATATTACCACCAAAAGAGCACTCTTTCCAACAGCCACCTCCATGTCTGTGAGGATAGGGGGCCTCTGAAGACATTCTTAATTGCCAGGTGGATTAATGTGAGAGAAGACAACACATTAGACCTCCACATCAATGCCAGTACATAGGAGGAATGTGGTAGATTATGCCTTGAGAATACTCAAGCAGAACAAATAATGTCCTGGGGGATGCAGTGCGTCAGTTTAGACCAGTGTTTCCCAACCAGTGTGCCTCCAGATGTTTTGGGACTACAACTCCCATCATCCCTAGCTAGCAAGACCAGTGGTCAGGAATGATGGGAGTTGTAGTCCCAAAACATCTGGAGGCCCACTGGTTGGGAAACACTGGTTTAGACAGTCTTGGTTCCAGGCAGCCTTGAGGGAGTCAGTCAACCACGGGGTTCCTTATACCATGGGAATATTGTAGCCTATATTGTAGCATTACTTTGTGAGAAATAATGAGAACAGGTGTCACCTCCTCCTCACCTCACCCTCACCCCAGATGCTTTAAGTACTTGGGCGCATAAAATGTAGTAGATTCTAATGTGGTTGTTGAGGTGAAGTGATTTGTTTCTGGGCGCAAGAGACCCTAAGTACGCCTCTGAGGCAAAGCAGTTGTTCCAAGCCCCCACATGAATGACTTCCCATTCAGACAGCATCCACAGCCACAAAGAGATATTAACTTTCTTTGGTCAAATTCATAACCAGATTACACTTAAATAAATAAATAACAATGACAGAGCCTCTTAAGAGTAATCAGGCAGCAAATTCATGACCATGTAGTGTTCCCTGGGGTGCGCCACAAATAAGGAATTTGGAATTTGGAATACATAATGAAGATAAGGATAAGGACTGCGTTTGCTTTACTATCATGATGTGTCAAACCCAGGAATTAGTAGGACAAATGTTTCTGCAAATTACCCTTACAATAATATTGGGGAGGGCGGGGTGGAGGAAGTAATTACCCTTTGAGAATACTGATACATTGATGTATCAGCAGTACTGTCAGATATAACGCTGCAATTTATATTGCAGCACAAGTTCTCCCCAGCTTCCCTCGAGGATTTAGATTTAATGAAGTTACTGAAGAGCCATTTATCATGCAATTCAAAGGATTAAAAACATCAAAATAAAGATGAACAAGTGAGAATGGGGGCAGAACAGAAAGAACTGTTTAAGGGGCAGAAATCTGTAACCAATTAAGTGCATATTGTAATATATTGTTGAATGATGATATCCTGTGCTTTGTTTTGTTTTAAAAGATATATAAATGTAGGAGTAAAGTGGAATATATGGAGCTGCCTAATAAAGAATCAGCCCAATGTTCCATGTAGAAAATCTTTCAAAGCAAAATGCCTCAAGCACGGTCTTGGCACTGACTCCAGTCCATATAATCATGAGGATATGGGAAGATTGCATGTCCAACAGTGCCCATTGCTGTTGCAGATAGCCTTCAAAATGGGATAACCTGTAAGCTTTCAAAGTATTGCAAAGAATGAATCAAAGTATGTTGTTTTTATTGCTGGATCTGCTGGACAAAGCCATGTTAAGATGTAAACTCTCGTTTAGAATGCTGAAAGCTGTTTGCCTGCTGAAAAGGTACGAGCCAGTAGTTGGTAGACAGCTAGATTGGTCTCCCTGTGGATATCCATCTCTTTGTTCTTAGAGCCTTTGTACAAGCTGCATTTCCTCTATATGCTAGATCATTCAAAGGAGGGCTCTCCCTTTCATCCTACCACATGCTGGGAGTTCCATCTATCTAAATATTAATCAGCCTTGTTACCTATCAGTGACGTGGTATGGCACCCTTGTGCCCTATGGTGAAGGGCAGGTAAGAAATCTAATAAGTAAACAAATATTTAAGCCCCTACTAGGAAACCCCTAGGGGGCCATGGTTGGCACTGCATCTAAACCCAGGGAATGTAAACACCATGTCCCCCACCCAAGTCCAACTGAGTAGTTTTACTCGAATGGAGGAAGGCCCGTAACGGAGGTAACTGCTTTCCTTGTCCTCAGCTGTGCTATAGGGAGTTCATTTTTTGTCCTCCTTCGTGCTTTTTGTTCAACTAACTCCACCAAGGGTGCCGTCCGGATGCCATTGAACTCCAACTCCCATCAGCCCTAGCCAGCCAGGCCAATGGTTGGGAATGATGGGAGTTGTAGTCCAACAACATCTGGAGGGCACCAGATTGGACTGCAACTCTTGAGACATGCTGTTGTTTTGGTGAAATGAAGATAAAGAGGTTTTCTGGCTTCCTGTCCCAGGGAGCCTGAGTTGGAATGGACTGGTGTAAACTATAAATTAAATACTACTAAGTATAGGTCACAAATTGTTAGATTTGTAGACAAATTTATGATATTTATTTCTTTTTATTGCAGAAGAGTTACATGCTGTGTTTCCAGTGACTCATAGCGGTTTACAGCACAGTGATGCAAATTACCGATAAAAAGAAAACATTAATATGTCATGCTTTGGTGCATACACATTCTCAGGAACTGCAGTGTGTGGTCAGGTAGGCAGCAGCACAATGCCTAAGCAACATGTGTCATGCTCCTCTTCATTGTGCACTAAGATGCTGTGATCCCTGACTGGCTGCCAGACCATGGAGGAGGGTGTATCAGCAGATCACAAGGGCTGCAGCAAATGAGACGTCTGCAGCAATCTCATCCACCCAATGCCACCCTGAAGCTGAATCCACCAAAATGCATTCTTACTTCACTACACTTCAGCCCTCCTCCCCATGTGAAGTGCAGCCTCATACCAATAAATAGAATAAGTAAGATTTGTGGGTGCAGATGGAATTACTGTATGATTAGCAATGGGAAATGCCAGTTTGAGCTCTAGAAATTTCAGTCCCTGGTGGCCACATACTGACAGATTAGCTAAGCTTGTCCCAAATTTAGAATTTGTATTCCCCCTAGACGAAGCAGCTACATAAGTATTTAAAGCAGGCAAAAACTGTACTTGCTACTGGACATACCTTTTGTACAATATACAGGCAGAATGCCTGCTGTCAAGACTCTACCAGATGTTATGAAGCCCTAAATCCCACACACAACTTGTTTCAGTGTTCTTCCAAAAGTGTGTGGCTATTGTTAATGTGTGAAGAACCGAATGCAGATGGAAGGCTCCAATACTGAGTCAGCAAATGACAATATTCATGTGTCTGATCCAGAGAGGCATAACTTTTTGTTTTCCTAACAGAGGTACCCTCTGTACATCACCAGTTTGTGTTTAAATTCTCCCCACTTATGAAAAACAGTGACCACTCTGATGCAATGGAGCTTCCCTGTTGGCTGTTGGTTCAGAAAAGTAAACAAAAAGGCCCACTGTGGATGTGCAATTCATTGTACTTGAGGAGAAAGGACTCACTCGATACTTTCCATGGAGCCTATCCATTCCAGATTGATTAGAATTGCTTATCCCTTCAATAACAAACCCAATTTCAGTTGAAAATAGTCCTGGCTCACAAATGTATGTAAAAACACTTGATTTTGTCTGATTATTGTACACTTGGTGATGGCAGATGAATATGGACCAACTCAATTAAAACACTGGAAACTATTGTGGTGAAGCTACTATTCAAGTTCTCTCTGTGGTGCTACACCTCTGATGTTCCATTCACACATGCAAGTCATCACTCAATGTTTCAGTTATCCAAGGAACAGCCAGTCTCAAGAGTAATATTCCTTGTAGGTATACTCATTTCTTAGGCCTTACAACAGAACACCCGTCCCCCATACTTCAAGAGCCAGCGTGGTGTAGTGGTTAAGAGCGGTAGACTCGTAATCTGGTGAACTGGGTTCACTTCCCTGCTCCTCCACATGCAGCTGCTGGGTGACCTTGGGCTAGTCACACTTCTCTGAAGTCTCTCAGCCTCACTCACCTCACAGAGTGTTTGTTGTGGGGGAGGAAGGGAAAGGAGAATGTTAGCCACTTTGAGACTCCTTAAGGGGAGTGAAAGGTGGGATATCAAGTCCAAACTCCTCTTCTGATTATTATTATTCTTCAAGTGTTCATGTCGTCCCAAGGAAGTCAATCAATCTTACAGGGGAAGATTTGACAAACCATTAAGCTATGCTCTCTTATCTAGTTTGTTAGTTTATTGTTCTAGCCAAAGGTCAACAAACTTGTATTAGGTAACTATATTAATAAATTCATATAGAACACACACCCATAATATTAAAATCATATCTATATAGCCAAGTTCTCTTATCATATGAGTATACCGATGTTGGAGCCCTCCAGTGACCCAGGTTACACTTTGATGATACACTTGTGTTACTTCAGGGGGAACACGCCCACACTTTATATTATGATTTTAAACAGATTTGCTAAGACAGCATTCCCAACCTCGTGCCTTGCAGATGTTTTGGACTACAAGCCCTATCAGTCTTGACTACTGGCTAAGCTAACTGCAATGCAAAACCTCTGGAGGGCACCAGCTTTTGGGAAGGCTGCTCTAAGAGATTCTCTTTATTCTTCATACCGAACTTACAAATAATAATGAAACCTTGAACCTTGCCATTGCAAATGCCAACACATAAGCTAGTGAGCTGATGATTCAACCTGCACAGTCCCCCTGAGCTAACTTTGCATCCTGACCTGCCATTTGGGCAACCGTTACCCTTATGCAATCTTATGATTATCTTAGGGAAAGTGCTGCATGAATACAAGGTTATTATAAGCATAAATGTACATCAAGTAGTACACCGAAATACTCTGACTTTCATTCCACCTTATTATATGTTAAGTTCACTCATTTCCAGATCTCAGGGGATGACATAAAGCTTTCTGCCTCTCAAATGGAAATCCAAGGGGGCTGCATATTCCGCTGCTGTAATATATGCTGAGCCAAAAGTTCTGAGAACCTCTCTCTCTCTCTTTTAAACACAGCCAAATACAAAACCAATGATATTTCCCTCTGAAGAGAGAGCTGCAGTTTTTGTCTGGCAGCTCCAAGTTCCTAGAGGCCTGGTTGGTTTTGCACGTTGGGTAACTGCATACCTATCCTCGCCATTAGATATGTGAATGCATGTTAAGACTAGTTATTCATAATAACAAAATATTGTGATAGCTATAAGGTAAAGGTAAAGGGACCCCTGACCATTAGGTCCAGTCGTGACCGACTCTGGGGTTGTGCGCTCATCTCGCATTATTGGCTGAGGGAGCCGGCGTATAGCTTCCAGGTCATGTGGCCAGCATGACAAAGCCACTTCTGGCAAACCAGAGCAGCACATCGAAACGCCATTTACCTTCCCGCTGTAGCGGTTCCTATTTATCTACTTGCATGTTGACGTGCTTTCGAACTGCTAGGTTGGCAGGAGCTGGGACCAAGCAATGGGAGCTCACCCCGTCACAGGGATTCGAACCGCCGACCTTCTGATCAGCAAGCCCTAGGCTCAGTGGTTTAACCACAGCGCCACCTGGGTCCCACTGTGATAGCTATAGCACACATGTAAACAATGTATATGGGCAGCAACAGTAATTTGCAGAGAAGAGTTGCTGTGACTGCACAATTCATCATATCCACATGTCTAGCCCCCTTACAGATGCTCACTTTCTCACATTTCTCCTCTCAGTGGGAGTACAAAAGAAGCAACTCCTACACATCATTCCCCGCCCCAATATAAACAAGGCCATAGTGATAGTGAACATAAAAATAAGACTCGTCAAAGAAGAATTAATAATATAAAAATAACCTAAAGCTGTGTGCCCACATCAGACAGACATCGTGTCATGGACTCCAGCTCCTGACACATTGACAGGCTGATAGCGCTGAAGCAAAAATGCAAAACGCACACATAAGGTAAAAGGTAAAGGTAGCAGCACATGGAAACGCCGTTTAAATACCTGGACAGCTCCCAGTCCTTTCACTTAGGCTTAGACTGAATAGATTCCCAGTGAATTGTACTGACTGTAAGGTGTGCACATTCATTTCATGATGAATGGTTTCAAGCTGAACCATATGAGGCCTATTTAGAGCAATTTGCATTCATTCCTAAATGAATGAATGCAGGGGGGGGCGACAAATCGGGCAAATGAGAATTCCATTTTGGGATTTCCCCCCTCTTATTGCTTTTCTGTGTTTGGGGTAACTTTCTTTCCTTCCTTCTTTCCTTCCTTTCTCTGCCATTTAAACACACTTACACATACACACTGCCCCAGCACCATGTATTGTCAGAGTCATTCTAAGAGATCTAAAATGGTGGCTGTGTGTGTGGTGTAGTGGTTAAGAGCGGTAGACTCGTAATCTGGTGAACTGGGTTCACTTCCCTGCTCCTCCACATGCAGCTGCTGGGTGACCTTGGGCTAGTCACACTTCTCTGAAGTCTCTCAGCCTCACTCACCTCACAGAGTGTTTGTTATGGGGGAGGAAGGGAAAGGAGATTGTGAGCCGCTTTGAGACTCCTTAAGGGGAGTGAAATGCAGGATATCGTCCAAACTCCTCCTCCTCCTCCTCCTCCTCCTCCTCTTCCCCCTTTTATTTCAGCTTTCCTGCCACCATAGCTGCCAAGTTATCCCTTTTTTACAGGGATTTTCCCTTATGCTGAATAGGCTTCCTCGCGAGAAAAGCGAAAACTTGGCAGCTATGCCTGCCACCATCTAAAAACTGCTAGAAATTAGGGGTGGGGGGGGACACCTTAAGACAAATGTGAGTACTGAACCAAATGAGATTTTAATAAAAGAAACACAACATGAATGAGCTTTCAACAAATAAAACCTGAAACAAACCAAGGTCTCAGCCATGAATATGACTGGAATCTTGAAAGAAAACAGCAATGTACACTCTAACTCAGTAAGCCCATACCAAACTTTGCTTGCTTCTCTTATGAACTCTGATCTTAGAGAAACATCACCCATAAATACAATCTTGAAAAGGCCTTTGATGTCAACACTTTCTCTAACCTATACTTTGGAAAGATGGGTATCCATTTTGATGCCATTAAAGAAATTGAGCTTTCTTGATACCACTGCTTCCTGGTAATCCACCACCCACCACCCACCCCAGTTTAGGCTGCCTTGGTTACAAACCTCTCTCATCTTAAGCGGAGAAGGGTTGTTGTTGTTTAGTCGTTTAGTCGTGTCCGACTCTTCGTGACCCCATGGACCATAGCACGCCAGGCACTCCTGTCTTGCACTGCCTCCCGCAGTTTGGTCAAACTCATGTTCGTAGCTTCGAGAACACTGTCCAACCATCTTGTCCTCTGTCGTCCCCTTCTCCTTGTGCCCTCCATCTTTCCCAGCATCAAGGTCTTTTCCAAGGATTCTTCTCTTCTCATGAGGTGGCCAAAGTATTGGAGCCTCAGCTTCACGATCTGTCCTTCCAGGGAGCACTCAGGGCTGATTTCCTTAAGAATAGATAGGTTTGATCTTCTAGCAGTCCATGGGACTCTCAAGAGTCTCCTCCAGCACCATAATTCAAAAGCATCAATTCTTCGGCGCTCAGCCTTCTTTATGGTCCAGCTCTCACTTCCATATATCACTACTGGGAAAACCATAGCTTTAACTATACGGACCTTTGTCGGCAAGGTGATGTCTCTGCTTTTTAAGATGCTGTCTAGGTTTGTCATTGCTTTTCTCCCAAGAAGCAGGCGTCTTTTAATTTCGTGACTGCTGTCACCATCTGCAGTGATCAAGGAGCCCAAGAAAGTAAAATCTCTCACTGCCTCCATTTCTTCCCCTTCTATTTGCCAGGAGGTGATGGGACCAGTGGCCATGATCTTGGTTTTTTTTATGTTGAGCTTCAGACCATATTTGAGCTTATGTTGAGCTTCAGACCAGCGGAGAAGGGAGGGGAGAGGTAAAAAGTAGGTGTAAGGAGGAAATGACACAACATTCAGAGACAATTGCAACTATACTGCAATTACAGCTTTTTGGAAACATTCACATAAATGTTTCCAACTTTGATTTTTTTTTTAAGCTGGTGCAGAGCCTGTCATACTATGATGTAAACAAATTTAGTGTTTTTAGCCAATGCTGGGGAGAAGGCACCCCTGTGCTGGTTTTGTATTTTGTGCCTGCCAACAGAAATCTAAAAAAATGGCATATTTCTTCCCCTCACTTATTAAAGCATATGTGGCACTGCATGCTATTGCTACTAATGACAGTAGCCAATTTTTATGCTTGGCAGATACATAACTAAAGCCAAATGTTAAACACATACACACAACACACACACAAATCAGAACACACACACCCCTGTCACCAAATAATGATTTGAGGTTGTTTTCTAGTTCATAAACGTTTGAACTGCTAAAGCTAGAGGCTTGAATCTGATTCCCAGTTTTCACAGTTGTTTTCAACCGGTATGGACCAAACAGACACACCTTCTCATCTACACCAAGCAATGGCCATCCTTCATGGTGAAACAGCTTACCAGGTGAAGCAGAGCAACTCTGCTAGCATCCTGGAAGGTAGGTCACTATCTCTTACTGGGAAGGAGAGGGGCAAGATGTTAGGGAGGTCAGTATGGTACAAACACACCAGCAGGGCCAATCTGGTACTCCTGCCGGTGTGTTTGCACCACTCCCCATCCAGCAAGCTGCTTCTCTGCACAGGTCAGCCAATGCAATCCATGCCACTGTGTGCTACAAGAAGATTGCTTTCAAGGTTGACCAAGTAACCACTCCAGATGGTTCACTGAAGCAAGCAAAGGAAAGGATGGTGCTGGCACCACAGATGGAAATCCTAGTGTTTTCCAATGCCGTGCCAAAGCCTGCCTTCCACTTTTTTCAAAAGTTTTCTTTCTTGCCAAATAAATAAATAAAATAAAATCCATTATTCTGCCTCATTCTCAGAGTACCTTCAAACTAATTTTCTGTATTTCGGTGTCTTTCTGTGGGTGGCTGGATGTTTCAAGGTATAAGTCTAGGAAACTCCACAGGGGCACATGGCAAGGTGGACAGAAAACATGAGGATTTGGCTGCCCTTTCTCTTGTACTCCAACTACAACCATCAAAAAGCATCTGCAGAGAGCAGATGTTCTGAAAACTATAATATGCAAAGTATATGAACATAACACCCCGGAAATGACAGGGAAATACTAATTGGTGAGCCATATCCTGGCATTCTATATTTGCAATGATGGATGTTACATTAAAAAAACAGTGCCTCTGATGCATCAGTTTTGTGTAGTATCATCAAACTAATGCCATGAGTGCATTAGAAAACCTATGCTAAGCATAGAGATAAAGGTACACACCTGAGTGCATAACTATCAAAAACTACAAATTAGTCACATGTCAATATATGCTTTAATTTAAGGATCATGGAGCATACTGCTCATCCCTGCTTTAAGATGATGAATTATGAACAGCAGCTGTTTCAGAACAAATTTATTAGGAATCCTGTAACAGACAACAAACCCACTCTACTGATTTTAAATACAGTGGTATCTTGGTTTACAAACACAATTGGTTCCAGAAGTCTGTACTTAACCTGAAGCGTACTTAACCTGAAGCGAACTCTCCCATTGAAAGTAATGGAAAGTGGATTAATCCGTTCCAGACGGTCCGTGGAGTACTTAAACTGAAGCGTACTTAACCTGAAGGGAACTTTCCCGTTGAAAGTAATGGAAAGTGGATTAATCCGTTCCAGATGGGTCCGCGGAATACTCAACCTGAAGCGTACTTAACCCGAAGTATGAGTGTAATTGGTTCTGGAAGTCCGTACTTAACCTGAAGCGAACTTTCCCATTGAAAGTAATGGAAAGTGGATTAATCCCTTCCAGACGGGTCCACGGAGTACTTAAATTGAAAGTATTCAACCTGAAGCGTACTTAAACCGAGGTACGACTGTAGCTTAAAGGCCACAAAATAATGTTTTGTGTTCACTTTCCAGGTCATAAACATGTGAATTGACAAAGCTTGAGACCTGACCCTGATTCACAATTTTCATAGACAATTTCACCTGGGAGGGACCAAACAGACACAGATTAGGAATCCTAGAAATGGTAGTTCTGTGGGAAAGGAAAGCCAAGACTGAAATGCTCGGCACACCCAACACTGCAACTCCCATGATTATTTGGGGTATAAAAATGATCTGCATCGACAGTGTGTGTGTACCCCAGAACAACTCATTTGTAGGTTTGCCCTTTTAGCTTGCAAGATCAATAGTTTATGCCCCCTCTTGAAGTCATGAAGTGTGACTCTGCATATATCTGTTACCCTTTTGAAAAGACAATCGTTTTTTATTTGCTTGGTATTAGTGAAGTATATGGACAGATCATCATTCCAGGTTTTATTATTTGGAGACTTCCAGGAAATCCAAAGCAATAAAGCACTTTTTTCCAGTGGTTAACAACACAGCATTTTCCACTGCTTCAATTAAATAAATAAAATCAAGCCTGCATAAAGCAAATCATGTCCAATTTTTACACCCTACTTTTTCTTCTTCTCCCCACCCCTATTTTGCCAGGACATAGATAAAGGGCCCCAAAACACTACTAAAGGCAAAGACAACAGAGGGATCTTGTTGCCATCATGCCCTGTTTATAGGTTTCCCAGAGACATTTGGCTGGAAACAGAATGCTGAACTATGCAGATGAGTGATTTGTCCAAGGCCTCAAACAGTGCGCAAGACAGAGGTTTGAGCCTAAACCCCAAACCCAAATGCTACCCATTTGTCCCCACATTTGCTGCACATCTCAACCCCATACTAGCAAGGGACAGATCAATCTATTTCCAGTCAATATTACTTTTGCATGTGTCTGTTACAGCTGATTTCTGCATTTATCTGCACAAATATTTGCACAGATACATATGTTTGAATGGATGTCAGCGTGCATTTTTATTCAGAGGTCTATCACACTATTTGGAGAAGTGTGAGATCTGAAGGTCTGCAACATTACAATTCACACACACCAGTCTGGGTGGCTTAGATCAGTTCATAATAAATTCACAAAGCTCAAATTCCTCGAGCATCCCTACTTCAGACCTACCAAATTTACAAAGATACAAGGCAAAACAAATTCAGGCAGGTTTAAAAAGCACAGCTGCACCCATTTGTATTCATGCAATACAAAACTTATGAAATTCAAGGTTTAGCCTTACATGAGATGGGTTTTTGAAAGAATTAGGCCAACCTTTCCCGGCCTCATGCCTCCAGATACTTTGGACTACAAATCCCATCAGCTCCAGCCAGCATGGCCAATAGCCAAGTCTGGTGGAAGTTCCAGCCCAAAACATCTGGAGGATGCTAGGATGTAGAAGGCTATATTAGACAAATCCCTGAAATGTAGGCCTATCAACGACTATTACCCATGACAGCAAAATTCAACCGCCAAGTTCAGAGGAAGTATACATGTGAATGACAGATGTTTATGACATACCAGTTTCCAGAGGCATCCAACTGGGTGCTGTTGAAAAGACAATGCTTGACTCAGTGGATCTTGGTTTGCAGGGAACTCATGCAGCAACTCAGCTACCACTTCTCTGCCCCACACACATTCAATATATATTTTTTATATTCACATATTCGTTTCTTTTGCATATCCTCCCAATAATTAATTTCCAAAAATTCATTTTCTCTTTCAAAAGCATTCATTTCCCTTTCCAAAAATTAATTTCCCCTCAAAACTTATTTTCCACCAGATTGCACCATTGACAAACCCATTCCCCTAATTAATTCTCCCTCCCAACAATTCATTTCCTCACCTTCCCCAAATTAATTTATGCCTCTGCGTTACACCTGCACATTTTCCAAAGAAACACAAAGGGGAAACCTGTAGCTCATAGGTACTTTGCATGACGAAGAAGGTCCCAGGTTCAGTCCTCAGTAGAGTTGGGAATGTTCCCATTCTAAAATCTGGAATAGCTGCTGCCAGTCAGTGTTCACAAATCTGCGCTAGATGGACCAGTGGTCTGACTTTGAATAAGGCAGCTTTTCTATATTGGCAAAAAACTATTTTCCCTCTGTCTTCCCCAACCAAATAAAAATCCAATTATTTCCTCTCAGCACTTCTCCCAAATTACCTTCCACACAAGAGTCCAACCCAATGAAATCTGCATCCCGACATCCAAACTAAAGAAGTGAAAAGTACAGGTGATCCCTTATGAAGGAAATGTGATTGGTTACACTCGTTGCTATCTGTGGAGCTATCACTTATGTATGTCTCTTGAGGCCGAAATAGAGAGTTCAAGATTTGAAGGGGAGGGGATTGTTCAGATAATGAGAAATACATATGGTGGTTGGGTGACAAATTCCAATCCAAACATTCAGTGCTATTTTTCTAGAAAAAAGAGGTGCCGGAACTCACCATGAACGCCTCCCTCATTAGAATGGCAATGGTGCCCACCTGAGAGGTGCTGGAGCTGAGTTCCGGTGAGTTCTCACTGGAGAAAAAGCCCAGCAAACATTATCCGTGGCGCTGTGGTCTAAACCACTGAGTCTAGGGCTTGCCGATCAGAAGGTCGGCAGTTCGAATCCCCACGACAGGGTGAGCTACCATTGCCCGGTCCCAGCTCCTACCTACCTAGCAGTTTGAAAGCATGTCAAAGTGCAAGTAGATAAATAGGTACTGCTCCAGCAGGAAGGTAAACAGCATTTCTGTGCGCTGCTCAGGTTTGTCAGAAGCGGCTTTGTCATGCTGGCCACATGACCTGGAAGCTGTACGCCGACTCCCTCGGCCAATCAGAGTCATCCGCGACTGGACCTAATGGTCAGGGGTACTTTTACCTTTACCTTTAACCATGTTCAATATATAGCTGAAAAAGTTCAGAGTAAAGAGAAAATATTGGTACGTAATAAAATAAAGCAATTTTATTACTGGGTTGATTTCAAGGGTTCTTAAGTTTTTATCATTCTGGATATTATGGGAGGAATTCAAAATCGCACTGTTACAAATGTTCCATCGGAACAATCCACTTGCCTGATGGGACAATCCCTCCTCTCCTTCCTGGCATGTACAAAGTGATAGTCTTTTCACAGTTTTCTTTAAAAAATAATAATTATGAAGTAATGCCTAGTATTCTGGATTTCTAATCTTGTGGGAGTATAGGAGTTTAGAAGAGGAACTACGTGTCTGCCTGAGCTATGGCAAACGTTTTATTATTGTGATGAAATTATGTCGGCGGCTAATGACTGTTGTCATGGGCAGTTCTTTGATGCAGTACAGTGGTACCTCACAAGACGAATTTAATTCGTTCCGCGAGTCAATTCATTTTGCGAAAAATCCGTCTTGCAAATCGCAGTTTCCCATAGGAATGCATTGAAATTTCTTTTTTTTGCCCATAGGAATGCATTAATTGAATTTCAATGCATTCCTATGGGAAACCTCGATTCGCAAGACGAATTTTTCACAAAATGAATTCGTCTTGCGAGTCACCATCAGATCGCAAGACGCATTCGTCTTGCAGGGCATTCGTCTTGTGAGGTACCACTGTACTATCATCTTGGTCTGAACTGAGCTCACAAGATTTCTCCTGAATGTCTACACACACCACACAAAAGAAAATACTGAGGATCCATTCTGGATCTTTCACAAAAGTCACAGGGGTTGTGGTAGAAGAAGAAGCAGTTTGCTGGATCCATTATACTAGCTGAATAATGGTGTTGCCATGTCCCTATACGCCCCACCCCTCAAAAAAAACACAGATCTGGAGTGGGGGCTTGTAACTCTACCACCATAAATGGTACATGTGGAAAGGCCCTAAGTGTAAAACTAACACCTGCTTTTGTTTCCATTGTTAACTTTCTTTCATTGGCCCAAACCTTCAGCAAAGAAATTAAAAACAAACTTTCAAGCTCATCCTCCTTAGAACTTAAGAAAGCAAATCCACTTCATAAGTGAAGTCTTTCTCTCTGGGTTATTACTATTTGCATTTGAATAAAAAGCCATTCAAAATCAAATAAAAGCTTCAAGGTCAAAAGTCTTTTAATAGGAACTAAAGCCTACAAGGGGAATTTAAGCAATTATCCTAACGCAAAGCAGCCATCAGTTCAAACATATCATCACTCTAAATTATTAGTGATAAAATCCCATGTTGTATAACAATTGCAGCTGTGATACCAATTTAAAAATATAACGTTTCTGTAGATCCTGGTTTACTCAAGGAAAACCATTATTTTATTTTACAGGCCAATTATCTTTTGTGAAAAAAATTGAATTTATGAGTTTTTATTTAATAGATAAAAATAAAGATAGGGTCGTTTTCTCTAGAAAATATATTAATAATATATCGCCATATCTTCTGGAATCCTGAGCTTCATTCTCAGTATGAAAACTGCAATTACTGAATAGCAAATATAATGTGGACTGTAGTGTTCCACCCACAAACTCTGTTTTCAAATACCTGGGGACCAGGTTACCTGAAAGTGGCAACACGTCCCGCTTTGTCACCTGAGGTAAAATGTGAAGGTGCCACTGTGCCATCACAGCCCAGCCCACCAAAGTCTCAATTACTTGAGTTTTGTGGCAGCGCTTATATGGAGTCAGGTTCCAGTGAGATCTTGTGTGCTTTCCGTGACATCGTACTGGAAGCCACTGCCGAGTCTCTTCACACACACACACACAAAAACAGATATCAAATAGACACAATTACTCCTTCCCAGTATTAGAAAGGTCAATTCTCAGAACAATTTTAGTAATCTAAAATTTTATCTTATTATTAGGGATAGGGAACTATCCTTGATAATGTGGCCCTCCAGACCTGCCTATCAGGCCCTCAATACTCTTCTCAGGCAACAGATCCTCCTCTGCCAGCCACACACCATCTCCTCAAGCCACAGCCTTCACCAGGGGTGGCTGGCCATTGTGATTGTGATCCATGTGTTGGTGACCTCATGATTGGGCTACTGCAATGCGCTGTGGCCATGTTGTTGAGAGGACCACCTGGACACCAACATATTACACCTGTGCAGAGGGAAGCATCCTTGCTGCCCATCAGAATGTCATAGGGCAGTGACCCCCAAACAGACATTTTAATAAATTCAAAGACCTGGGAATACAGGCCTGCAAAGGTTTCCCAAACCTGATCCATGTGAGCCTCCTATCATAAGTGATACAGTCCAGACACAAGTTTAGCAACTCAGTAAGAACTAGGCCTAACTTGGACTGGATCTAGGCTATGCACAAAATCCATTTAAATCACATTGGGGGAAAACACACACACACACACACACACACACAAAATCCTGGGAACTGCAGTTTGTCGAGAATACTTGGGATTGCAGCTCTGTGAGGGGTAAACTACAGTTTTCAGGGGTCTTTGGGTGGATGCTGAGTACACAGTCCCAGTCTAGACAGAGAAACCAGTAGGAGAACACTTCAATCTCCCAGGACATTCTATACAAGATCTCAAAGCAGCTGTTTTATTACAGGAAAATTTCAGAAACAGACTAGAAAGAGAAGTTGCTGAATTGCAACTCATTAGCAAGCTTAAAACCATGGAGCCACCTGGAATATACAAAGACATAGGATTCTTATCTCATTATACATGATCAAGCTTTCCTTAGCACCTCAGCCCTTGCTTCCCCCCCCCCGCAAGACTAATTGCAGTCATTAACAGTCGTTAACAGTCATCAACAGGTTTACCACTCCTATCAGCCCATCACCCATTCCCATCACCCCCACCCTCTGAATATACATAAGGGTCTGGTGGCTTCTGTTTCAGTGTATCTGATGAAGTGTGCATGCACACGAAAGCTCATACCCAAATAAAAACTTAGTTGGTCTTTAAGGTGCTACTGAAGGAATTTTTTTATTTTGTTTCGACTCAGACCAACACGGCTACCTACCTGTAACTGGGTCTACCCTTGAACAGGACATTGCAGCATGCTTCAGACACTAGTTTTTAGAATACCAAAAAAGGAAAGCAATGTGGCAATTATATAGTTTATTATATTTCGACTACTGAGAGGCACTATTTGGATTGTTTGCCTCAGACACCAAAGCGCATTGGTCTACCTCTCAGAATTGTTTTGCTAAGCAATCATTCGTTTCTCTAAAACAGAGTGAACAGTGTGTCAAAGGAATAAAATTCAAAATTACATTTTAAAGTCACAGCACCCACAAGTCTGTCTTCAGATGCCACTTCAGATGCCAACCACATCAGCTGTTTGTTTTAAGCTACTCAGAATATTATTTAAAAAGAGGCTAATATGACAAAATTAAATCCCTTTTGCTTGGCTAACATCAAGGCCGGCTCTAGGGGAAGGCTGGGTGGCGCGGGGCGCCAGGGCGCCAGGCTGCCAGGGGGCGCCGGCCCACCAGCCGCGGCAAGACACGGGGTGGGGCGGGGGCGCCAGAGCGATGCTTAAGGGCAGCATCTAACTAATGGGTACTTCAGCAATGGGACTTTCCCCCCCCCTTCACTGGCACATGCCCTGCACCCTCCCAAAATCTGCCCTGGAAGGTTGGAGGGGGACCCAGAACATGGACCCAGGGGAGGGAGAGAGCAAAGGCGGATCTAGGGGAGCATGACCGCTTCGGTCGCACTGGGCGCCAAGCCTTCAGGGCGCTGCAGGGGGTGCCACAACTATGGCATCCAACGGAATGTGAGGGGGTGTGCTGGATTTTGCCATTGCGCAGGGCACTACTGAAATTTTAGGCGCCAAGGTCCGCCACTGCAAAGACTCCATTTGCACAACCAGAAATCCTTGCACTGGTGAGGGGCTTACTTAGTGCTACATTGGATACAACCCAAAGCTTTTAATGTGCAATCATCACGCCTAATTCATGAAATTTTACAGCAGATCTACCTGATGTCTTTGTCAAACTGCAGTTCTTCCGTGTTTTGTCACCACTTCTTCAGTCTTTTGTTTACTTATCACACAAAAATATGTTAAGGAGGCAGAGAGAGTGCAAGTGTGGATTAGAAAATGTAGTAATTGAGGTGCAGTGGGAAGAACTAACCCGGGGGGGGGGTGACATTTTGGAGACATGCTTGCCTTGCCTTTCCAGGTACAGAGTCACTTTGGGTTGCAAATCAACTCCTTCCCCATAAAAAGAAAACTCTTTGTAAACCAAGAAAACCCTTAATAAAAAGAAAGAAAGAAAACCAGTGGCTGTCCTGCTTCTGGCTCCCAACTACCAGCCCCTAAATGGGTGCTTATTGTGGGATGGGCACTGCTCCTGCACACAAGTTTTTCGCAGAATCCACACAATGTTGGTGGCCTATATTCTTTCCCCATTAAACAGATGCACTATTTCCTGGGGAAGGGGGGACACAATAAGTTAAAAATAAGATTGATATCCAACCCTGTGTTTTAGTTATTATCTCAGACATTAACTCCACTTTGACTAGCAAAATGGTAAATAATTTCAGGGTTTGAGGCACACACACACCCAGCTGTGGAAGAAACCCAAATATGTCTTTATAATGCATTACTCTGTTTTTCCATAACATGAAACAGCTTCCAAACATCAGCATGACAGACTGCACCTTGTTAGCACATCAGGTAAATAAGTCTAGACCAGCTGCTAGGGAGTAAACAACCCTGGCTTACAAATGCACTTTGCAAATTGCCATGAAAGGTAAAAGGATTTGGGCTGACCTTCATGCCATGGGTGGTCATTTATGGTCTTCATAGCTACTTTATCAGAATTAGTTTCTTCCCAACCCCCCTCTGCTTTTTTCAAGTTAGTGCTTTTTTGGCATTCAGCTCACTATAATTACCTGATTCACCAAGAGACCAACAATTTCACCGGCTAAGACAGAAGCAATTTTGCACTAATGAGTCCCGAAAAGCAAGAGAGGAAATGCTTGTGTGTCCCCGGGATTGCCATATCAGTCCTTGGCAGTGCAATTTTAGAGTCCCCTGGCAAGCATCTATTAGCATTGCTGTGACATTTGGCTGCCATGCCCCTGTCTTACAAAATAGATACAATGCTTTCTTTCCCCATATAAAATCCATCCCATGCCCTGCATGTGTTACATTATTTAAACATTCCAGGAGCTGAGAAACATTTCTGAGAAATAGATGTGGCAATGCTAGAACATTATTCCATTATTTTAACAGCAGCCTCGGCTAAAAGAATACTGAACTACTGGACACAGCTTAAATACTAAAACACTAGTGGTTACTTTGCTGTGTGTGTGTGTGTGTGTGTGTGTGTGTGTACACAAGCACATGTGTGCACACAGAAGCCTTTATGGGTTTATGTTCTGAGAAAGAGCAACAGGGGCAAGAGAGTGATGCCCTCTGAATTGTGTACTGTAGATATTTTTTTATGGGTATATTCATAAAGGAATTTGTATACTGCACCATCAGTTTGGTGTACAGCAAAACAAGAGAGACATAATTATACGTAATTCAAAACAATAACTAAAATGGTCTACTTTCGGTCTACCGCCATTGCTGTCCGGCGATAGAATCTTGAGCTCCAAGATTCCCTGGCACTATGAGGGAGGGGGGAGCCGCGAGAGCGCCGCGGCCCCCCAAAAGAGCCCCAGATCGAGCATTCTGAGGACATGGGGACTCAGCTGCACCCCTTTTTGTCTTCTCTGCTCCCCGGTAAGCCCTATTAAGGGAGCCGAGAGCGAGCGGAGTGATGGGTGCCTTTGTGAGTCAAATCGCTACACTCGCAGCGTGAAGCTCCGTGCCAGCAGCCTGTGGAGCGGTGGATTCTTCCAAATTTAAAGGATTAGAAGACATTGGATACCATGAGTAAAGGAAAATGACTTTTAAAAAATTTAATCGGAAAGAATTGGCCATGGGAGGAGATTAACTGAGACGCAGTTAATTTGCCCAAAGCTGGAAAGATTGACAGGAAGCTTTCAATTTCCAAAGATTGGACTTAAAACCTTCCCCCTGAAGCAGGGTAAAGGGGAGAAGGGTTGAACTCAGTAAAATCACTGTAAAAAATTTTTTATTTTGGACTGGGGAAAGTCCCCCTTTAAGCTGCAGTCGGGTCCCTGGAGGGATCAGCGAGCCGCCATTATGACATCACAATAGGAAGGAATTTGCTTACCTCTTTGAGGTCAGGAACTGTCACTATTGAAGAGAGCACAAAATATAAGGCTGTGAATAAGAAGTTTGATAAATGCTCTTTTTGTAAATGGGCATAAGAGTTTTAAGGTATAAAGAAGAACTGAAAATGCTAGTTTGCAACCAGTTCCGATACAATTTCTGTCTTTGAAGTTTGGAAATACGAACTGCGCCATTTCCTGTTTTGAAACCTGTGCTGTTCCCATGAAATTTGAGACGAGCAAGATGCCAGTAGACATAATAACATCTGACTTCTCAGATTTCCAAGAGGAATTCATGAAATTGCTATGGGATCTAAGAAGCAAAGTACATCAGAATACAATACAGATTGGAAAAATAAACCAGAAATGTGTGGAAATTGAAAAAGGACTAATTTCATCAGAGAGTGTAGAGAAGAAAGATGAACATTCATCAGTCCTGGACAATGCAATTGAATCTAAAGAGGAAGAGGAAAGGGGCATGGAACATTGTCCTCCCAGTGAGAGAGGGAGAGCAGGATCCATACTGGGGTCAGAATCTAAGGGGAATAAAAATTGTGAAAGGATTGAGAAGTGGAAATCTAGAAGGATGGCATCGTGTAACAGTTAGAGAATTGGGGAGACAGCAGGGGACAAAGAAGGAAGCGTGGTGGATAGGCTGTGACAGAGTGGGAATGGGATGAGGAGTAATAATGGATGTTATTTTCTGACTGATTAAGATGGTCCGAAACTGGATTGGCCTATGGAACTGGCTGAATCATCTGGGAAACCTCAAGACCGGGGGGGGGGGGGTTGAATCATATCTAAGTGTTTAAATGTTATTAGGATAGAAGAAGTAATATTTGAATTTATGGATAATTTTGGGGGATAAATTTTAGGCTAAGGGGTGAAATAGAAGATAGATGGTTGGGGAAATCATTTCTGATTTGGAATAATTGGTGAATTATAGGTTAAGGATAGTTGATGTTTATAGATTAGGAATAGTTGAAGTGAAAAAAATGTGTTAAAATGATTTAAGATATAATATGAAAATTGCTTAAGTTGGATTTAAAAATGGACCCAGTGAGGGGGGAATTGAGGAAGTCTACAATGTCAAGTAAAAACGAAAGATTTGTTGTAACTGATATTTTTTTATAAATGTTTTATTTTTGTTTTTTGTCTTTTTGTCTTTGTGATTTTTTGTATTTTGTATTGTTAAAAATGAATAAATATTATTTGGGGGGGGGGCAATAACTAAAATGACTGACTAGTCAAAACAACAGCATAGACCCGTCAGCATAACAAGTCTTCAAGATATACCTGAAAGTCAGTCAGTCTTTCGCCTGCAGTGGCATTGGCTGTGAGAATGTTGCCATATTTCAAAAAGTGAAAATCGGGATACAAGAGTTGTTGAGCTTTTTGTAAGGAAAATCAGCCCAAAAAACGACATTACGCCGACATGGCTTGCCATACTTCCAGATTTCCTCAAACATTTTTTTCCTAATTTCCACCCAGACACTACTTCCAGGTATGTCTGGGAAATTCCGGGTGTATAGCAACTTTGAATTTCTGCTGGAAGCATGTTCTACAGCATGGGACTGGCAACACTAATGCCCAACTTCAGGTTGAGGTCAGTAGGGTGCCTGTAACATAGAGACAACTAACAGAGCTCCTCCCCTCCATGTGATCTCAGTGATCAGGCTGGGAGATAAGAGCGCAGCCCAGGGCTTCGTATATTGGTATAGGATCCTTGAACCTGACCCAGAAGCATATTGGCAGCCAGTGCAGATGGTTTAGCAAAGGTGTCACATGCTGTCTGCTCTCATCAGCAGCCCAACTACTGTATTCTGCCCTTGGAAACTTCCAGATGAAGCCCACGGGCAGATATGATGGCTTGCTTTGATTAAAAACAGTTGCACAAACTTTTTCCTTCTTTCAGGTCATAAAACAGGACAGATTAGCCATAGAATAAACACATCCATCACTCTGTTCGTATGAGGAGTCGGGAATCAAACCAAATGCCATTAGTGTCCTTTATAGGAAGAATGGTTGAAAGTCCAGGTTGTGCTCTGTGTGAGGGTCTCATCAAACAGCCATTAGGTAGCCCCTTGAAAACCCTTCATATACAAGCTCCTTGATCATTGTGGGCTGCCAGTTGTGCACACTACTGCTTCCAGCCAGGAGTCAGGATTACTTCCTCAATTGATTTCCCTATTTAAGAAGTCTGCTGACATTTTGTGCATACCTATGTATGTATACACATATCTGTATTCACTCCCTGTTGTTTATTAGCAAAGTAAGTTTTTTATTTTAAAAAAGTTATATTTAACACCGCTCATTAGCATGGGGAAAATAATTATTATTTGGCAGTGTTTCAGTGAATAAATCATAGCAAATAACCATAGTAAAGGAATCTGCTCGGGGCTATAGGTGCACTGCCTTTGAAACAACAACCTTGAAGAGTGTTAACGAAATAAAGTCAGATTACAGATGCTCCTTGGCTTTTCTGGGACAGCAAAAAGTTCCAAATACAGGATGTTTTATTTAAATGCTGCATGAGTCACAAAATTGAGGCAGTACTTTTGAAATAAAATAAAATAATTATAATATAAATGATCACAAAAGAGACTCTTCCGTGTCCAGTTTACTGCAGTATGTAGACTGAGGACTGTCAGCCTCTAGTGCACTTTAGTCTATGAGCCTTGGTTAGAATTACAATTAGGGTTAGGATCAGTGCTATTTTTCTATAAAAAGAGGTGCCGGAACTCACCATGAACTCACCCCATTCTCTTGGAATGGCAATGGTGCCCATCTGAGAGATGCTGGAACTCACTACAACTCT
Organism: Zootoca vivipara; assembly: GCF_963506605.1. NCBI lineage: Eukaryota > Metazoa > Chordata > Lepidosauria > Squamata > Lacertidae > Zootoca > Zootoca vivipara. The sequence continues at coordinate 34,314,182 of NC_083277.1, read as the reverse complement.
GCAACCTCCGAATGTGTTCTTTAAATGCATAAAAAGGGTTTTACTGAACACTCCCACTGCCTTGTCACTCAGCTATAAAAGGTAATATTTCTTCAGCATAAACCATTCCACAGATAACAAGGAAACACCCAGCTATCTTCACAAAATTGAATTGTGGTCATAAGCAGTGAAATGAGAGATAAAACGTTTGCGTCCCCAAGAGATATTGCAAGACTTTTTGTTGTTCGGTTGTGCTCTTACCAGTAACCCTACCCAAAAGCCTGCGCTCATTTTTTAATGTGTTTGTTTTGGAGAGCAGGCGATAGTTGAGAAGGGCTGGCTTGGATTCTAAGTGTCCCCAGGTTTGTAGTTAACTAAATTATTTTCCTCAGCATCTCATTTCATCTCCATAGGAGATGATCCAAACTAAGTAAGGTAATTATCGTGGAGAAAAAAATATTGAGACAGTGTGAGCGAACGGAGAGCCATATAACAAAATCCTGCACAGTACAAACCACATTTCTGCCGAGAATGGAAGAGGAGTCAATCAGGGAAGATGAACACAGCAAGTCAATGGATAGTCGGAACAGTTGTCCTTATGCAAAATTCAGAAGCTGCTCCCTCACGTCAGTACCAAACAAATTGCACCATCTGGTAAAACAAGATGAAAGTCTTCTAACAAGAATCTTGCCGAGTAGAGACCCCCGGCTATAAAAGTAAGGCTCGTGTAAACAGGCTGTGGTGCTCCCTCCCCCTCCCCGCTTCCCAGTCTATTAAGGATAATTCTTCTAGTGTCCAGGCAGCTTTTAAAAGCCTCAATTTAAAAAAAAGGTTATGTGTAGATTCATCAGCCATGGACAAAGCAACCAGTGGTGGCTGGTGCCTGTTGGGACTGGAAGGGGGGGAGGCTAACACTAGGTGGAGCCAGAGTGAGAGCCAACAACAAGAAGAGCCAACAGATTCTAGTTTTGCCCTCATCTTCCTCCCTACTAAGTTCCACAGTGGCAACACCAAGGAAGAGGAAGCTGACAAACAGGGCTGCCCGCTGGACCGGATGTAAACAAGAAAGCTGCTGGTGGAGGCTGGCTGGGGGCAGATTGGTGTTGTGGTGGGGCAGTGACTCGGTCACACCAATGGATCAGACTTCACTGAAAACAACAAGGAGCTGATATTGAACCCTGTACGTCAGCCTCCATTATTCTGTGAAACATTTACCTGCATTTGTTCAAAAAGTAAAAATTCAGAAGCTCTCACTGTTTCCCAGTGACACCATCAAAAATTAGGTTTCGTTGGCAGGCATTAGTGTAAAACACAATGTGGCACAATGTGGCTTAACCATAAACTATTGCAACTAATTTGTAAACAATGAAAACTGTACATTTAACTGGTGAAATTTGTATTTTATGCCTTGGGTTGCTGGAAAATAAAACCAGCATGACTTTGGAAAGTTTAAAAGTAATTTACTTTTTCAGCTGGTTGGGTGAAGGCATCAGGAATGCTGTTCTTCCTCCATCACCAGGTTGCAAGATGTTTTTCAAAAGAAAATTAAGGTGTGGATGGCACCTTTGTAATTAGAAGACTATTTTAGGGCCTTCATTTTTAGCACCAAACCCCTAAAATCCTCCATAATGACTCAGATATAATTGCTTCGCTATTTACAATTCACAAATAGAATTTTTCATATTTCTATTTACCAAAGTAGCAGGTCGATACCATTTGTTAAAACAGAAGTACGGTAGGTAACTAGAAAAGTCACTTGCAGGAGTTGACACACTGTTTTCTATGGTTTTCTCCTCTTCCCTCCCAAACCCACCATTGGCTAACATTTACTTAAAAGATTATGTCACCTTTGTTCACCACCACCACCACCACCACCCCCCAAAAAAATGTTCCAAAGATTGACACTGATAAGTTGGAACCAGAAACCAATTATTTAGTAAAACAGTTAATCTGGTCATTATTTACCTATTTAAAACAAGGATCTTGTATGTCACATTTGGGTTCAAAGGAAACATATGATTTGGATTATTGCTTTATAAGCTCTAATTCCCCAGATCTCACTGTAGAAACAAAACATCTACTGGAGAGATTTTCTATCTTAAAAACCCCTCTGAGAAAAATTAATATTCATGCACAGCTGTCCATTTAAGACTGACTAAGTAATTATCCTAGTTTAGCTAATTCCCACTGAGTGGGCTGCTTCTCTTACATTTTTATGCATCTTAACAGTACTAAATAAATAAATTTCAGAAGTATAAAAAGAAGAATTTAAGGACAAGACAAATCAAAGTTGCCTTGTTTGAGAAAGAGCTTGATCAAAAGTCTTCCGTATTTCCCCACTTCCCGCATGTCCTAGGCTTATAGCGATACTATAAGGCAACGTAATTGGTACCAACACACAAATGTGACGCAGCCCACCTTTTAAGTCGGCTTTCTCAGCCTGATGTTTTATTCATTTTATTTATTTATGAAAAATATTTGGAATCACTCCTCATTTTAAAAAAAATCAAAGTGGTTTGCAACCCTCCCTCCCTCCCTTGATATGCACACACAACATGCACAATAAAAGCCACATTAGAATTTAAAACCAGAGATCATCCAGTAACTGTTTCAGAAAGGTGTTTTTCAGCAGTTTTCAGCAGGCATTTAAAGGTTTGAACAGAAGGCACCTGCTGATTCTCTACTGGCAGAGCATTCCACAGGACTGAGCCAATGACATTAAAGGCCCAGTTTCTTGTTGTCAGATGAGCCTTAACAACTCAGAGGAGACGAACCAACGATACTCCTGCAAATGATCTTGGTGACTAAGCCAGGATAGTACCCTGCAGAGCCCCATAGCACAAGTACTAGAGGACCGAGGAGTACTCATCTGAATAAGGCTCTGAAGATAAGAGTGGAACCATCGTAATCCAGTTCCCTCAACATCCATCCTATTAAGTTGGTCCAGGAGGAAACTATGGTCAACAGTACTAAAAGGCACATAATGGCTGATGGGATATGTTATCCATAATACTGGAGGGAACCTATCTTTAATTAAAACCTATTGGTGTTAAAACTTCTAAGATATTCAGTGAGGTTTTATATGTGAATTCTGTTTAAAGCATCTAGTTGATTTTCTAGATTAAATCAACATTCAAAGGTGGGGATGTGTAGGAATGTGTCAGCCGGTTTCACCACTGACATGTTGCCATCTCTGCTGCCATTGCCCTCCATAAGGGCAACCATCTCCATTAGGGAGCCTAATCTGCTCATATAGACGGCTGACACAATGTAGAACACACCAGTATCTAATGCCCTGAGACCCTTAATGAAAGAGACTTACACAAAGAAATATAGGCAATGTTTGAAAATTGTAAGCATTAAAAGATGCGTGTGTAACACTGTCAAGAGGTTTTTAGTTTTTTAAAAAATGCATATTGTGTACAGAATGAATTTAAGACGTGGCTTAAGGAAAATTATGCCAATTGTTAAAAGTTACGTTTCAGTGGGTGATAAAGCTCAGAATGTTCTTTCGGAGGAACGGTATTGTGAATTTTAGACTGAGAAATCAAACATAGAACTAAAGGAATTTTCAATAAATATGCCCCGGTAAAAAAATAATAATAATTTTTACTGCAGCATGGCAAATTCTCCAAAGAACCAGAAACCTTTTTTGTCTGAAAAATAATTGCTTCCAGTCTGAAAGCTTCATGATTATACGAGTGGAAATATGCATCCCTAGATAAGGTTTGACAAAGGAACATCCTTGTGTGATACTTTAAAGTCAAGAAAGTATTCATTTGATAATACTTTTAAGAAGACTACTCCTGAAACTCAGTGGCTGACACCTTATTATAGGGTTCCTATAAAACTTTGGGACAGAAGGTTACCAAGGCTTTGGCACACACACAGAACTTTTTTTTCTGCGCACTTATCAAGTTCCATGGTAAAAAGTCAGCATTTATATTATAATATTTACTGGATGTTTTGTGCAACTATTTTCCAAACTGTTGCTTCTTATAAGCAAGTTTGTAAAGGAATAATGGGGGTTTTGCAAAATTCCAAAACCTTTCAATTTCAAATTTTAAAAATTTGTGACTTTCTTTGGAATTGGACTTCATCATTTAAAATTTTGGGAAATCTCTGGATGCTGAGATGGCTACCGCAAGTTTATTTATTTATTGAATTTATTTATTTATTGAATCTATATACTGGTGCTGGAGGAGACTCTTGAGAGTCCCATGGACTGCAAGAAGATCAAACCTATCCATTCTGAAGGAAATCAGCCCTGAGTGCTCACTGGAAGGACAGATCCTGAAGCTGAGGCTCCAATACTTTGGCCACCTCATGAGAAGAGAAGAATCCTTGGAAAAGACCCTGATGTTGGGAAAGATTGAGGGCACTAGGAGAAGGGGACGACAGAGGACGAGATGGTTGGACAGTGTTCTCGAAGCCACCAACATGAGTCTGACCAAATTGCGGGAGGCGGTGCAAGACAGGAGTGCCTGGCGTGCTATGGTCCATGGGGTCACGAAGAGTCGGACACGACTAAACGACTAAACAACAACAACAACATATACTGCCCTATGCCCGGAGGTCTCAGGGAGGTTCACAGAAGAAAATGAAATTACAAAATTGTATGCTGTTAGCTCTTATTGGGTGTTTACCCACCTGATTTTTAAAAATATTTGTTTACTCAGAAAAGTATTCATACACTATCATATCATAAAATACCAGGGCAGTGTGCAGTGATAAAACACAACCGTACAAAATCATTTCAGAATGGAAGAGTGGGACTGTGCCATTGCATCCCCCAACTGATATGCACGTAGTAGCAATTCCTTGACCTCAGCCCTCTCCCCTTCCAGTTTTGCCTGTCCAGGAGCTACATATAGTACTGATTTTCTTCAAGCAACTGCACAAATAGCCACATGACCATGTGAAGGAGCATTACTGTGAAATAATGGAGAAGTGAAGCCATCATCACAGTGAGGGTTGGTTGCTTGCCCAGCCCCATTATTCTTCTTTCATAAGGTCATCTGCCCAGATGCACACATTTCTATATGGAGAAAATCAGTAGTGTGAAGGTCCCATCATAAGGAAGTAAGTGCTGGAGTGGGAATTTGTGTTGTTTATTTAATCAATGCTCCTTCTGATGGGTTGAGGAACGCAGGTGGCGCTGTGGTTGAAACCACTGAGCCTAGGGCTTGCTGATTGGAAGGTCGGTGGTTCGAATCCCCGCAATGGGGTGAGCTCCCATTGCTCGGTCCCAGCTCCTGCTAACCTAGCAGTTCAAAAGCACATCAAAGTGCAAGTAGATAAATAGGTACCACTCCAGCAGGAAGGTAAACGGCATTTCCGTGCACTGCTTTGGTTTTGCCAGAAGCAGCTTAGTCATGCTGGCCACATGACTCGGAAAAACTGCGGACAAACGTCAGCTCCCTTGACAGTAAAGCGAGATGAGCGCCACAACCCCGAATCGTTCACGACTAGATTTAACTGTCAGGGGTCGTTTACCTTTTTTTTTAACTGATGGGTTAGCAGAAGGCTATGGGATATGACGCCAGCTCATTCTGTTCCTTTTCATCATTTGTTTTTGGAAAGCATTTATGGTGAATTTATGATTTCATTCAGGAAGAAGCTTGCTCAAATGCTTCTGTGTCACTTTGCATCCCTCATCACAGTGTGGGTCTCCATGTAACCTTTCATACTTTTCTTGAGATCATTAAGTGCAAACATACATATATTTCACGTCAGCTGAAAAGGGCATATCCAACTCCACTAAAGCAGCGCCCTGGTGTTGTCAGTCTGTACTTTTTAAAGGAAAAAGTTGCATAAGTAGGACTCGCTCATACACTTCACAAACGATGTGCTGCGTATCTTTTGGGGTACTGAGATATCTCTGCCAGTGTACAAATTGTGGCATTAAAAATACGGTCCCTTGGGCCAAGAAAGCCATTATTCACAGATGCAAGTAACATGCATCTTAAAAAGGTATTTTTCATAGATGCAACAATCATGCCCAGTGGCTCTGTTTAAAGAGGAAAAACCAATTGTCAGGACCAATTCCAGATTTTGGGGGACTCTTAGGCACCTTCTCTGAATGGACCATTTATCGCTTACAAGTATGGTCCAACCTGCACAGGCACCTAGAGGGAGAGTGCAAGGCTAGTAGAAGAAGCTGTCCCCATTTCCTTCTTGTTTATAGGTATTAGGTGAACAGGAAATGGCAGGAAGGAGAAAGAGTGGCAGGGGCAGTGAGGGGTGGGGCCTGAGGCTATGGGGTGGGGCCTGGGGAGAGTCAGAAAATAAGTGAAAGAGGACTGGAGGGCCTCTGTGGCTCAGGTTCCCAACTTCTGATCTAGTCCATCCACTGCTTGTTGCAGGAAATCAAGAATTAGATCATCCCCAGTAGATGGTTGCTCCTCGGTTTCCCCTCCATTCCATCCACCCTGCTCCTTTCTCTGTTGTTCTGCGAACATCAGCTTCCTTTAAACCTGCAAACAATTGCATATCAGCTGAAGTATAGCCGGTGGCCTGGAATAACTGTTTGCTTCAAGAACCTCAGGACTCGTCATCCTTAAGGTACAAGTAAGATCCATAGCTGCCAAGTTATCCCTTTTTTACAGGGATTTTCCCTTATGCTGAATAGGCTTCCTCTCGAGAAAAGGGAAAACTTGGCAGCTATGGTAAGATCTATACATGTCTTAGTAATGACTATCATTCAAACACATATAAAAGTGAGCTAGCTTCAGCGATTTCAAGAATTACAGGTGAAACCTCATAGCACACATCAAGCCCACACTGATTTTAAATGCCAGTCACAATCTGCCCAATTTTAAGCATTCCATTGATTTAAGTTCCCTTTAAGTGCTTGCATTCTCCTCTTATGCATGCAGAATCTGATGTCATCTTGGACTTTGCACATGCTGCCCAGGCTGGGATGTGCCTATAACAGGAGAGGCTACATCAACTGTTGTTGGAATGATGTGCAGATATTTAAGCAATTTAACCTCATCAATGAGCTAAACCAATTTTAATTATTATACATCAGGCCAGGGGCGACCCACCCAGGAGGCAAGGTGAGGCAATTGCCTTAGGTGGCAGGATCCAGGTCCACCAGGGCAGCAGATCCCATTGTCAATTTTTCTTCTTCCCTGCTGGGGAGGGCGGCACCAGTTTGGGGTCCTGCTCAGGTACCAAAATATATTTGGCTGACTCTGCATGAGGCTAAACAGTGTGTGGCTCATACTGCCTGTCATTCAGTGGGGTCATGATATGCCTTGCATTTTTTTAATTATACATTTTCCAACATTAAATATATACATCATACAATGACCTTTGGTGAACTCATATCTCAAGACTTCCCAGTCCATCCCTCCATGGCATCTTATTTGATCCTAGTTGTGCTGCATATCTTTTTATTGCACCCAGTTTCATTCTACAGATATGCCTTGCATTTGAGGTTGTTTAAAAACATAATAATTGATCCCCTTCATGGATCAATGCCTTGTCGTGGCGAAGGGGCTTGAATAACTCAGAGAACCTATGAGCTATGCCATGCAGGGCCACCCAAGTTGGACAGGTCATAGTGGAGAGTTTTGACTAAACGTGATCCATCTGGAGAAGGAACTGGCAAGCCACTCCAGTATCCCTGCCAAGAAAACTCCATGGACAAAGACAACAGGCATATAAAAGTTATGATGCTGGAAGATGAGCCCCTCAGGTCGGAAGGCGTCCAACATGCTACTGAGGAAGAGCGGAGGACAAGTACAAGTAGATTCAGAGCTGATGAAGCGGCTGGGCCAAAGCCGAAAGGACGCTCAGTTGCGGATATGCCTGGAAGCGAAAGGAAAGTCCGATGCTGTAAAGAAAAATATTGCATAGGAACCTGGAATGTAAGAACCATGAATGGAGGTAAGCTGGATGTGGTCAAAAATGAGATGACAAGAATAAATATCGACATCCTGGGCATCAGTGAACTAAAATGGAAGGGAATGGGCGAATTCAATTCGGGTGACTATCATATCTACTACTGTGGGCAAGAATCCTGTAGTAGAAATGGAGTGGCCCTCATAGTCAACAAAAGAGTGGCAAAAGCTGTAATGGGATGCAATCTCAAAAATGACAGAATGATCTCGATACGAATCCAAGGCAGACCTTTTAACATCACAGTAATCCAAGTTTATGCACCAACTACCGGAGCTGAAGAAAGTGAAATTGACCAATTCTATGAAGACCTACAACACCTTCTAGAAATGACACCAAAGAAGGATGTTCTTCTCATTACAGGGGATTGGAATGCTAAAGTAGGGAATCAAGAGATAAAAGGAACAACTGGCAAGTTTGGCCTTGGAGTTCAAAATGAAGCAGGGCATAGGCTAATAGAGTTCTGTCAAGAGAACAAGCTGGTCATCACAAACACTCTCTTCCAACAACACAAGAGACGACTCTACACATGGATATCACCAAATGGGCAGCATCGAAATCAGATTGATTATATTCTCTGCAGCCAAAGATGGAGAAGCTCTATACAATCAGCAAAAACAAGACCTGGAGCTGACTGTAACTCAGATCATCAGCTTCTTATAGCAAAATTCCAGCTTAAACTGAAGAAAGTAGGAAAAACCACTGGGCCAGTAAGATACAATCTGAATCAAATCCCTTATGAATACACAGTGGAAGTGAGGAACAGGTTTAAGGATTTAGATTTGGTGGACAGAGTGCCTGAAGAACTATGGATGGAGGCTCGTAACATTATACAGGAGGCAGCAACGAAAACCATCCCAAGGAAAAGGAAATGCAAGAAAGCAAAATGGCTGTCCAACGAGGCCTTACAAATAGCGGAGGAGAGGAGGCAAGCAAAATGCAAGGGAGGTAGGGAAAGATACAGGAAACTGAATGCAGATTTCCAAAAAACAGCAAGGAGAGACAAGAGGGTCTTCTTAAATGAGCAATGCAAAGAAATAGAGGAAAACAATAGAATGGGGAAAACCAGAGATCTGTTCAAGAAAATTGGAGATATGAAAGGAACATTTCGTACAAAGATTACCATAATCAAGGACAAAAGTGGTAAGGACCTAACAGAAGCAGAAGACATCAAGAAGAGGTGGCAAGAATACACAGAGGAATTATACCAGAAAGATATGGAGGTCTCGTACACCCCAGGTAGTGTGGTTGCTGACCTTGAGCCAGACATCTTGGAGAGTGAAGTCAAATGGGCCTTAGAAAGCACTGCTAATAACAAGGCCAGTGGAAGTGATGATATTCCAGCTGAACTATTTAAAATTTTAAAAGATGATGCTGTTAAGGTGCTACACCCAATATGCCAGCAAGTTTGGAAAACTCAGCAATGGCCAGAGGATTGGAGAAGATCAGTCTACATCCCAATTCCAAAGAAGGGCAGTGCCAAAGAATGCTCCAACTACCGCACAATTGCGCTCATTTCACACGCTAGCAAGGTTATGCTTAAAATTCTACAAGGCAGGCTTAGGCAGTATGTGAACCAAGAACTCCCAGAAGTGCAAGCTGGATTTCGAAAGGGCAGAGGAACCAGAGACCAAATAGCAAACATGCGCTGGATTATGGAGAAAGCTAGAGAGTTCCAGAAAAACGTCTACTTCTGCTTCATTGACTATGCAAAAGCCTTTGACTGTGTCGACCACAGCAAACTATGGCAAGTTCTTAAAGAAATGGGAGTGCCTGATCACCTCATCTGTCTCCTGAGAAATCTCTATGTGGGACAAGAAGCTACAGTTAGAACTGGATATGGAACAACTGAGTGGTTCAAAATTGGGAAAGGAGTACGACAAGGTTGTATATTGTCTCCCTGCTTATTTAACTTATATGCAGAATTCATCATGCGAAAGGCTGGACTAGATGAATCCCAAGCCGGAATTAAGATTGCCGGAAGAAATATCAACAACCTCAGATATGCAGATGACACAACCTTGATGGCAGAAAGCGAGGAGGAATTAAAGAACCTTTTAATGAGGGTGAAAGAGGAGAGCGCAAAATATGGTCTGAAGCTCAACATCAAAAAAACCAAGATCATGGCCACTGGTCCCATCACCTCCTGGCAAATAGAAGGGGAAGAAATGGAGGCAGTGAGAGATTTTACCTTCTTGGGCTCCTTGATCACTGCAGATGGTGACAGCAGTCACGAAATTAAAAGACGCCTGCTTCTTGGGAGAAAAGCAATGACAAACCTAGACAGCATCTTAAAAAGCAGAGACATCACCTTGCCGACAAAGGTCCGTATAGTTAAAGCTATGGTTTTCCCAGTAGTGATGTATGGAAGTGAGAGCTGGACCATAAAGAAGGCTGATCGCCGAAGAATTGATGCTTTTGAATTATGGTGCTGGAGGAGACTCTTGAGAGTCCCATGGACTGCAAGAAGATCAAACCTATCCATTCTTAAGGAAATCAGCCCTGAGTGCTCCCTGGAAGGACAGATCGTGAAGCTGAGGCTCCAATACTTTGGCCACCTCATGAGAAGAGAAGAATCCTTGGAAAAGACCCTGATGTTGGGAAAGATTGAGGGCACTAGGAGAAGGGGACGTCAGAGGACAAGATGGTTGGACAGTGTTCTCGAAGCTACGAACATGAGTTTGACCAAACTGCGGGAGGCAGTGGAAGACAGGAGTGCCTGGCGTGCTATGGTCCATGGGGTCACGAAGAGTCGGACACGACTAAACGACTAAACAACAACAACAAAAACATAATGCTGCATTCCATAATAAATCCGCCATCTGTATTCATAAGTGGAGGCCTACCACATTAAGTTCTTTAATTTCTCAGTTGATGTCTGCAAGCAGCTCTTTCATCTCTGCTTGGACGTTAAACAGAGCAAGTAGCTTCTCAGTATCAGGCCCGTCTCAATGATATCTTGCGCCGTGGTTCAAAGATCCCTCTGGCCCACCCCACCCCATTCAAATATCCCTCCAGCCCCCCCACCCACCCACCCAGGAAGAGTGGCACTGGTAACCGTGTGAGCTCGTGTGTACATGTGTGTGAGGTACTGCCAGAAGAACAGAGAGGGCAGCCGCACTCTCCCCACCTGCCGCCCATATAAAGCTGGCGCCACAAGTGTGTCTCTTCCATGCCCCATTCCGCATTCCCGCTCAGGGAAAGGCAAGTGCCGGGCAACCACCGTGCACGCCCTGGGCGAAAACCGCGTTACGCACGGGCTAGAGCCACAGAAAAGCCACGTGGAGTGCAGCTCTACGCACCGGGCTCCGCAGCCCATACCAGCCCAGCCCGGGGCCGCGTGGCAGGGCTCCTTAAGTTTCTCCTTCCTCTCTGGCTGCCCGTTCAGAGCAGTGGGTCGAGGTTGGTCATGCTGGGGGTGGCACGGGGCCTTCTCCGGCACGCCCCGGGGCACATAAGACAGTGGCGGCGATGGCACCCCAGTACCTGCTTGGCTGTGCCAGGCAGACGGGGTGTTGCAAAGGTGGAGCGAGGCGAGGCGCCTCTGGGCCCCACGGCTGAGCAGCCCAAGGAAGGCGCCGGGGAGGGAAAGGCCCTGCACCGCCTTCTCCGCGAGATCCGGCCAACGCAAATTCAGAATGATGCCAGAGCTCCGGCAGGCAGGAGGCTCCAGTCGCAGGGCAGCATGGTGGAGGTGGGCGAGGGCTGCGCTGCTGGCAGGGCTGGAGGGCGGCTCCTCCAGCAGGGAGGAGACGCCGTGGAGGAGCCGGACTCGGGAGCCGTCGGAGCTCTTTCCGCAGCACACCCCGGCCTCGCCTCCCCGTGGGTGGCAAGGGGCGCTTGCTCTGCGCAGCTCCCCCACTCGCTGGGGTGCCCCTCAGAGGCGGGTCAGAGGCTGGCGCCCTGGCGCAACACGCCACTCAGCCCAATAGGAAAGACGGCTCTGCTCAGTATGAACCAAAAAGTGACCAGTCCAATGAGATGGTTCCTTCTAATATATAATATTTGGGTGTCCAAAATACTGGTGTGTAAGCAAATGCAGACAGGGGAGTAGGAGCACTCTTGCCAAACTCTGCCCTCACCTTCAGTTACATGAACAGAAAACCCACTGTTTGAGCTCACTAGTAGGGGCTCCAGCTATCAGGACGCCTGATTATTCAGGCATCCTGTTCATGAAAACCCCAACTCAGGCACGGGGCTTTCTGCTCACACAACTGCATGCAATCCATGGTTACTGAAAGCAAATTCAGCAAAAATGGCTCAAAGCACAGCCCTACTCCTTGTTCTACAGACTTATGCCTTATATGTAAGTAGCAGGTGACTAGGACTTTTGGCTCAGCCATCTGTGTGTGTCAGCTCAGAACCATCATTGGCATGCATGTCATTGCCCAGGGGGCAGAGCTACCTCCAGGTTTGCCTGTTCTGCAGCGAATGCCTGAAGGAGGTGGATGTTTGATATTATTGCACTGTGCTTTGGAAGGATAAGAGAGGTGGGTGCTAGATCTGGGTTGCAAGATTACTTTTTATACAGCCAGTCATTCCTACCAGGCAAGTTGAGTGTACAATCAATCATTCACAATGGGCAGAAAACACACAAGGAATGTGGTGGTTAATTCCTGTTTACAGTAAAAATAATGGAATATACTGAAATGTGTGTGTGTGTGTGTGTGTGTTTAGTTTAGCTGTTATTTGTAAAAGGCAGCATATTTACAGTATTTGCAACTCTAGCAGTTTAAATCCACCATTAGAAAGGCATCCAGTCATCTGTCTGCTGGAAATGGAGAAATGTAAACTTTGATACCAGGGACCCAGGTGGCGCTGTGGGTTAAACCACTGAGCCTAGGGCTTGCTGATCAGAAGGTCAGTGGTTCAAATCCCTGTGACGGGGTGAGCTCCCGTTGCTCGGTCCCAGCTCCTGCCAACCTAGCAGTTCGAAAGCACGTCAAAATGCAAGTAGATAAATAGGAACCGCTACAGCGGGAAGGTAAACGGCATTTCCGTGTGCTGCTCTGGTTTGCCAGAAGCGGCTTTGTCATGCTGGCCACATGACCTGGAAGGTATACGCTGGCTCCCTCGGCCAATAATGCGAGATGAGCGCGCAACCCCAGAGTTGGTCACGTCTGGACCTAATGCTCAGGGGTCCCTTTACCTTTACCTTTACCTAATCTTTGATACAGTCCACAAAAACTCAGCCCTATTACTGTTCTTGTTGTTGTCACTCTTGCCATCATCATTAAAATGTTTAATATGAATTGATGGTAACATCTAAAAACGATGACAATTAGAAATTAGAAAAAGAAGCATCCAGTTAAAGAACCCCCAAAGCCTGCAACAATAAAGGGGTTGTTTTTTCCCCAATTGGTTAAAAGTAAGTAGTTGCACAACTTGGGCACCACAGCTGAGAAGGCCCTGCGCCATGAAGCCACCCACATACAATTTTATTTAGGGCTTAAAAGGCCAACACCATCACTGTAAATTGGTCCTGGAAAGCAATTGCCAGCCAATATGATCAGGGACGCGGGTGGCGCTGTGGACTAAGCCACAGAGCCTAGGGCTTGCCAATCAGAAGGTCGGCAGTTTGAATCCCCGCAACGGGGTGAGCTCCCATTGTTCGGTCCTAGCTTCTGCCCACCTAGCAGTTCGAAAGCACGTCAAGTGCAAGTAGATAAATAGGTACTGCTCCAGCGGAAAGATAAATGGTATTTCCGTGCGCAGCTCTGGTTTGCCAGAAGCAGCTCACGGTAGTCATGCTGTCCAACGCCAGCTCCCTCGGCCTATAGAGCACCGCAACCCCAGAGTCATCTGCGACTGGACCTGATGGTCAGGGGTACCTTTACCTTTACCTTTATGATCAGTATAGTCTGCTCCAAACAACCAACTCCATTTAATAACCTGGTAATTGTGTGGCTACCATATCTGAACACTTTTCAGAGACAGCATGTTACAGATGATTGGGGAGATTGCTTGCACAAATGTGTACATTGGTCAACATTGTATGCAAAAATGTGTTTATTAGGAGAAATTCTCACTGAAAAGCTGATCATTTCACAAGGCTGTTTTTAAAAAAGCAAATTTCTGCAAATTTCTGCAGAAATGTGGAAAATTGAATATGAGACTGGAGAAATGAAAAAACCAAAACAGATTCTTCTGTCCCTAACTGCAGCCCTGCTGCCTGAAAAACCTTGGGTACAATCTACCAGGGAATGGCTCTTAGATCGTGTACTGTACTTGTGTTGAGCCACAGACATCTCCCAATGCACATTCATTTTTTGGTTGTTTCAAATGAGGCAAATTTGGCTCTCCTCCTGGGACCTAGGTAAGATTCCTTGGGAAGATACATTTGGTGTTACATTTCCCCAGTCACATAAACAACAAAATTCATCCTACTTAATGCCAGCAAGATGCTAATCAGGCCCAATATTTCTAAAAGACTCTTAAATTGCCTGTAAAATAAAATACAGTGATCTGTGTAAATATGTGAGCCTACTGGAAGTTTATAAACACTTCTCTAATAAGCTCTCTGCAACATGCACCAAAAACAAAGAAAATAAAAGCAGCTCTTTAATGCAGCTTTGAGCCTGATTTAAAAATGTTAATTTGCCCTAGTTTTATTCATCTCCCCCAACTTAATATGCATGCCTTAATTATTCAGAGAGCTGAATAGCTATAAAAATGTGGGCAGATCATTCAGTGGTTATTATGAGTTACTTTTTATTACTTCCTCGGTAGCAACAAACTTCATCTGATAACCACAATTACATCAATATTAGCACCATAGCTTACTTATTATAATTATAGTAACTTCTAAGCAGCCTGCATAGGAAGGAATGAGCGGTGGTGTTTCTCTGCATTTTCATCTTCAATGAAATGATGCTCGTGTTACATAATCCAAGAGACACTACTTGCTTTTTAGGTGGGCACAGTGTTGTGTCTCCATTACAGATAACTCATTAAAAAAATAATCCAGCAAAACAGACCAAAGACTGCAAGGGTCATTTTAGTGCTTAATGGAACCAGAGGCTGCAGTCAAAATTTTAAATGGTCATTTCTGATCAATATGTGGTCATTTGCCTCATCCATTTGCTGCAAAAATCAGTTTTGGGGGGATGAATGGCAACTTTTGGGGAGAGAGTGCCGGAAAAAAAACACAAGGAGGAAGGGTTCAGGCCCGTCTTAGCCATAGAGGCTAGTGGTGCGGGGAACCATGGGGCCGGGCACTGGAGCAGGGGCGTAGCCAGGATCAAAACTAGGGGGGGGGAAGCCATGGTCGTTCAGGGGCGGGGCCAAGGCACGGAAGGGGAGGGGCCACAAAGTGGGTGGGGCTAAAGGGCCAGCGGGCCTGATGACATCGTGGCGGTGGCAGCAGCGGCCACCTTGTGCTTCTGGGGCTGGTAG
The DNA here is from genome assembly GCF_963506605.1 of Zootoca vivipara. Taxonomy (NCBI): domain Eukaryota; kingdom Metazoa; phylum Chordata; class Lepidosauria; order Squamata; family Lacertidae; genus Zootoca; species Zootoca vivipara. Next base: position 34,298,900 of record NC_083277.1, on the reverse strand, counting down.
CGTTGGCGGCTACCCTGCTTGGCTGGAGAGAACGGGAGGGTTGGGCAGGTGAGGGCGAGGCAAGACACGGCCGCAGCCACGACGGCTCCGAGGCGTTGCTGCATATCAGCATAATATTTCAACCATGGTTCAAGTCCCACCTTAGGAAAAAAATCCTGCATTGCAGGGGGTTGGACTAGATGACCCTTGTGGTCCCTTCCGACTACAATTCTATGATTCTATTGATATATTACCATAGCATATGCATCATTCTGCTTTCTTGAATTGTCCTACTCCTAGGCATAGCATCCAACTCCTAGAGGCCTAGGTGCTCCCCCCAATTACTGGTAAATACCGTATTTGAAA